>NC_056739.1:942627794-942665109 GCF_019279795.1 Protopterus annectens | reverse complement strand
TTAGTTCTACTGCCATATTGTACGGTACAATTCAATGCATTATATAGTATTTCGAGTCTAAACTGGAACTTCATATGTGTTTCTATATATTTTACGAACAACATCCATCCGGCCATATGCATGTTGTTCCGTCCTTTACCTTGACCGTGTGTATTTGTCCATCCAGCTACGCTACTCTCCACATGTGATGTCCCAGCTTCCCCTTCTTTGCCTGTAGCACCCTGTTAGGACGTCCTGTTTGGTAGGCACCTGTTCCGCTATATGTGATCGACTTCACTGCATAGATAATCATCGATGCGGTGGTCCAACGACCGACTTGTCCACATGTGTACAGTTATGTGCACCGTGTCGTATGCAAACCTAGATGGTTTGACCGGGTACATACTACATGCGGGATGTACACATTCTGCTGACACATTCACATGCAGCCATTTACATATCTGTACCTGCGGTGGGTTGGTGACATGTGGGGTACGTATTTGCCCGCGTGGCATTGCCTAACACAAACATCTTACCACAGTTCAGGTATGCACATTGTGTGTGGTTGTATAGCTGCACACGGATGCTAGCAGGTTTGGGTGCAGAGGTATACATGGGTGGGACTGACATGTACAATGAGGCTATTGTGTAGTACATCCGAATGCATGGGTTCTGCTTCTGGATATTACACTTCATCATACGCCATCCAGTGTATGCAACAGAGACGTTGCTGGGTGTGGGATATGTTGCTATGCACATGTTTGCCTGTGTTTGAGGTATCTTGCTTCCTTACTGTTATTATGTCAACACAGCTACCCGGCTATGTACTGTCACTACTGCTTGTGACCATTATGGTTGGCACCTTTTCCAATGCCCATAGTGGGGCATGTTATGTGGAAACTTCGAATTTGCAGGACTACACATACCCACGGCTAGTGCAGTTGACAGAACTTCACTTGTTTGCCATACTATAAGCTTATTCTGTAAGCATTTGGGTTCCTTATTTATGTTCTTATGCCATGTCTGTGTTTCATATAGTAATGTATATGTTTTATGCTACTATTACATGTATATTGCGGGAATTTTCTTGACAGGGATCGGAGGTCATTTTCCATTTTACGATTGTTGCAGGGACACAACTGTCCAATCAGGGACTGTCCATGGCACATTGGGACAGCAGGTAACCCTGGTGACCATGCCCATGTCGCTACTGGGGTTTCCACCTTTTCCAGTTTCCGATCTGGGATATTTCCGGGACTCACATCTGACTTTACAGGCCGACACATACAAACGGTCACTATATAGCATAGAACTTCACTTGTTTGCCTAAATATAAGCTTATTGTTGTGGCAATTTGCTTGCTTATTCTGTTTCTTGTGTCATTTAGGTATTTCTGTTACAGAAATAACCAATTCATGCTACCATTACATTAAATACGGGATATCATTGTGTCCTACAATCGTAGCACATCAGCCATTTCTAATACGTTTTTTTCAGGACACAACTGGCCATGGAGAGACTGCCCCAACCAAAGTGGGACAGGTGGTGACCTTAATCGCTGCTCCTATGTCGGTGCGGCGCGCTGACATGCGGCTGTACACCTTCTCTGAGTGTAAACACTGACGGTGCATTGCGGGATGAACGCGGTCTTATGCGTATCCTTTGCTCCTTGGATGGGTACACTTATGCCTTCGTGGCTTGTATTTGCTTCTCCGTTAATTTGGGACGGGTACTATGTTGCATACTGTACGTGCGTTTCATTCTGCACGGGACCTGGCTGCTGCCATTACTATTGTGGGCGGACCGTGGCTGTCAGCACATTAGGTTGCTCACCTCATGCCGGCTTAGACACGCCTCCAGACGCATCCTACCTGGGCTCGCTCACGTACACTACGCACGTGTCTGTGATTCCGGTGCAGTCTCATTAATATGTATATGGCGCTACTGTGCCGGCTATTCACTGCACCGCCGGCGCAGGCCTTACGCCGGCCTTGCGCCGAGCTTCATGAATCGCGGGGACTGTCTTCATTCTGTAATAGCATATGATGTTTATTTCTTTATTTGTAACTGTGATAATCAGAGTGGACATGAAACCCAAGGAGAAAAACTACAAAAGCACAAAACAAATACAAGTGAAAAACATTTGCTGAAATCAGTTAGATGAATGACAAAGAACAAGTAAAAGATTACAAACATATTTACATTCTAAGAATAAGAATTGCCATCAAAGTTAACAATTATCATCATAATAAAAATATGTACATATAATGATCAAACGGTTAATAGGTGGACAGAAAGGCAGGCAGTTACAATGTTATAACACTGTCAGCTGGAAGTATAAAACATGTTAGAAGTATGTTCATGGGGAGAATTGAGGGGGAGACTGCAGAAAGAAGAAACAATAGGCTCTGGGCAATTTGGAAATTTAGAAAATGATGAAAGCAGGTGAGGCACAGAGGTAGTGAATAACAGGCTTAGCGGAGGTGCAAAGAAAAAGTAAATTCAGGTTACCAGCTTAGTTTGACTGATAGACAGGAAAGTGGAGATGGAAGAGTACTGTTATCCATCTTGATAAGTGCAGGCACATAGCCACGTATCTGTGATATGTTCTGACCATTTCAGTTAAGATATTTTAGTTTACCTCCCAGACGTTAACACATTTGTACTACTATAACAAAAGCAAAATGTCTTCCGATTCAACAGAGGGCAAGCCTATTACTTACCTCCCAACTGTTCTAAATTGTCATCAAAGGTAAACGCTAAGAAACCATGACCACAAAGAGCCTCTGTTGAACCCTCTTCTAGCAAACTGAAAATTACTATCCATTGCTTCTCTAGTATAGAGCCATGATATGGAGAATCCCATCTCACCTCAAAGAAATAACCTATTTCCAGTATTTCAATGTGAGTTAAAATATACATAACCAAGCTAAATATAAATGCCTTCTTGCAGGTTATATGAAGTAACACCTCAAAGAGGTGAACTCCTTTCCAATATTCTTATTTGAGTTAAACCATATATTGCAACCAAGGTAAATATGAATGACGTCCAATAGGAAATACAATTAAACCACATATTTCTGTTCTGCATACTGCATATTATTTCAATTAATATTCCTAATAATTGCTTTGCTCTGCTTTCTTTTTTCACTGTACAAGTTCAATATGCATATATAGAAGAATTTGTAGTAGTGTTATGTTTTAAAGTACCTTTGGATAGCTATGTAGGTGAATTTGTATTACTGCTGTATCTTTATGTTTTTTTTTTTTTACTTTCTTTTTAATTTGTCATAACCATATTCAGGTCATCTACGATGCCTTCAATGCTTTATGATCAATTCTTTGTTTTCTTTGTTTTATGTATTTTGTATTTCAGGGCTTAGAATAAAATTGGTCTACTGAGATCAGTACTCTATCACTTTCTTTAAGTAAACAGTAGACATTCAGTTTATGACCTAAGACTTTAAAGGGGGTTGGTATTTTTAGATTAGTTTACTGTAAGTAGGAAGAATAAGCAGTTTGTTTAGGAATTTATAGAATGTTTTTACTTGAAAATAAGTTAGTAGGTGAGGTAGTTCAAGATGCTAAACTTCCTTTAGTGTTATACAGCAGTAAGCTTGGTTTTGTAGGTTTGCAATGAGCTTGGCTATTTTATTGTAGGTTATTTATACTTTGTTGAGTTGGGTAACTTGGATATTTGTTAGATTATACAAGGCATTTTGCAGACAGGGTAGTAATTGTGAGTGAGAGGTGATGAGAGCATGTTGATTGAGAAACGGTTTGACCCTGTAAAACAATACGTGTTTGTTGCTAGCTTTGTTAGGAATATAATTGATATGTTGATCAATGATATCTCCCAGTAGTTTTGTCTGAGCCACATATTTAATTGTGCTGTTGTTTGATGAGGTTATTTGAAAGGAATAAAGTAAATCTTGAGCAGCATGTAAAGGAAAGATAATATGTTTATGTATTTATTTATTTATTTACTTATTTGTTTATTTATTTATTTATTCTGGCACTGAGTAAATGCTGAGATTGGGAAATCCATTTCTCAGGTTGTGCAAAGTGTACTGTTGTTAGAGCAGATAACTGAGTATGGGTGTTAGCAGAGAAAATGAGTGTAAATCATTTGCATATAAATGTGTGTGCAGTTTTTGACTGAGTTATGCATGCCATTTATGAAAATGTTAAACGGGAGAAGACCAGGTATTAACCCATAAGGGGGGAGTGGTCTATATCACTTCATCGAATCACTAATTAGTGAGTACCCATGCATCGAACCTGTTTTTATCAAAGCCACTAAACATTGAATGCCATCTTAATCTAAATTTTAATGAGGGCAAATGAACGGTAGGCCAACCAAGCAACCATGAAAAAAATCATAAAATTGAAAACCTACCCAGGTGGGGGGGCTACATATCTCGCCCCCACATCCCCCTAACTAAACATACCAACTCTGAAATCATACTACAGTGGGGAAAATGGCAGATTCCAGATGGTGGCCAACTGCTGGTTTGCCCTAGGAAAAAATTGCCATTTGATGATTAGCAGCTTTGATAAAAAGAGGTTTGACAAATGGGTATTCACTGAATATTGATTTGATGAAGTAATATAGGTTGCCCATAAGGTACCCCCATAGTACAAGGTAAGAAAATGGAGTGACAGTTTTGCCATCCGACACTTTGTGATCTGTGCATGAGGTAACTTTGGAAACACATACTAGAGAACAGTAAGCCTTTTTAACAGTAGTTAGTGTGAGACTGAATAAAACACTTTTGAAAGGTCCAGGAAAAGGAATGTGGCTCATTGACCTCTGTTTACATTTTGGTTGACTATTTTGAGGAAAGGTAACAAAGCAGTCTATATGATATGTCCAATTCTAAAATCATATTAAGAAGGGTAAGTTATGCAATTATTCTCCTGTATGATATAGAACCTCTAGAGGTATCATTACATGAACTAAGGCTGTGGCCTTATGTCTGCTTAATAATTTTTTTTCTGAAACACTAGTAAACAGCAGATCCAATGTGAGGGATGTTGCAAATTGCAAGGGCTGAATAATATTTTTCTTGTTTTGTGTGTCCTAATGTTGCAGTGATAAAATGCAAGTTCAGTACACATCTGATGTCATAGTGATATTTGTTAGAAAAATGGTTTGGAGTATTCTTTCTATCTGATTTAGTAGAATATTAACAGTCTTCCATAAAAGTACAGGGTTGTATTCATGTTTTAAATGCAGTTGGTTATAGTCAAGTATCCTTTTTTTAACTGAACCTTTGTTTTCTTCGACTTTCTTTATGCATTTAAACACCTTTGCAACAAGCAAACAGATATTTACAACACATCCAAAATAACAATGGGAGCATTGGATATGCTATTCACTCCATCTCTATAATCAAATATTATATTCCATTGTATGTAACACATATAATACTACTTTATACACATGGATAAATCTGTCTACCCTGTTAGATACTGTAAAGAGTCAAACAAACTTACCTTGTTGTCAGTCTTGTGCTGTGAGGTATCTCAAAGGGGAGAAATTCATGTAGTAGTCGGTGCCTCCTTATAGGTGGCCGTGGGTCTAATCTGTCCATTTTTTCCCTAGTGCTTTGTTCTGCATTCCTGCTTTTGCCTTGTTTCAGCCCTTTAGTTTTTTGTAATAAAGGCTCATACTCAGTTTTCTTAATCACTGGAAGCTCTTTAATTAGGCATATGAGCACTGCTAACTTGACCGAGTACAGATGGAAACAGGCAGAACTTTTATTAGGAATTTGGAGGGTGGATACAGGGTAGGTACCTCCCATTCCAACATAGGGGGCATGTCGAGGAGGGTTTAGTTTGATGAGCTCCTATGCTGTCATGGTGGGTATCAACCTGTGTTTTGGGGGGTTGGTTTTCAGATTAGATTTTAAAATCATTAGTTAACCATGTCTTCAGGATATTTTTTTTTCAAAAAATCATTCTTTGCATTATACACACACATATATATATATATATATATATATATATATATATATATATATATATATATAGAGAGAGAGAGAGAGAGTTATACATACAATGTTAAATATATCTTAACCCTACAAAATCCCCATCAATCTTATACATTCAGCATTATCATGTATATAAAACATTGCTTTTTATTATTATAATAACAAGACACATTTTTGGCAGCAGTTGGATTAGCCTGGTTGAACCATTCTGAGTCTTAGTAAGTAGTTTGCTTACGCTTACTATGTATTTAAAATAACTTTATTGTTATGTTTATTTTTGTTTTTAGTTTTTAATTCTTAAATGCAGTCATATGGTCAACTAAAATCTGCTTTGGTTTCGTTCTGTCATCATCAGATCTGCCTTCTTTTTAGTATAAATATACTAACTAAACTTTCTTGTCTTACAGAGTTCTTTCAGAGAGCTAGCTTTTATGCTTGCTGGTAGGTTATGGGCTCTAGATGACAGAGTAGTATGAGACACTGCTCAAATCAAAAACATGTAAGGCTCCAACAAAGACTATTTATTAAGTAGATTAACCTCTTTCGTTCAATACATTTATGACTTTGTAATGAATTTAAGCCAATCCATGTGGAACTGATGCCAATACCTTTTTAGCTATAGCAGAGTTCTGATCAGTTGTTAATTGTATTATTAAAAATTTTTAGTAATCTTATGAGAAGGTTTAATCCCTGTAATCTGGCAGTTGCAAAATGGTGTTTACAATTAAAATCTGGAACAGTCCATGTGCTTAAACATGGTAAATCCTGTGAAGTATAATGGGGTTCCATTTTACATTATGTTTTTGATTGAATAATTTTAAGTTCACTGTAAAGGATGACTAGCCAAATCTAGGCAGAACTCATTGGTATATGGCAAGCTGATGGACAGTGGACCAAATCTATCCTTTCTAATAAGCGGCCAATCCAAATGACATGGCTATGAGCCTCCCCAAAACTTCTGACCCAACACACTGATTCAGGCAGCCACATTAGGCAACTAGCTGATATTCCACTATACACCCAAATTTTAGTTACCTAGACTTCATTTTCTGTACAAAATACTTGCACCACAAACCCACCATGATACAACCCCTACCCTCATGGAGCATCTCTTTAATTATATTATTTTAATCACTAGAATATGGCTTGGGCAACCACATAATCAATCTAAAAAGAAATGTCTCATATAACACCATGGAACTCCACCACGTACATGTTGTAACACCAAGGAAGTTACTCCACTTTACAGACTGAAATTTATAGTAGTTGTCTTGAGGCTCTGATAGAACTACCCGCCTCCACATATATATAAACATGGATCAAAACATATAAACATAAAAAGTCTAGAACCCATAATGCACTGGCTAGCATAAACGCTAGCTCTACAAAAGAACTCTATTAGACAAGAAAGTTTAGTTGAAATATTTATACTAAAATGTAGGAGGATCTGATGAAAACAGAGTGAATGTGTTGTAGATTTTAGTTGAACATGTAACTGCATTTAAGAATTTAAAAAATAAATAAAAATAACAATAAAGAAAGTTCTTTTAAATACAAGGTAAGCATAAGCCAATTACTTAAGAAGACTGAGAATGGTTCAGCCAAGCCAATCTAACCGCTGGCAGAAAAGTCTTTTGTTATTATAATAATAAAAGCAACATTTTATATACATAATAATGCTGAATGAATAAGATTGATGTGGTTTTTGAAGGGTCGAGATATATTTAATTTATATATATATATATATATATATATATATATATATATATATATATATATATATATATATATATCTACTTCACATGACTGAAATATCAAAATACTAAATTTCATTTGACTGAGACCATAATACTCCAAAAACACCACTCCACGAACCAACTCACCAAAGAAAGAAAAAAACACTGAACAACTGGAGAAACAGTAACCATCCACTTTTACTGTGTTCCTAGTACTTCGTCATCAAGCCTTCCAGGGAATAATCATACACAAGGATGGTGTGCTTTATATACATTTCACTATATTCATTATTCATTTCAGTTATACAATAATTGATCAATTAATCAGTGAGTCAAGAAAATTAATAAAATCTAAAGTGCATCCTGAGCAGTAAAGTGCTTCAGAAACATTCAAAGTGCATCAAAACATATAAAGTGCAATCCCCATACATTCCTATAGCATTTAACATTAGAATTTAAGAAGTTAATGCAAAAGCACTTATGCATCTCTAGATTAACACATGCTAAAACATTTTGCCCTACAATGGTTAATCAATTAATCAATGAGTCAAGAAAATTTAAATCTAAAATGCATCCTAAGTAATTAAAGTGCTTCAGGAACATTTAAAGTGCATCAAAAAACTTATAAAATGCAAGTTCATACAAAAGCACTTATACATCTCTAGATCGACAAATACTAAAACATTTTGCCCTACAATAGTTGAGCAATTCATCAGTGAGTCAAGAAAATTTAAATCTAAAGTGCATCCTAAGCAAAGTGCTTCAGAAACAAAGTACATCAAAAAAATTTTAAAATGCCATCCCTTACATTCCTATTGCATTTAACTTAATAGTTTAAGAAGTTCATGCCAATGCACCTATAGATTAACAAATGCTTGACTATTTAAATATTTTACCCTGTATATATAAATCATTCATGCTATATGGCTATGCATTTATAAAATAACGCATACTGAAACATTTTATCCTATACATGTAAATCTAACTCCATATTAAGCCCATGGGATACAAAGTTCCAAAATTAATAATATATCTGCTTTCCATCCTTAACAAAATGCGCCCATATTCCATGCCTTGTACTGCATAAAGTTTGTTTAAAACAGAAAAAAAAAAAAAACTGATAGTGTTACCATTGTAAACAGCGTGGAAAGGCTGGACCACAGGATTATTAAGGCTAACATGCCTCACATCCCCCAAATGCCCCATAATTCTTCTTTTCACCATTCTTCTGGTTTGGCCTGTATACCACTTTACTGGTTAACACTCACATCCAATGGCGTAAACAACCCCACTGGTAATGCAATTGTAAGATCCCAGGGCAATGAACTTCTTTCCATTAATCAAAGTACCCGAAATGTTCTTGACCTTGTCACACAACTTGCACCTTCCACATCTAAAGGTGTCTACTGTGTTAGAACCAGTTTCCATCCTACTTACCCTACTGTTCAATAATTCCTTCAGGTTGTGAAATCTACTATGAGAAAATGTTGCCCGCTTCCTCATCCTGCTGTATAATAGGCCAAAACCTGAACACTAACGCCATCAATGTAGCTGAAAAAGGGGCAAATTTGTTAACAAAAAAAATATCATCCTTGCTCACTTTATGATAATCTCCACACCCATGATATATTGCATGACTCCATACTCTCCAACCAGAAATTTGCTTTCTCACTTTTTTCTCAGCCCTATTTAACACCTGGCTAAAGTACCCCCTCTTCGCCAACCTGCATCTATCAATGTTAAATTCCCCACCTAATGTGGTTCTGTCATGAACACTGACACTAAGGCCCTTGAATTCTCCATAAGGGAGAGAATCAAGTAAATGTTCTGGATGCAGGCCGTCTGCACTCAAAACATTATTAGCCGCTGTTTCCTTATAAAATGGTTTAAAACACACTAGCTTGTCTTTATCCACAAAGAACTCCAAGTCTAGAAACTGTATCTTATGTCTATGAGTTTGATAGGATACTGTGATGCCATACTGATTCTGGTTTAGTTCTAACATAAAGACTAATCTCCTCTCTACATATAAAAAACAAATCATCAATATAGTGTTTGAAAACTAACATTTTCCAAAAAATATGTATTCCTATAAACACAGCTCTCCTCAAAAAAAACATAAACATTATGGCATAAGATGGGGCAAAAGATGCCCCCATAGCAGTTCATGTTGTCTGTAGAAAAACATTGTCCTTAAAACTAAATACATTGTGTGTCAGTGCAAACTCCAACAGCTGTAAATATAACTTGTTCTGGGACCTTCCCCCAACAGTCTAGCTACTGTTTCCAGACCCCACCGATGAGAAATATTGGTATACAAGGACTTAACATCAACAGTCACCCAGAAAACATCTTCTTAATACTCAGTACCTCCCAAAGGGTCTGTGAGCTCTTTACCATTTCTAATGTGTGAAGGGACTCGCTTCAAATGCTCTTTCAATTGTGCATCTAAAAAAAATGCCAATATTATGGAGATATCCCCTCACTCCTGACACTATGGGTCTCCCAGGGGGATTTGTTAAGTTCTTGTGTACCTTGGGAATGGCATAAAACGTAGCTATTCTAGAATATTTTACATGTAACTTTTTGACATCAGTGGTGGAAAAAATTCCCAGTCTCTCTCCCTTTTCAAGTAATTCCAGCAACAAGTCATTATATGCATCCAGAACATTTGACTACACCTGTTCATAAACACCAACTTCCTGCAACAATTCCTTCACCATATTGTTGTATTTCACTCTAGACATTATTACCCAATTACCCCCCTTATCTGCCTGTGTAAAAACATAATCTTTATTCAAGCTTCTTAACTGCCTTAATGCATTATTTTCATACATTTTCAAGTTATGGGGCTTATAACTGTCATAAAACCTTTTGTATTCAACTTGCAACTGTTTGTATAACACCTTCTCAAAATTTATTATGGCTGAGACAGTTCTAGGTGGATGAAAAGTGTTAACATAAGGAACCTTAGGAATACTAAATTTTCCATAGCCAGTGTAATATGAAAAACCATCCCCAACACTGTCCCTATTACTATCAAGCTCTTGTTCATAAGCAAAAATATCCACTAACTCATTTTCATACAGTAACAGATCTAACAATGGTTCCTCATCTTCATCAATGCTGCACATTACATTACCATTTGCATTTTCTGAATTTGTTTTAGAAAAAAATGCCTTTAAATGTAATTTGTGACAAAAAACACATATTTCTAACATTATGTCTACCAAGGCTGGAAAATATGTTGGCATAAATTTCATTACTTTCAAAAGTAAACTATACATGTTATCATCTGACTGCAAATCTGATAGATTAATAATATTTATCATTTCGCTTTAACTCACTGAATGTGAACTATTTACATTATTCAAGACATACCTAATATTATGCTCCTCATTATGTGACAACAACATCATTAGCAATGTTAAGTCCAAAATGTACAATTCTCTGATTTTCTTCATTTCTTCCTGTTCTGCCACCTCCGTTTGCACTTGCTTTTTGATTGCTGTGGGCTCATTCTCTGACCATTGCTCTGCTCACCCTGCTGGACACCTCCTTCACTCATTTCCTCAAATGAAACACTTTTCCTGCTGTTGATGCAGCTGCTTGCTTCTGTAGATGAAAAGGATGCCTCTCGCAAACTCCGATCCCTCATAGCCATATTTTTTAAGGTGGACCTGCTCTGCCTAGGTTTTCTCTGCCACTGAAAGATGAGGTTGTTCCTATAATCATGATCATCTCTGTCCAGTGTACTGTGTTTCCTTTCAGGTATTTCAGCCTCAGCTTTGCCCACTCTGACATGAATGTCCTTCATTTTATTATTAAATACGGCAGTTGTAGTTTCCCCCTTAAGCTCGTCCTGCAGCTCAAAAATTGAATTTCTTACTTGTTTATGCAGTCTATTGTTATGTTTGACAAGTACTTTAAGCCACCCTAAAGTACACTGTAAAGAGATATTCTTCTACTCCTCAAATAAATCAGCTTCAGCTTCAGAAAATTCAGAAGCTGGAAGTTTGCCCGACCTTAAACACCGAGGGGTTAAATTCAGGCTGATATATTTCTCCAGCAACCGGGTATCATAATATAAAGAAACCTCCTTTACAAGCAAACATTCTAGTTTCTCATACCTGGTTGTCTGCTGGTTTCCGAGTCCATTACAAGACCACAAATTGGAAGCAGCCACCTTCTCATCCCTTTCTCTCCACATTTCTGTACAGGAAAGAAAGGTAGTTACTGAATTGGACATGGAATTGGATATGACTCCACCAACCTAAGCTCCAGTAACTGACATAGTCAGAAAACTCCAAAAACACTACTCCATGAACTAACTCACCAAAGAAAGAAAAAAACCACTGAACAACTGGATAAACAGTCGCCATCCACTTTTACTGTGTTCCTAGTACTTCGGCATGAAGCCTTCCAAGGAATAATCATGCATAAGAATGGTGTACTTTATATACATTTCACTACATTCATTATTCAATTCAGTTATACAATAATTGATCAATGAATCAGTGAGTCAAGAAAATTAAAATCTAAAGTGCATCCTGAGCAGTAAAGTGCTTCAGAAACATTCAAAGTGCATCAAAACATATAAAGTGCAACCCCTTACATTCCTATAGCATTTAACATTATAATTTAAGAAGTTAATACAAAAGCACCTATGCACCTCTAGATTAATAAATACTAAAACATTTTGCCCTACAGTGGTTAATCAATTAACCAATGAGTCAAGAAAATTTAAATCTAAAGTGCATCCTGAGCAATTAAAATGCTTCAGAAACATTTAAAGTGCATCAAAAAACTATTAAAATGCAAGTTCATACAAAAGCAAAACTCCAAATAAAGTAGTGTAAATTTAAGAACCACCACATGAATGTGAAGCCAGTCCACGTACGACAGACACAACCACTTAGATACAAAACGTTTATTCAGCAATACAAATTCACAGTTAAGCGCTTGCTTCCCTTAGCTTAAAAAAGGGACTTCCTTAGAGCACTTTATAAAATGGATAAAATGCATAAAAACCCAACCATATATACCCAAAATAATTAAATACGTAATGAGTTCATAAAAACCCAACCATATATACATATAAAGTGCATCCTAAGCAATGAAAGAGCTTCAGAAACATTTAAAGTGCATCAAAAGGGGTTGCACTTTATATGTTTTGATGCACTTTGAATGTTTCTGAAGCACTTTACTGCTCAGGATGCACTTTAGGTTTTAATTTTGTTGACTCACTGATTAATTGATCAATTATTGTATAATTGAATCGAATAATGAATGTAGTGAAATGTATATAAAGTACACCATTCTTGTGTATGATTATTCCCAGGAAGGCTTCATGCCATAGTACTAGGAACACAGTAAAAGTGGATGGTGACCGTTTCTCCAGTTGTTTAGTGAGACCATAATACCTAATTTTCAAAATACTGACAACTCATTTGACCAAATCTCATTATACTGAAAGCTTACAAAGATAAATTTTAAAGTACAGAATTGTAAGCCATTTTAAGCCAGCACACTTGCAACATCAATGTCTAATTCATTCGAAAACTTAAAAACTACTTACCCTCATAACAGAAACTGGGAAATGTAAAATCAATGTATGTGGTGGGATATGCCCTCTACATCGCTCAATGTGGGGGGCTGCACCCCCACCCCCAACTATCAATATATATATATATATATATATATATATATATATATATATATATATATATATATGCATATATACTAAGTCAAGGATTGCACTACAGAGGAGAAAAGGGTGTATACATTTTACTTACTTTACAGTATTGTACACACTGCCACTACTTTCAGGAGTGCACAAGACATGCACCATATTACTTTAGATATGTCCCATAAAAATGTAAAGGGACATTTAGAAAAGCTACAACACTGCTTTCTACCCTACTGTCTGTGTTCCGACAGTCGGCACTTTAAGTTACAGTAATCTGTTTTTATCACATGTAAGTCACAGGTGAAGGGAAACACACATCACATCTATAGTTTAAAATTTGGTATTTTGAAATTCAGCATTGTACGCTTTCAGTATAATGAGACTCAGTCAAATGAGTTTTCAGTATTTTGAAATTTAGGTAATATAGTCTCAGTCAAATGAAATTCAGTATTTTGAGATTTTGGAAATGTGAAGTAGACCCATATATATATATATATATATATATATATATATATATATATATATATATATATGTATAAAATGCAGAAATATGCTAAAGAGATGGTTAAGTGACAATTTTAAAATGTAATGTCATCATCAACCCCCAAACACACAGGGTGACACCCACCCTGACAGCATAGGAGCCTCATTAAACTAAATCCTTCCCAAAATGCCCCTATGTTGGAATGTGAAACACCTACCCTGTATCCACCCTCCAAATTTCTAATAAAAGTTTTAACTGTTTCCATCTGTACTCCGTCATTTAAGTAGCTCTCAGCTGCCTAATGAAAGATCTTCCAATGATTAAGACAACTGAGTACAGCTCTTTACTACAAAGCAGCTAAAGGTTTGAAACAAGGCAAAAGCAGGAATCCTGACCACATCACCATGGAACAAACCGGACAGATTAGACCCAGGAGCACTTAAAAGGAGTCACCAACTACTGCAGGAGTTTCTCCCCTTCAAGAAACCCCAGACCACAATAGGGCTGACAATAAGGCAAGTTTGTTCAACTTCTTATGTTTTGCACCTAGCTACTCTCATAATAGCTATGGATTGTTCTTACCGCATCCTTGCACTCCTAGGACTAACGCTGGACTCAGCCTTTTTCATTTATTGTGAAGACACTGTGGTAAACCACAATGACATGCAGATAATGTGCTAACCTCTCATACTGATGTACTCTGTTCATACTGCACTGAGATAGTGTGTTAACCCACGGTGAAGTACTGTTTTCATCACATACTACTGTACTGTGTTTATCTCATACAGACATACTGTGTTTGTCACAGTTTGAGATACCGTGTTTAAACCGTACTGATATGCAGTGTCATATTAAACTGGGATAATGTTTTCCACTCATAGTGATAGCCTGTTTTTGTTTCATACAGTATGTTTATCTCACACAGTTGTAAAATGTGCATTCTGTATATTAGTGTACTGTGTTTGTGCCATATTTATGTAATTAGTTCATCCCACATCACAAAACCAGGGCACAAATAGCAGAGGTCCAAATAATCGAGACTGTGGATCAGGCAGACAGCTGTTTATTAACCATAAACATAAATGCACTCCAGAAATCAAGCATTTTTGTCACAAAGACTTCATCAGATGTTATGCTTTCCACTGTCAAGCCCTCCTTTTAAATATACCAACCCCTCCCTGATTAATATTTTTTAACTAATTAAGTATTTAAAGAAACATTACTAACCAGAACTCTGTTAACATTTCAAGTAGAAACAGAACCATTGAAGCTACTACATTTTCCAGTTGTGACACTGTGGGAGTTATTTACCTTGCTACTTAAGTTTGTGGGGTATTTTATGTAGGTAAAACTATTCATAAGCTCAAAAGGAGAATATACAAACATCTCAATGAGAATAAGAAGCAGGACATTAAGAATGCCCTTTACAAACATTCTCTTACTTGTCAGAATGCTAGTTGGAGTTTTTTTGTCTTGGAGAAAGTAGAACAGGACCCTGGGGGGGGGAGCATGGGAAAATCAGATTGAGGTTAGGGAACTTTACTGGCAGTTGGTTTTGAAGGCTAATAGAACCCCTGGGTTGAACGAACACATTTCCATTGTACCAGTTCTCAGGATGAGAGCTGCTAAGTTGTAAAGATTTTTTAGCATTCATTTTTTTGGTTAGATGACAGTCATGGTTATATTAGCTTGTCTTGTCATTTTTTTAGCTATTCAGTATTTTTGCAGCCACCTAGTGTATTTTAACACACCTGTCTTTTATACATGTTTTATAGACATTTTTCCATGTAAAATTTTGTAATGTTTTAACATTTCTTATTGTCATATATACTTGCTTGAAGGTTTTATACATGCTCCCTCATTTTATTGTGTTTCTACAGCACAACATTCCCAGTATCCACCAGGGATCATAAGAGAGAATGCCCACATAACCACTTACTGCTCCAGGATGGGCATCCCCATCCCACCTAGCTGCTCTGTCAATCATCTGAGTCACTAATTGAACCTAGGTCCAAGGGCAGCTCATGCAGGACTGGAGCCCACCCCCAGCTGTAAAACATAACAGGAAAGAAAATTAAAAAGAAAAGAAAAGAAAAAAGAAAAAAAAAAGTGAGTCGTGGAACATCACGCATGCACACTTGTGGCATTTTCAATATCTAGACTGCTGGTGAACCAGTCTGGAGCATGCGCACAGAATCTAGACTGTCTCACCAGCAGTCTGAATTAGGAAGACAGCAATATTGCAGCAATATCCCAGAATCTATGCAGTTATAACTATATAGACTGGGAGGAGATCGGACTGCAACGTCTGCAGGCTGAGTAGCACCCAGCTTGCTTGCTCTAGCGGGAAGAACTAGGACAAGTCTCACAGGCTTTTTACAATTGACCTTACTGAATGGATGTTACTGCTCTCAGGTATGGAACTGAACTGAACTGCAGGAGAAGGCTTACTGAATGGATGTTACTGCTCTCAGGTATGGAACTGAGAACTGCAGGAGAAGACTTACTGAATGGATGTTACTGCTCTCAGGTATGGAATTGAACGAGAAGGGTGTGTGTGTGTGTCTGTGTAAGGAAATATCCCACAGAATGTTCAGTTTAAGAGGCAATTGTAATGAGTTTTTCCAAGTAATTACTCTGCTCTTAATATTTTGATGAGAAACCTAAAGTTTCACTGCAGAATTCTGTTATAATTTAGAAGCATTTTTGCAGATTTCAAAGTATTTTTTATAATGTGTCTGGAACATGGAATTTGTGAAGTAAATCTTACTTCAGTATGTTTTGTGCAATTATTGCATCTGGAAAGGAAACAAGCCATTAATTTTGCTAAACAGAGTATCAAATATAACAGAATTAAATTAAATTACATAACAAGTGTAGATGTTCATTTCAAAGCTTATGTATTGTTACATAACTTACTCTGCAGCATCTCCATATTCTGAAAATAATGCAAATCAAATGGAAAAGCATAAACTCTGATGAATATGTTACAAGAAATATGATGATTTTAAAATGAACAAACAAGGACGGTCTCTGTACTGTCATAGCCTTAACACCACAAATAAATGTGCACATCTGTATGTGCATGACCTGCTTGCAGGCATGTATGTAATGCCCCAGTTGATTTATACCGGTGGCTATAGAAAGAACTCATGATACCTGCTGGCGGTGGTTAGAGAATACCTCAGGCTTGAACTCTGTACCCTGGGTACAGGTAACAAGAGCCTGAATTCCATACACACCATAATTTGTGAAGCATTTGTAGATTTTTGCCTAATATTTTGTTCTACTCTGTTCCTCATGCAAATCTGTGGTTTCTGAATTTTTAATTCCTTACACAGTTGATGGGGCAGTGGTGCAGTGGTAGAATTGTTGTCTCACAGCTAGAAGTTCTTTGGTTTGATTCTTGGCTGGGGTGCCGTCTGTATGTCCTCTTTGTGTGTGGATTTGCTCTGGTGTCCTCCCATGTTACAAAGACATGTGTCTGCCGTATTTCTCCCTTGGTCTCTGCTGAAAATTGGCTTTTGTTCCAAGTCAGACTTTCCTGGTTAACAAATGTTAAATAAATAAAATTGACAGGCATTTGAATTTCAGACTTCATATTCTTCAGAAAGTACATAGCAACACAAAACCTTTTATTCTAGCAATTTTCTAAGTTTATAAGATGAATATTTGACATTTGTCCCTATTTTTGGGACTGTATTCCCCCATTATCAGCTTGGTCCAACTATATTCAGCTAAGGTTGAGAGCTATAGTGAGAACTGAATTCACTGAATAAGTTTGAGGGCTGTATTCACCCATTACTGGTGTTATCCAGGTGTTTTGTGCTAAGAGGTTGACAGCTATGGTGAGAACTGAATTCACTAAATGGTAGCCATTTAAGTTTCAGTCTTCTTCTGTTTTGTAAAACACCTGATTTGGC
Source organism: Protopterus annectens (assembly GCF_019279795.1). Classification (NCBI taxonomy): domain Eukaryota; kingdom Metazoa; phylum Chordata; order Ceratodontiformes; family Protopteridae; genus Protopterus; species Protopterus annectens. Next base: position 942,647,302 of record NC_056739.1, on the reverse strand, counting down.
ATAGTGGTGTGTTGCTCTGACTGTTTTGCACTGGGTCCTGGGTTCAAGGTTTGGCAATGAAATGTATGGTGGTAACACAGCATTTTATATTAGCAATTTTCCAAGATTATACAAGCAATGTATAGAATGTGTCCCTTGTTTTTGGGCTTTTGTCCCCCCCCCAATAAATTCTGTTTTTTTCCAGATTTCTTGTGCTGTGAAGTTGAGAGATACAGTTGAGTGCGGAGTAGATTTTACAAGGAGCTGAGAGATGCAGGGGAAGAGAAGTTTAGTGCTGTTTATGCTGACTCTGCTTGCATTGTTAATAGCACAACAGGTCGTGTACTTGCTTTTGATGCAGAAGGCTGTGGATTCTATTTCCACAGGGGTGGATATTGCCATACTAAGTATGTCCTCTTTGGCAAAGATATAGGGACTTTATTTGTGGATGAAACAATGAAATATAAAGTTGTTTGCTAGCAACAACCTCTTCATTAGTTACAGATCTCTTTAATGTGGAATTATTTAGATGACTTTTACTTCTGCAGATATTGTGCATATTTACTGATACTGGTGGACTGTGGAAGTTTGAGTAGACTTTTATGATGGAAATGTTCTCAACTGAGCAATTTTGTCATTATTGGTGCATACATTTTGTTTCATTGTTTACTGGAAAAATGTTCAAAGCAATAAATTTAAAACACCCTCTAACAACTGTACTGTACTATGCAAGGAATATATTTTAATACAATAAGAAAGATGTATCACCCAACACATGTATGTCTTGTGTGCAAGGGGCCTATCATTTGAAAACAGCCCAGAGTTAATATTTATACTAGGCATATCTATTTTCTTTGAATGTGGTTTTCAATGCTGTTTTAATGAATGTGAGTTTCAAGGGCAGAGAAGTTTTAATGCTAAGTCTGTTTTCATTGTGAGACTGCATTGCATTGTTAAGCAGATGCCTTAGTGTTTGTGCAGTAAAATGCAATATAAAACTTTCAAATGAAATCCAAATCATCGTAGAATTAAAGCAGTATGCACATTGCAGTGTTTATGGTAAATGGGGTGAAATAGCCAAATAATGGGACATTGGAATGGCTACAGGGGGGAGGCTCCATTCGACCATGATTTTGTGAGCGGGAAAGGGTGGCAAACTCAAAGACAGCCCAGATTAAACTATACCTCTCAGCTGTCCAGATTTTCACAGAATGAATAGATTTTTGCTTCTTATTTTTGGTTTGTTCCTCATAAAATTTGTGGTTTTCTGGCAAATAATTTAGGAATTAAGTCACTAAATAATGACAGACATTGAGTTTCAGACTTCATAACCTTCAGAAAAATGCATGCTAAAGCAAGACCTGTTGATTATACAAGAGCAATTTTTAGTACTGTTTGTGTGTTTCTCCAGTATATTTAGCCTTGTCCAGATGTCCTGCGTTAACAGGTTGAGAGGTACATGCAAATAAATTGCTTTATAGAATTAGGCATTTCCAAACCTCTCAACTGTCCCGGATTTTGGCTCAAAATGTTGCTTTCCCTCTAATAATCCCTTCGCAAAATGGCAATTTTGGAAGAAAACATGGAGGGTTTACAATTAATAAATAACTGTAATAATCAGAGTCATAGATTACTTTTATTTCAGAAATGCATGTAGATTTGTTTATTTTGTCAGCTGCTCAAGTTAACAGTACTAATATTAAAAAGTGTCCTTTTTTTAACAGGTTCCCAGCTGTATTGTGTGGCAATTGTATATTTTTGCATCACATTTTTGGTCCATTTTTCATAAAATTGTGGTTTTCTGGCAAATTAGTGGCAGATCATTAAATATTGAAGTTAGAAAATAATGACAGACATTTGAGTTTCAGATTTCATACCCTTCATAAAATTCATACTAATGCAAGACCTACTATTCTATTACAAAGTTTATAAGAGCAATATTTAAATAGTGTCTTTATTTTTGGGCCTTTGTCTCACTTCTATGTGTGCCTTTGTCCAGATTTCTTGCTCTGAGGTTGAGAGGTATGACAAATGTGCCAGGGTCATCACAGTCAGCCAGAGACATTTCAAACTGTGACATACTTGTTGCATCCCACTCTCCCATGTAGTGACTCTGGATGTGTCCAGACAAGGCAAGGAGCAGTTATGCAGTGTAAATGTGCAGAGTATGCCCCCATCCAAGGTAGACACACACACTACAATGGCTTTTCATCTGTCCTTGCTTGATTTTGCAGAATGTTCTGGTTTTCTGTCATATTTTATACTGTTGATTTATGCTTTTTATTACTCAAAAAGTGCCCATTGCTCTGTGTTTAAGTAGCAATGCTTTCATGACCATCAGGTAAGCTTGTCTAAGATTGTAAGATGCAAGTAAGTTTTAATATGCATAGTGTTAAAGAATTACCAACATTGAAAAACCTTTTTGTTGTTGCCATGTAGAGAATACTTACATAACTAGATAGCGTATAAGCCTTGGATATTGAAATGCATATTACAGTATTTATAATAAAGGGCAGGATTACAATCTTTTAAGAAAGTTGGGAGGGTGGCCTAATGGTTAAGGTATTTGCCTTACAAATACAAGGTGCAGGGTTCAAGTCTCACAAGGGATAATTGGCTTGTCTTAAATGTCTCACAAGGGCAGTTAGCCTAATATGAACCTATAAAACTCATTACCTTTGTTGGAGACTTGTAGTCATCTTTGAAGGCTTTACCTGTAAACTAAACAGAATACCAATCTATCATGTGTGGTCCATAACGTGTGCAATAATCGTTTAAGCAATTTATCTTGAGCTTGTTTCTTGTTTGCTGTTCATTTTTTTACTTTGATCATGTTTTCCCCATGAAACAAGTAGATAGTTGTTGTCAGGCAGCAGGTCTTTTCTGGATAAGAAACATTTTTATAAGTGGGGGTATCACAGAGATTGCTACTTTCAGCATGTTACTTGGTACTTTAATAAAGCTGAATATAAGTTATAATTAGAACTGCAGTGCAACGAGAAGGGGTTTGAGTTGAGTGCTGCTTGTTTTTCTTGTACTTGACTTTGACTGGCATTCCAGTAATGTATTTAAAAAGTATTTTTTTTCATGCCTCACAATCTTTTGTTTCCATCTAGATATTAAGTAAGCTGTCATGCAGCCAATGCATTGAAATATTTTTTTTCTTCTACACTTCATTTTGTCTTGATTGGACTCTCATAATGACAGCTTGGCACCCAGGGCAGCATATTTAATTAAAGTTCCAGTTTTTGTAGTTTTGAGCATAGCCCTTCCCCTTTCTAGTTGGCCACACCCCTTCCCATTGACCCCACCCATTCAGCTATCTCCTGCAGCCCCTCTTTGATTTGAAGTCACCAGCCACCACTGCCTAGGTCAGCTGGGCTGTACTCAGGGCCTTTTTTCCCTCAACTCCACCAGAGTGGCCAATGACATTCTGATATATTGTGTTAATTCCACACTGACATACTGTATTCAACCCAAACTGACATACTGTGCTCATACCAGATACTCCGTTTATCCCATACTGACATAACACAGTATTCCAGTGAGGAATGAAAACAGTGTGTGTTAATGTAGCATGATCAGTATGTGTCAGTCTGGAAGTTTGGGGTGATCACAGTATGTCAATAAGAAAAACATAGTAAGTATTAAAAAAACATGGTATGTCTGTATGAGATAAACACGGTTTGTCAGTGTAGAATGTAAGCAGTATGTCATATGGAATAAATACAATATGACTGCATAGAATAAACAGAATATGGGAGTTTGTGGTAAACACAGTATGTCAGTGTGGAATTTACATAGTATGACAGTATCAGATAAATGCATTCATGCCAAACTGAATCATTGTGTGCATTTCACAGTGTAACATAGTGTTCACTCCACACTGACTGCTCCTCCCACACTGACCCACTGTGCTCCTCCCACACTGACATGATGTGCCCCTCCCACATTGACTCAATGTGTTTGTACCACATTGAAACACTGTGATCATTCCACACTGTTGACACACACTGAACATCCTACAATGACATGTTTTCATTCTTTACTGACAAACTGTTTCATTCCATACTGACATAATGTGTTCTCCCCATACCAAAATACAATATTTATCCCATACAAACATACCATGTAATTCCACATAAACCTATGTTTATTCTGTGCTGAAATATTATGCTTATCTCATATAGACACACTTTTTCCATTCCACACTGACATACTGAGTTTATCCCATGCACACATATTGTGTTTATTCCACACTAATACATTGTGTTTATCCCATGGAGACACACCATGTTCATTCCACACTAACACATTGTGTTTATCCCATGGACACACACTGTGCTCATTCCACAATAACACATTGTGTTTATCCCATGGAGACACACTGTGTTCATTCCATACTAACACATTGTGTTTATCTCATTCAGACACACTGTGCTCATTCCACACTGACACACTGTGTTTATCCCATGCACACACACTGTGCTCATTCCACAATAACACATTGTGTTTATCCCATGGAGACACACTGTGTTCATTCCACACTGACACATTGTGTTTATCCCATGGACACACACTGTGCTCATTCCACAATAACAAATTGTGTTTATCCCATGGAGACACACAGTCCTAATGTCTTTATCCCAGAGACACACTGTGCTTATCTCATACTAACATACTGTGTTTACTCATTGCAGCACACTGCATTCAACTCATAGTAACATACTCAAGTCATTCCATCATACCTCTCAACTGTTCAGATTTTTACTGAATGCCCAGATTTTTGTTTTATATTTTTGTTACATTCCTTTGTAAAATTTCTGTTTTTCTGTCAAATATCTGATTATTTAAGTCACTAAATAATGACACACATTTGAGTTGCAGACTTTGTATCCCAGAAATGCATGTTCGCTCAAAACCTGTTATTCTAGTAACTTTCTAAGTTTACAAGAGCAATATAAAAAACCTGTTACTATTTTGGGCCTTCTCCTCCCCCTCCCCACCTCCACTGTTATTGTAGGCTTTTCCCAGATTTCTTGCTGTAAGAAGTTGAAAGGAATGCTTCCCGTAGTGACATACTTTGCCTGTCTCTCATTGACATATCATGCTTTCCAGTTTTATACTACTGTTTTTTTTTCCTCTGCAGCTCAGCTAACACATTAAACAAAAATGGATTTGTTTTGTAAAATGTCTTCTTTTTGTTAAGTTCATTTTGGACTATTTTCTTGCTACAAATATTTTGAACATAATTGGCTGTTTCTACAGCTCTGTCTTTCTGAAGATACAGTATAAAGTCTGTTAGAGCACTGTAAAAGTAAAAATAAACACAAAACTCACTGTCTGATTCTGGCACTTAAGGCTAGTATTAGTCACAAGTACCCAGGGGAAATCACTGCTCTCATTATTTTAAAAATGATATTAGGGAGGCTACAGATACTTAACAAATAGCCATACAGATTTCAGGAATGCTTTAGTAGTGTCTGCATTATGATTCTTCTTAATTCTTTCTCACTTAAGATAAGTATGTGAGAATAACAATTACTGCACTATTTATTGATCTAATTGGAGATATCCCTTCAAACCACTGAGGTGTCATCAATCTCTGGATGTGTATCATCCTGGTTATATCACTGACATAAATTGTTTGTTATGTATGATGATGCTGGCAGGTGTATGAATCAGTTTCTTTCCTTTATCACATTAAGTCAGATTTATTAAAATAACCTTCATCTCAAAGTTTTCTTAAATCAGGATACATATATTAAAATTATCATGACTGTTTTGCTTCCCGCAGTGGTGGTGCTGCGGTAGTGTTGTCACCTCACAATAAGACACTGTCCGGTTCGATTCTCAGCTAGAGCGTCTTCTGCATGGAGACATGCATGAATGGGCGTACCTTTGTTGAAGGCTGTGCATCAGGCCTGGCAAGCTGGTACGTAAAAATCAACTGCCAATCATTAGCAGACCTGAGTTCCACTGTGGCGACCCCTAACTGGGAAAAGCCGAAGGACACAAACAATCATGACTGTTTTGCTTAACAACAGAACCAAATCTGATTTTGATCAAAGATGACAACAGACTTGTTCTTCTCATAGAGCTTGTCTTGTATTGAAAGCATTATGGTATGGATTGGCAATGTACTCCAGATAAGGTTTGAACCTCATGAATGATGTGCTATGCAAGAGCAACAGACAAGAGACATTTCTATTTCCTTTTTATTGACCTGTGTGAAACCAATTATTTGCAGCTGGTGCCTCTTCCTCAATCCCATGGACTCAGTACAGAGTAAAAACTGAGGCATCCAAGCACAATACCGCCCTTGATGTCATACAGATTTTTTTATAGGACTTATCTATGCCCACAACATACAGTAAGTAAGGTCAAGAAGATGAAGAATGTTTATTGGTGTATGTCCCTGTTAATTTAATTATGGATTGAAATTCCCAGTCTTACTAACAAAGCATTTCCATCTATACTGAAAACCTGCCCCCTTCACTAGAATAGGGGACTCAGTGGCATTTGGGGTTAAATTAGATGGTTACATCAAGGTATAGTATCAAAGTATTATGTTAGTTGCAGAGACAGAGTAAGGACCATCAAGGTGAGGTATCAAAGTAATACAGCAGATGCAGAGAGAGAGTAAGGAGTATCAAGGTGTAGTATTGAAGTATTATATCAAATGCAGAGACAGAGTAAGGAACATCAAGGTGTAGTATTGAAGTACTATGTCAGATGCAGAGATAGAGTAAGGAACATCAAGTTGTAGTATTGAAGTATTATGTCAAATGCAGAAACACAGTATGAAACATCAAGGTATAGTATCGAAGTATCATGGCAGATGCAAAGAGTAAGAGACATCAAGGTATAGTATTGATGTACTATGTCAGATGCAACGACAGAGTAAGGAACAACAAGATGTAGTATAGAAGTATTATGTCAGATGCAGAGACAGAGTAAGGAACAGCAAGGTGTAGTATCAAACTATTATGTCTTATGGAGAGACATAGTAAAGGACTGCAAGGTGTAGTATTAAAGTATTATGTCAGATGCAGAGACAGAGTAAGGAGTATCAAGGTATAGTATCAAAGTATTATATCAGATGCAGAGACAGTAAGGGACATCAAGGTGTGGTTTTGAAGTATTATGTCAGATGCAGAGACAGAGTAAGGAAAACCAAGGTGTAGTATCAAAGTATTATATCAGATGCAGATACAGAGTAACGAACAACAAGGTGTAGTATCAAAGTTTTATGTCAGATGCAGAGGCAGAGTAAGGAACAGCAAGGCGTAGTATTGAGGTATTATGCCAGATGCAGAGACAGAGTAGGGAACATCAAGGTGTAGTTTTGAAGTATTATGTCAGATGCAGAGACAGAGTAAGGAACATGAAGGTGTCATTTCACATCATGGTGTAGTATTGATGTATTATGTCAGATGCAGAGAAAGAGTAAAAAACATCAAGGTGGAGTATCAAAGTATTATGTCAGATGTAGAGACAGAGTAAGGAAAATCAAGGTGCAGTATCAAACTATTATGCTAGATGCAGGGACAGAGTAAGGAACAGCAAGGTGTAGTATCAAACTATTATGTCAGATGCAGAGACAGAGTAAGGAACAGCAAAGTGTAGTATCAAAACATTATGTCAGATGCAGAGACAGAGTAGGGAACATCAAGGTGTGGTATCAAAGTATTTTGTCAGATGCAGAGAGAAAATAAGGAAGTACTGATAATGAGATTATTTATTGCTTAACCATGTAAATAGACTTGTCCAGAAAACATTCTTATCACTCTCCACAATAAAAGAGTCTTCATGGGTTCTGTTCAAACAGCTTTATTTTATACAAACGTATCACAATAGCAGTTTACTGACTTTAACTTAAGTAACTTATATACACACTAACTGCTGCAATCATACTTGTTTACTCCTTGGCTGCACTCTCAAAGTGGCACTAGGAATGGCACATGCCTGACATTTACACATGCACACTCAGTCTTTCACATACTTCTTAAAGACACAGCAAATGCACTCTGATCTCCATCCTCCATCTTGAAAAATAAAACATGCAATGTTATGAATCTATTTGGCATGCAGATGTCACAGACAGTTCTCTATCATGCATTTACACAAGATAAGGTACATATGTATATATATATATATATATATATATATATATATATATATATATATATATATATATATATATATATATATATATATATATATATATATATATATATATATGCATATATATCTATACATATATATATATATATATATATATATATATATATATATATATATATATATATACTGTTAAGTCTATATTGCTGCAAATTTCACACTGGGCCTGGATACTCATCCTCATTGTGTGACATAAAACTGGGAATTGGGCTTAGCAACCTGAGCAAAATGTTTGATCTTAGAATTATTTGGAACATCTTCAGGAATGGAATCAGAGATAGGAGCACACTCTTGAACAGGAACAACATTTGGTTCATTCAGATATCTGGAGTCTGTGTCACTGAAACAATGTTGTGATGAGGATTCTGGTGCAGGAAGAAGATGCCTGCTATTTTTCTTGTACTCCATACCCTCAGATTCTACAAGTTAGGATCTCGGCTAGGCACATATACCTGTAACTTGACCAATCCAGTCAAAACTTTTGCCATTTGTATTTTCACTGTCTCTCCTTACCTCGACGGATGAAGAAATCTGCTCAACTTGTCATAAGTGGACATCTGGAAAGAATGCTTCTTGAATAATTGAGCCTTGATGGTCTTATTGTTATTAGCTTTATATTAAACCGGAACTAATAGGAAACGTATTCTGGTTTGCCTGGAAAGAAGTCTTTGAGCAGGTGAGCCAAGAATATCGTCATGGGGTATGTTTCTGAGATGAAGCAGATTTAAAAAAACATTGGTATTGTCATGCTTTGACCTTTCAAGTAGTTGCTGTGCACTCTGCACTGCACATTCAGCTAGCCCATTTGACTGTGGATATTCAGGACTACTAGTAACATATACAAAGTCCCATTCTCTTGCAAATTTCTGAAACAACTGACTAGTAAATTGAGTACCATCATCAGAAACAACTTTGTGTGGACTACCATGGACTGAGTAATGATGTTTCAGCTTGGAAATAAAAGTAGTGGATACTAGATTAGGTAGTAGATCAATCCCAAACTAATTCAAATAAGAGTCTGCAAGTACCAAGCAGTGTTGATTGTTCCACTCAAAGATATCAGTTGCTGCTGTCAACTAAGGTATTTCAGAAACTGGATATAGCTGAAGTGGTTCTCTTTGGAATTGCTGTCGAGTACTAATGCATACTGAATAAGAAGAAAGTACTTTATCAATGTCTTTCAGTAATGAAGGCCAAAATACTAATTCTCTCACTCACCTCTTACTAGCTGCTGAACCTGGGTGACCATGATGCAAAATATGGAGGTACTCATGTTGTAAGGAAGCAGGAACAATAATTTAAGGCCTTTGAAAATAATGCCATCTTCCATCAACATTTCATCTCTGTAAGGTAAATAAGTTTGCATTCAGGTGGTACACTAGATTGCTTTGACATCCATCCGACATTAATGTAGTGACTGAGCTTTTGCAAAATTGGATCATTCTTTGCGTGATCTCCCAACTCACCAAGCCTAGTGGTAGAAAAATTATGCAATGTCATCACTTCAAAGTCAAAGTTCTCTGTGTCAAGCTGTTCCATTGTATTCCTGGGAGATCTGAAAAAGGTAACAGCCAGATAGACTAGTTTGCCTTTTGTATAGACCATCTTGAAGTTGTACTTTTGCAATTTGAGCATCATTATTTGTAATCTTGTTGAAGCTGAATGCATTGGCTTCTTTAGAATAGTAACTAGAAACTGGTGGTCAGTTGCAATCTGAATATAGCTCAACCATAAATATAATCATGAATCTTGGAACATGTAAATATTATTGGCAAAAGTCCGTTCTCAATTTGAGCATACTTCATCTCAGTTTGTGTAAGTGTTCTAGATGCATAGGCTACTGGTCTGCCCTCTTGAAGTAGAACTGCACCAATACCAAAATTGGAAGCATCACAGGAAAGAGTAATTGGTTTGTTCACATCATAGTGTCTTAATGTTGGTGGGATGGCAATTTTCTGCTTGAGGTCTTCAAATGTCTTCTGGTGCTGTCCTAGCTATGACCATGCAACATTTTTTGCATTAGCTCTCTTAAAGGTGCTTTCAACTCACTGAAGTCTGGCATAGACTTGCCTAAATAGTTGATCATGCCTAAGAAATGCTGTAGAGCTTGAACAGTGTCTGGTGCTGACATCTCAAGAATAGCTGCTTGCTTGGCCAGGTCTAGTCTCAAGCCAGTACTGGTAAATAAATGACCTACATATGTAATAAGTCTGAATTTGCACTTCAGAGGATTGAGCTTCAACTTTACTTCACGTGCTTTGTCTAGAATTTTCTTTAGGTTTCTGTCATGCTCTGCTTCACCATTGCCTCCAACCAATAAATCATCTACCATTATGGCACAAGGATAACCCAAAAAAAATTGCTCCATTGCATGCTGAAAGACTTCACTTGCAGAATTTATTCCAAATGGCATCATTAGAAATCTGTAGCTGCTAAATGGAGTACCTAAAGTAGTTAGTAATGAGGATTTGCGATCAAACATCACTTGCCAAAATGAACTCTTTGCATCCAAGACAGAAAAAACAGTGGCATTTGGTATTAGGGCTGTGACCTCTTCAACTGTGTACATTGGATAATATGGTCTTTTCAATGTCTCGTTCAAATCTCTTAGGTCAATGCATGTTCTGATTTCATCTGAGCCTTTTTAGTGAGTTGCTACCATAGACGGTATCTATTCAGTTTATTCTGTAACTGGACAAATTACACCTTGCTGCACCATTTTATCCAGCTGAGCTGTAAATGTATACTGCATAGCTGCTGGAACACTTCTTGCTGGTCTGACTACTGGAATGACCTCAGGGTCTAACTTCATGGAGTACACAACTGGAGGTTTGCCCAACCTGTCATCGAAAACAGCATATTCTGAGAAAATGGCTTCAGAAAAATTAGAACTAGGAGATGCACTTATATGATGAACTTCTTTGGAAAAGGAAAGAAGATGCATTCTCAAACTATCTTTAAGACCCAGTAAAGACTGTACTGGTCTTCAGACTACATAGAATAACAAGTTGTGATAGTTCTTGGCCAAATAACATGAAATCACCACTGAGACTTCAGTTTGAATCTCTTCACCTCCATAAGCAACAAGTTTCACATTACTGACCGCATTGAGTTGCTCATTAATTTTCACTGTAGCAAATGTGTCTGCTGATATAACATTACACTTTGAACCTGTGCATGCTTTAAGCTTTGTGGATTTACCATTGATCTGGACAGTACAGAACACTTGGCTTTTTGCCAGTAAATTCACTGCATCAACTCTTTCACCAACTACTGGTACATCATCCACGTAGAAAATTGACTGCTGCATCTCTACTTCATCAACCTGCTTTTTTGTCTGACCTTTCTTTACAACTGCATGAGGTTTACGTGATTTGAAAACTTTTTGGAAATGGTTTCATTTTTTACACTTATGACATTGCTGACCGAATGCTAAGCATTTCTCTCTGTTAGACTCATGATTTGCACCACAATTGCGACAGTTAATAAAGCTGGACTTGGGTTTTGCTGATTCCTGCTTGTACTGTACTGAGCATGCTCCTTTAATTGAACTGGTCTTAGACCTTGCTGGAAAACTACATGGTTTCCTTGATAAGCCAGCAAGGGCTGTGACTGCCATGTCCTTAGGCCTTCTTCTGTTTGCCACGTGTTGCATGCTATCTACATTTGCTCTGGAGCCTGCTGAAACCATGCTCTTGTCACTTGTAAGTATACTTGTGTGTTTTTCTGTCACTTCATGGATTTCACAAATGTCTGTGGCCTTACTCAATGTTAAATCACTGTAACAAAGCACGATCATTCTCAAAGCAGCAGCACTATTAATACCAAACACAAGCCTGTCCTTTTTTAACTCATCTTTTAAGTCACCAAACCAACACATTTTAGCCTTGTTTCTCAGATCAGTTATATAAGCTGCAAACGATTCCCCCTGGTTTCTGATCTCTCATACAAAAAAAATGCCTCTCTAATGTAATATTTGTCTGGGGGTTACACATTTCTCTGAACTTGCACTTCAAACACTTGCAGTCTTCCATTGACTCAGCCTGTACAATGATATGGTGGTTTTCACCTTCTCCTTCATATACCGCTGGTGCATACACAAATGAATGCTCCCTTTTCACGGCCTCTGACCCCGCTAGGTTTAGCAAAATGAACACCTTGGTGTGTGCATCTTTATCTGAATAAGCTGCTTGTATAAAAATATCATACTCTTGCTCAAATATTCTCCAATTCTCTGCAATATTCTAATCAAATACAAGAGATAAGGGCTTTCGAAATCCATCTGCCATATTACCACATACCAGTGAAGGGTTTTGCAAATAACCACGAACACATACACATACACATATGCCAGAAATTTATGCCACCACTTGTAACTGCCCAATAGCACAACAAGCCTCTGTATAACTGACTTTGCAAAATAAGTTTTTCTTGGACACTGTAATATTCTTGAAATTACTGCATTGCACAAAATCCCCTCATCAGTATAAGAAACATATCAAATAACTGCATGATGCAAACTTCTGTGTAACTGGTCTTTGCAAAATAAATTTCTAGGGTACTGTAATACTGTTGAAATTATTGTATTACAAAAGTAATTTATCACCATTTTAAGAAACACCTCAAATAACTGCATGATACAAATGAACTGGGCAAGCAAAGCTCAGAGTCAATAACATTTCAAAGTAATGGCACTTTACGAATAAACTGTACACAACACACTGAAACTTCCCCAAAATGGCGATACCTTTCTAGGCATTTCTTTACAGTGCAAGGAACACTCTGTAATGGTGGCACTTTGCGAATCGACACACCCACCACAGGAATGTTTTCAAAATGGCTAAACTTTGACTGCACTTCATGAAATAGTTGCACTTTGCACACAAAAAACTCTCCTAAATACATACACAATAATAAGCACACACTGTAAGCACTTTTACACACCTTGAGATACAGTGAATAACTTTAGTCATGCCCTTGATACAATACGAAGCCATAGTTATGCCAAAACATTGCACTTTGCCAAATTAAATGCAGTTGCCTTGCTTTATTTATGCTTAATGTGCCATCTGTTTTGCCATTATTATATTTGTTTTGCTCGTTTAATCTCTTTTCATGCCCATTGTACTTTTCTTGTGCTCATTTTACTGTAAACGTGCTCATTTTGCCTTAAACATATTTGTTTTGTTTTTAAGCATACTCTTTTTACTTTTCTGTTAATCGTTTCATCAAACACCTTTACTTTAAACATTTCCCTTAGTTAATAAGCCTTTTATGGCACCCACTTGTTTAATAATGTGCCCTTGTAATACCATGTTTTGTCCTTTTTATGAAATAAGTAGTTTGTGCATATTCTCATTACATTTGATTCTTTGTCTCTTTTTCATGCTTATTTTTCTTAATTTGCCTTCACTGCCCTCTCTGCACCTCAGGGCTCCAAATATTATTCTCTGTGATCCCAGTTCTGACACCATGTCGCTCTCCTACTTTGGACACAATAGAAGAGTCTTCATGGGTTCTGTTCAAGCAGCTTTATTTTATACAAACACATCATGATAGAAGTTTACTGACTTTAACTTAAGTAACTTATATACAAATTAACTGCTGCAGCCATACATGCTTACTCCCTGGCTATACTCTCAAAATGACACTAGGAATGGCATGTTACTGGCATTTATACGTGCATGCTCAGTCTTTGACATACTTTTTAAAGACACAGCATACAGCACTTGCACTCTGATCTACAATTCTCATCCATATGACTTAGGGCAAAGCCATCCTTAAGACAATTACATTTCAAACTAATACTGTATTTTCTAAAGCAGAATAATTAAAACTCAAGTTGTTAACAGCAAACTGACAACCCAATTCACATAAAGACAGAAATCTAAACACGCAAATCATGATGCGTATATTTGAATTGCCTCTCGGCAGACTATAATAAATGATGTGAATCCTTCCTTGCAACAATAGCTAACTATTATTAATGAGAAATAACTCAGTGTACCTATGCCAGATAAAAGGTGGGCATGTTTAAAAGGGCAGAAATAAAACAATGTAACGTAAAATAACCTAAAAATGGTGACAGCATGCTTATCTAAACATACCCAGAGACAGAAGAAAAAAGAGAAACATTGTAGACTGCTGCAAGCAGCAGTTGAGAAGAACCTGAACTCTGAACTGATGAAATAAAAAACAAACAAATAAATAAATAATAATAACAACAAAAGGACTTTCATTGTTGGGATCATGGAATCAATACATGTATCTTTCTCAGTCTTCCTAAAGTATTTATAGAAATAAAGCATATATGGAAACTACGTTTAGTGACAGCGGCATCTAAGTCTGCAATTTTGTAATATATTTTGCATTTCAGTTTTCAAGAACTTTATTTCATATAGCACAGGAATTGCATGCACTCTGTACCTTTTGGAAAACAATTAATATATCTTTGTTCCTTCTGTATTTTTTCTGCTTAGTTTTGGGAAGAAAACTGTTAGTATACGCATACAAAGCACTGAACCAAATGATTGAATTCTGTAGCAAATGAGTAAGGAAGTGTTCAGCCATGGTAAGTGAAGCATACTAATACAAAGTTGTATTCAACAAAAGCTTGTCAAGCAACAACATGCTCAAGTTAGAATGGTTGGAATCCCGTATCACTGGGGAAAGTTGTGAATCATCTGTTTCAGTGATGACTATATTAATGAGATGGAAACTAACAAGGGCATCACCTTAAATGTAAGAACTCAAGATAAAAAGATGAGCTTGAGTCTTGAGGACAGCAGTAAGGATTGAACAATATTGGGGAAATAAGTGTCAAAGAATTCCTGAATAAAACAACACACTACTATAATCATAAGAAAATGCATGAGCTGAGAGCAATGTAGTAATAACTGAATCGATCAGTGTAATGAAACAGTAGGAATTGCTGAACAGAGTTTGCAAACAGTGTTAAGTGCATGATCTAAGTACACTTAACTTTTTATTTGTTTGTTTGTAAAGAAGATTACTGGACCCATTTCAGCCACATGCCAGGAACAAAATATGTACAGTTGATACAGAAGTATAACATGTCAAATCAGTATTACTTAAACAAGTAAATGTATAAACAAATCAAATAGTTACATTTAAGAGATAAATTGAATAGCTGAATGGTATATTACAAAATTAAAACTTTTCTACCTATAAGTAGTCTTGTTTTGGACTAAAATGAATTTTCTTTGGTACATAATATTCAACATAAGTTGCACTGTTGTGCAGCTGATGAGAAGCTGACCTTTTCATTCCCATTAACATCAAGACCATCAGTTTAGAGAGATTTCTTTAATAATATATTAGTAGGGAAAACAGAAACATTCCTAATGGATTTTAGACTATCTCAGGGCTTTTGGTGGTTAGTGATGAGGGAATGGTTACAAATTTCTTCAAATATTATGGAATGCATGTGACAAACAAGAGACATTGTGAGATGTGTTAAACTTAGACTCACACACTGACTTATTTAGTACCATAATTTAGCAAAACACATCTTGCCAATGATGTGATACTTCTGTCAAAATCTACATATTTATGCATAAGAAATATGTGTTAAATCTTACAGTCATTTCACTAAAAAAGTTTTCTTGGGGTGGAAGACAACCAGAATTCTTGTACAGACCACCTGCATAATTAAAGCTAGCTATTCAAATTTATTAGCTGTACACCTTGCAATTTTCAGTGAAGCAGCTTGTAATGGTTCTTTAAGAGTTATTGATACAAAATGTTATGATCAGACTCCACCTTTATGATATGAGATTGCAACAAATGTGCAGAACAAGCATAAATATGGGACGTTTTTCATTAAAGAATGTGTTGCATTGCGTAATCTTAAACTGCTTAATACCAAAAAATATAAGCCTTCTTCTGGTCCTGTAGTGTGTAGGACTTGGTTACAAACATGGAGTAACTGAATGTAAATAAATCTTTTAGCTCTATCCAGGGGATATTTAGTGTATGTTCATTTTAGGGCCTTGCAAACCTGTACCCAATTAAATAGGTAAATGATGAATGAATGAATGAATAAATGAATGAATGAATCTCAATATGACATGCATGATATCAAAAATCCTGTGAGAAATTTTTTAATTTTAGGTGTTATGTACCTTCCCTTTTTATTTCATGGCTGGAAGTGCAGAGCATATTATTATGCTGGTTTAAAGATCTCTTACATCTTCTCAGCTGTGTGTGTGTGTGTCTGTCTTTCTATATGTGTGTCATAAACATGCTAAACAAGTTTGCAACCTGATCTGTTGTAACAATCTTTGCTGCTAAATTGTCATGAAACTTCCCTTATAGATGTGTACCTCACAACTGTACAGATTTTTGCAGAATGTCCAGATTTTTGCCTCATATTTTTTGTCTGTTTCTCATAAAATTGTGTTTTTCTGGCAACTTTTTGCCAACTCATTGAGAACTAAATTCGGAAGATAATGGCAGATATTTGAGTTATAGACTTTATACCCTTCAGAAAATTCATAATAATGCAAAACATGCTATTCTATCAAGTTTCTAAGTTTGAAAGAGCATTATTTAAAAAGTGTCTACCCCCCCCCCCCATTCGTTTGTCCAGATTTCTTGCTCTTAGAGGTTGAGAGGTATGTGTATATATATATATATATATATATATATATATATATATATATATATATATGTATATATATATATACACACACACACACACACACACACACACACACACACACATATATATATATATATATATATATATATATATATATATATATATATATATATATATATACACACACGCACACGTGTTGTACATTACATTGAGCAGTCATATAATGGTAATTAAAATGTCTATCTAATAATGTCAGTAATGTAATGTTGATAGCTGGCTGCATATGCTCCTAGGATTGGCCTGCAC
Source organism: Protopterus annectens (assembly GCF_019279795.1). NCBI lineage: Eukaryota > Metazoa > Chordata > Ceratodontiformes > Protopteridae > Protopterus > Protopterus annectens. The sequence goes on along the minus strand of NC_056739.1, from coordinate 942,630,210 downwards.
CCACCACACCCCCTGATAAATAACTCTAACTCTAGTGAGCCCCCCCCCACCCCGCTAAATAACTCTAACTAGCTACTAACTACTAATTCTGACATCACACAGTCCCTGGGGGATGGTATATTCCCATACCCTGGGGACTGTTGATCTCACACACCTATCAACCTCCTGTTTTCTCAACCAAAGTGTGTTGACAAAAAATATGTCAGTATTAGAGCTATAGATATATGGATAGTTATACATATACTTCTGTTTACACACAAAATAATCAAGTATTATAAAGTATAAGTATTCCTCTCTCTTTACTGGCTTCAGAAGCAAAGACTTTAAGTAGTGCAGTTTAAAGACTTGTGTTTTGACAGAAAAATAACCCCTTCCTTGTTGTAGACACTGTGCCCTATTCATCACTTCCATTTGTGTATCAGCATGTTCTGCTCTGCACATTCATTCACACTTTTGCTATATTTCCTGGACTTCCAGACACCATAAATTACAAACTTGTCATTATTTATACAGATAAACGGGCACTCAACAAAAAAATCATAAACTTCATTCTGTCTGCTTCTGCTTAGCATTTTTATAAGCCATCAGATGTTTGTCTACAACTAGTCAGAATCATTAACTTAATTTATTGGTACGTCTAGTTTATCTATTCCCAGTTTTAGCAGCAAACAGAAATAAGCTTTTCAGATTGTATGTTACATTACTATGCATTAATCAAAATCTCTCTAATCAAAGGGTGAATTCGGAAACTAGTAGTACAGTGCATGGTGAGCAATGAAACACAGGGAAGAGGTGAATTAGAACACTTACCAGAAGGACTTTAGAGGCAAAATAGTGCAGTTAATCATATGCAAATGATGGCAAAATGTCATGCAAACGAGACCCACTGTGTTGGCAAGTGACAAAACAAAACATTGTGGCATTATTTAGAAACATAAAAACTTACCATGATGTACCAGAGTCATTAGCTATTCAGAACACCATCTTTTTTTGCTTTACAGGTATACTGTTCATGCTAAGATCCTAAGAGTTTAATTTCCTTTAGCTGGTCAGTGCATTAGTGGACAACCTGGAAGCCAGACTCTCGGTTGTTACTCATTGTCACTGTTTGGATCATGGAAAAGTCTGTCTGTTCTTGACAAACCATAAAGTTTATGCCTTGGACATAGTTGAGTGCTCCTATGTGAATAAAAGTCATCATAAAAATAACTAATCAATATGTGCCATTCTAAGGTAGAATCAAGAGATGTGTGCTGACTGCATAGATCAGTGTGCAAGGTTTATGTAGCATTAGCTATCTTTGTTATGAGAACTTTTCAGTGTCCAACAGGGGTCACATTAAGATTTGTGTACACAACAATCTCATAAGTCCTTTACGTGGTCCTTGACATGATGCTATAGCATGTGTAGGAGCATATCTGGTCCCCAAAAACAGCAGAGTAAAGAGCTATTACCACTATGCAGGAATTCTGCAGCATAGCCCATTTTCTTGAAGTCCTTGGGACCACTAACTGTACCCACTTTGTCAGCAAGGTCCCATCTGCACCACACTGTACCTGGTATATCAGACAGAAGGGCTTCCACCACAGCAACTGCCAGTCCACAGGGTATTATAAACAATGTGACTGTGCGCCACCAAGGCAATACTTATGATTCTCACATTCAGCACATGTATGGCCTCTAGCAGCATTTCATGTGGGTCAACTTTCCACAGGGTAATCTTGTTGACAGATGCACATAATGGCAGGCATTGCATCTGTGATGACTGTGCCCTGGCCCAGCAATCAAGGAACCTCAATCCTCACCACTAGCACCAGGGAGGTCATCTCCTAGAAGAGGAAAGGATAACTAATACACACAGTAAAGTACAATTTCCCTTAAGTGCACACAGAGATCACAGTCAGTCTGGGGCTGGTTGCTCCCTTGCTCACCAGGTCCCCAATAAGACTTTGGACTGACACAGCTATAGGGTCCAGGTCTCAGCCTAACTCCAAACTTTGAGATAAGTATTTATACAACTTCACAGACACTCCTGGGAAAGGCTGGCACAGATTCTCCAACTGTGCCCCTTTACCCAGACTATACAGTAGTAATTACTGCCACCACCCAGTTAATAATATCAGCTACTAAAAGGCCCTTAAAAGGGTGTCCAATTATTACTGTGCAATATTAATATCCAATGGTAGTATGACTAAACAGTCTCAAGGCTTAATTTGGAGTGACTTAGACAGTAAACTCTATAAATATGCAATGTATTCTAGAACTTATCTCTACACAAAGCAGCCGCAGGTAGAAGGTTTTAAAATATTTAATAATAAATAATGAAAACACAAGACAAAACTATTACATCACAGAGATATCTAAGAGTTCACAGATCACACAGAAACTTAAAATAATATAGTAGGATAGGTCTGAT
>NC_056739.1:942590294-942622794 GCF_019279795.1 Protopterus annectens | reverse complement strand
TTTTGAAAACCAGTGGAATACTACATGATCCACAGGATTTAATAAAATCTGTGCAGGCACAGTGTAGAGCCTACATGGAAATTTACAGTATCCATGTAGACGGTTCCCCATCGGCAGTGCACCATGCATATTAATCATGGTACATTGCCGAGGGAGAGCCATGGAACATGGTTATTGAATCAGTGTAGGGAGTGTAGTACCAACTGTGTCTGCAGATAAGTAAGACACTCCCTGTAGTTTCTAATTGTATTATGTCAATGTTATTTTATTGTTTTAATTTGTTTTCTTTTTTTCTAAAAAAAACATGTTTGTGCAGAGCGGTGCAGAGTGCAGAAATGCTAAGCAGCACTGAGACACCTGCCAGACATCTAAAAATAAAAACCAGATGCATTTAATTATTTATTTAAATGCCAAGTCTAAGCATGGTTGAGTGAGTTTGTGTGGTATGGCATGGTGCTCAGCAGTGCTTATAGGGAGCTCAGAGGTATATGTAAAGATATAGCAGGATTCCATATATCCTTGTAGCTAAATGGGTAGAGGAACAGCCTCATGAGCAGTAGATGCAGGGTTTGAAAACATGGAAAGTAAAATAAGCATTTATTTTTGAAATACAGATTATGCCAATTATTTTTAAATTCTGGCCCACTGTGCTCTGCTAACCTCTGCTAAGACCTGCTTAGACCTGCTAAGCATCACATAAACATTATAATGACTGAAAATGTTTATGCACTGCTCAGCTCTGCTTGGCTGGTTTGTGCACTGCTAAGCAATGGATTTTTAGATGTTGTCCAATGGCATGTAAGGATGGGAAAACAGCCTATATTAAGCCCAGTAGGTGGGAATACAGCAGAATCTGTTAGAGTTCTGTCACTGGATACTATGCAGGCATTGGTGAGGGTTCGCATTTTCGGGTGCAGCATTGGGGCATTCTGGAATCCAGGATCACAGTTGGACTCCTAGTAAAAAAATATGATGACTGGCTGTTTCAGGGAGGTTTCCAGGGCTTCGAGTGTAAGGCGAGGCCTGGAACCAGCTGGCAATGGAATGCATCAGTGCTTCTGGTATCCCCCGCACAGGTGAACAGTGTCACCACCACCATGATAACCCGAAAAGACAAAAGGGGGATCTCTTGAACACCTCCAAGAAGCTCAGGCAGGGAATCCTCACAAGTATCTAAGTACTTTTACCTCTGTTTCACCAATATCTAATCTGAATGTCTGCTAAACTGGTATGCATAATGGTGTGCTTCTCTCCCAACAACTGCAGAGGAGAGGGCGTGCAACATTGGGGCACATGCCATGTGCTTCTCCAGGTTTCACTGTGAATGTGCTAAGTACAGCTGTATTATGCTAACTGTAGTGAAATAAGCAAGATGGAGTAAAGCATTATCTGCAATAAAGTATATACAATAAAGTTTACATAGCAATAAATGTGGATTTAGAGCTGTAGTGCAATAAATGAATAATGCAAACTGTAGTGCAATAAAAACATGAAACAGTGCCATTAAGTACATTAAAGTGTAAGACAATAAAGTCTGTAGTGCAATAATTGTGGAAGTAGAGCTGTATTGCAAGACCTCAATAATGACAGTTGTTGTCCAATAAAAACTTGAAACAATACCAGAAACTGTATTAAAGTAGATACAATAAAGTTTGTAGTGCAATAAGTGTGGAATTCAAACTGTTTTTCAAGAAATGAATAATGCCAACTGTTCTGCAATAACACATGAAACAATGCAACTAACACCAAGGTAAATTGTGTACATCAGGATTGTCTTATTTTAACCATTGCAGTAGCAGTACAACTGTATGCATTCAAGCGGTAAGGTAAGGTGCTGCAGTCAAGTATAACACTGTAATAGCTATAGAATGCAAATATAATGGCTGCCAAATGTATTGTTTAACACAAAGTACCATTCAAGACTGTTTCTAGGCCAATATTGTTCACATAATGCTCTGTCATCCACAAACAGCAAGTGAGCAAGGTATATGCATGAGGTAGCCCACTTCATGATCTGATATTGTTTGTTGACTTCACAGATATTTCATACCAATAACAATATATTGTGTACACCTGCATTCTATATACTAATTTATAGATTACATACTATCTCTGTCATGCTTGCATTTCATGCATGTGTGTTCTACTGTCACTGCAGTCTTGTATAAAACTGTAGTACTACTACCATGTCATATATTAGTTCCAGGTGAGCTCTAGGCAAATATCAGACAATCAGCAATGAGTAGTGACTTAGTAGCTTAGTTTCTTAAATACTCTGTAGTAAATTTTGCCACACACAGACCAGGGGTTGAATCCAGTGCTATGTAGCATTAAACATTACAGTATCAGTCACATAATATTTACAGATTATTTTGCCACAGGCACTACAGGTAAATGGGTGTGGTAGCCCATATTATAAGTAAATAATTGCGTGTTTAGATGTCACAGACTGTTAAAATCATTAGCAAGAATGTGAAAATACATCATAACATAAATAAAATAAATATAATAATAAATAAAGTAAAATAAAATAAATAAAATGTGTAATCCTAGTATGGCTGTATGCCTGGAGTGTCTGCTAAATGTTGCTGCAGCCAATTCATACATTCCATGCAGATGTCCTCTGCAGTCACTGCTACTGCATTCTATCCCCATGCCTGCCACGCAAGGCATGATAGCTGTTTAGTTTCTATACTGTACACATACATGTCCCTCAAGTGTCACACTGTAATGTAATGTAATTAGTAGTGTGTAATGTGTCTGTCATAGGATACCATTAAAATGATTATCTAAATTGCAAAGTATCACTACATCAGCCCACAGTATACCTTGTTAATTATAAAGGCCCACCTGATGTGCAAGTGTTCTGAGTAGTTGTGTACCCACAGTTGTTACTGCTTGTCCCATACTGTCCCATGAGAATAGCATGAGAGGTATGTATGTGTTGCAGCAGCTATAAGGGACTTGTACACATAAAGGAAGGACAGACCCGTAAGTAGTGTTGCCAAGTTAATAGCCTGCAATGGTACTAATGGACTGTTTTCCTCTTTCACTCCACCCCTTACCTTCATTTATTTTTGTTAACATTAGTTATTGTTTACTATTAACACATGTTGTGAAATTAACTATATTTTGGGGCATGTGTATTATTATTGCTATGTATTATAATAGTTGCATATTAACGTTTCTTGTTGAATTACCTATTTTGTTGGCCTTATGCTGTAACTGTTACTGGTATGCTGTTATGCTAACTGTTCTGTCATTTATTGTTGTGTTTCACATAATGAATGCATTGATATGTAATTGGGTTATTTCTACTGTTCTGGCATGCTGTTATTACTAACTATGCTTTGTTCATAACTAACCTATACTTATTGCTATACCTCAATCACCACAGCATGTCAAGGTAGACTGGTTCCCTGTGATCCACCTAAATTGCCTCAACTCGCTGTGGCTCTGGGTCCTAGCATGTATGGGACCCAGGCCATTGGTGCCCCCTCCACTACACCTGCAGAACCTGTGCATTGGGTGATACCACCTCAGGGCCTGGTCTCCCCCTGGGAGTGGTGGCAGAGGGGCTGCAGTCACCAGAGAGCAACTGCCAGTCATGGTGTGCAGGATTGTTCATTGGACCTATGAATGTTGTCTGCACCAAATGGAGGGCACACTGGCCAACCTGGTGGGGCAGGCTGGCCTTGGAGCCCATACTCCAACACAGCCACCTTTGGGGCAGTGAAGGAGCAGTGTCAACTGTCCATGGGTGGGGATGTCAGTCATGCTGCTGTTGTCTGGAGGCATGTGTGACTCAAATTCGACAATACCCTCCCCATCCAAGGTATTTACCTCCTCATTTTTCACACTCCACCCCTGACTTCTGTCTTGTCAGTCTTGTCTGTCTGTCACATCCTCTCCTACCCAAATTTCCTCCCCACATGTACCTATGTCACTGCCACAACATTAAACTCTCTCCTTAAAAACAAAATAGGAACCTGTTCCACAAAATCAATATCACCCCATACATAGCTCTCCATTTTGTCCACTTGTCCACTGGACACAACTAATTTGGTCGAATTGGCTTGATAACACATTTATGTTGTCCTCACCCCTCTCTCTGCAGTTCAAGAGTCCACATTCATCTACAAAACCTGTCAAAATGCACAGCTGTTGCTGTACAAGAAATGGATAGCTATAGTTCTTTCCTACACCCATCCCTACCTGCCTTCCACATTGTTCCCCCCCTTATTGCCCCCATTCCACCACTTTTCTATCACTCTCTTTTTCTTTTCTTTATATTTTCTATTTAGCTTAGCTCAAATTAAATGTGCTTTAATGACTATATGTATCTACTACATTGTTACTCACATGTAGAGAATAAACACCTCTGTCAAGTGTCAAACCCAGACCCCTCTCAACAATAGCACACTGCATTTACCCACCACATTACACAGGCCTTAAGTTAAACAGCTGTTTCCAGCAGAACATACTGATTGCTAATTACAGTCATCATGCATCTAACTGAAATAAAACACTAATGTGAAAACTGGGAGTGTACCCTGGACTCTGGTGCAATACTAAATAATAAGAAAGACATATACTAATGGATGTAAGTGAAGTCTGTGATAGCAGGTATATGTGCCCTTTTATCAGCAACTTGTGGAAATTCACCTGCTAAGGCAGCAATGGCAAAGTACATGAGCAACTAGGAGCCTGGTGTAGAAATACAACCATTTAAAGCAATGCACATAGTCATGGATGTAGAAAAATTTCTCACAGCCTCATTATGTACACATATATCTTGCAAATAGACATGCTTTTCCAGTATCTCAGTATGTCAGTCTGTTAAATGCCTTGCATGCAGTACATTTTGCCACACACAGTCCTGGGTTCAAATCCAGTGTTGTGTTGCACTTCAAACACATTGTTGTGAAGACATCAAGTCATGCAATTTTAATCCCCACAGGTTACTGCTACTTAATTATCTGCTACCCATTTTTGCAAGTCAAAGACCTGCAGGTAGGGACACATTGCACATATCCTTATAGCCTAACCATATGTTGCCTAATATTCTGATACTGGCACTGTTGCACAACAGATGTACCTTAAGCACATGACTCGATTGGACTGTAAAGGATACCCTTACACTGGTCTGCTGTAATGACAGGGCTGACACAGTTGACACAGTTACACATATAGCTTTCTGTCCTCCAAAGTGTTCACATTCTTCTCTATGTGTTCTAGGCTGCAGCAACAGCTGCAGCTGCAGCCTGTAGCATACACAGCTGTATATTCAGGTAGCTGCTACAGAACTACCATATCTTCCAACCACCTATAACAAGGGATCTGGACACAACTATACATAATGTGGGAGGAGCACAGGAGCAAACTGTTAAACATGTCCCTATCTTTGGGCCTGTGCTCCTCCCACAACTATACATAATGTGGGAGGAGCACAGGCCCAAAGATAGGGACATGTTTAACAGTTTGCTCCTACAAAGATAGTAAGTTGATAGAATAGCACTTAATTCATTAGCATGCATATTCTGATGGGTATGAAGTGTGACATTCACATGTCTTTCTTCCCTTACTGACCTCAACCCACAATGTTAACCAGTGAACTGCCAGATGACCACAAAGTCATCGGACATTGACCAAACATATGAGGCAAAACTGTGGACATACTTCAGAAATCACTACAGTGGACGTATGTGTACCTACTCTCTGTGATGCTGTAGCCTCTACACCTCAGTAATATTCATATCAAAAACTAAGAAAGTAGCCAAGGCATAAATGAAGGGCTTACATATTGTACTGTGATGCCATGTCATTGGCTAATGATAGTGCAATTGAGCTGTTTTGGCTGCAAGTAGCAATTCTGAGCCACAGATTGGTGTAGTGGCAATTACTTGTTAAAGAGCATTACTATCAAAAGGCAAGCAACTGGTTATGGGGAACAGGTCTGTATGAGGTTTCAGTCCCACAGATAGCATATGTCCAAAGCATTTCTAGAGGACAGATTCTAAAAAGGAATACTGAACTCCACCAGGTATGTAATAGATTTCTCAATATAACAGGATGCATATAGGAGGATGAAGGTATGGGGAATAGGGATTACAGCACTAGGCTTGTCTTAGATCTATGGTATGGATATGCCATTGATACTCTGCTATCCTACTCCTACAGGCATGCCTCTCAACTGTCCCTGTTTTCAATCACATCTCAGCTCTCTCCCTGTCAATCCCTTTTACAAGGGTCGGCTGTTGTAGGAAAGCTAGTGGATGACACGTAATGCATAGTGACAACTAAGGGTGTACACTCCTGTAACATCAAATGATGTACTGTAATTCACCTCCTGTCATTCTTTCAATGTGTCACATAAATAGTTATAACATTGTAAAAGTGTCCCTGAATGTCCCTGATGTACTCTGGCTAAGTCCCTGTTTCACTGACAGTTGCCCCTGTTTGGTTGAGCGCTATGCCTGACATACCTCTCAACCTTCTACAGCAAGAAATCAGGACAAAACCGTAATTAATTGTGAGCCAAAGGCCCAAACACAGTGACAGAGTATAAATATTGCCCATACAAAATAAGAACATGAATAGACTAACAGATATTACTGTAGCATAACTGATTTCTGAGGGGTATGACATGTGAAAGTCAGATTACGTCTTTAATTTCCGATATCAACCATCAATGATTGGCTAACCATTTATTAGACATCAACAAGTTTGTGTGAAAAGGACCACATGTATGAGACAAACATCTTGACATTCTGCAAACATCTGTATAGTTGAGAGGTGTGAAGCCTATACGGAACATATAATATAGCAGGTTTACATTGCTTTCTGTCATTGTGGCACACTGGTGTTGCTGAATTGTCCCCATATAGTTGTTGTAATAGCACACTGTTTTTTTCTGACAGTGGCTGTATGACATATTGGGAATTTGCCCATAGGGGAGACATTGCAGTAGACTGCAGTGATGGGTTTAGGGACATAGAGCAGAATCTGCGACATAACCAGGGATATAACCCAGTATTGTTACTGTCTTGGTGATATCCACAAATTTAGTGTGTTTCCAGACAGTAGGGTATGACATCTGAGGGAGCAATGGATAGTGCAGGCAATTATGGCAGTGCAAGATCTGTACATAGTGGACATCCATGTATCTGGTCCTGTAATGTGTTCCCCTCTTGTTGTCTTTCAGGAACCATGTACCACAGGAGACATCCACCATTCTCAACTGTGGAGAATGACATCATAATGGATGGCCTCAGACACTGCCATCACATTTTGCTTTCCAGGGGTCAGCACTATCATGAACAGAGGGCAGTAATGTGGGCAGACCTTGTGTGGGCTGTTAATTATATTGGCCAACAGGACAGGACCTATGAGCATGTCTGACACCGGGCCACAGATATGGTGAATGCTGCACAGCAAAGGGCAGCTGCTGTTTCCAAGAATTGTGCTTCCACTGGTGGAAGGTCCATGATGGAACAACCACTCTTGACCACAGAAGAATTCCTGGTGAACCTAGGATCAGCCAACAGCTCTCAGACATACATCATGCCATACATCCTGGAGGTGGGTGCCACAGCATCCACAGAAGAGGGGAGACCATGAAAGCTTACTGTGTTCACCAGTGTAATACTGTATCAGTCATTGTGGCAGGCTATACATACCAGTACATGGGTGTCAGGTCTAGCTGCATGGTGGGGGGGAGGTTATGCACAGTTGTGTACACATACTTAGAATGTCAGCAATATATCCATTATCACAGTAGCTACTGTACATGTGTATGTAGGCACATATTACCTTGTAGTGCTGAAACATTTGGTGGTGCTGACAATACCTTTCCCTCACCTTTTCATAGGTCCATCAGGTGTGGCAGAAGTCTGTGGTTCTGTACCTGGAAAGTGTGAATCTGTTGTTTTACGGATCATATATACCCTAAGAAAGTTAAGGACTGCCATTTTCCCCTATGTACAACTGTTGTGCTTAGCCGGAGTAGAATAGTTGTATGTTTCATTCTGGAACAGTTAACTACAGTACATAGACTGGAAAATCACAGGTGTGTATTTGTACAAACATTAACATGCTTGCAAATATAGTTATGAACAACTATGCAGCCTGCTATGCATGAGGCAATTAATCCAAGATGCCTGTTCAAACACAATAGGGAGATGGTACATACCTGAGGAAGTGATACTACTACTGGCATATCATTCTCAAGATAGGTGTACTGGGTTTTATGTGTAGTTCTATCATATACACTGTCATATTGCATACCTCACAGGTGTATTGCATTGGCAACTTTAACTGTATGTAGCTGAAGTGCATGTTAAAAAGAGCTTGACTTGTCTCTGTATGTTGTTGTGAGTTTGTCTGTTGTGCATGGAATCAGGGATAAGATGTGGCACATATAATGCAGTTATGGATCCTCATCTGTATAAGTCTGTGTGGATTACCACACATAATAGTACAGATAGTAATGTACTGCTCTTGTCTTGCTTCTCACAGGTGAATGGGGGTTGGCGTCTGCGCCCCTCACAACCTGTTGTTGGTGTCTCATCAGACTCTGATGATGATGATGTGATGATAGTGGCCATAGTGAGGAGCAGATGGGGTTGCCAGGGGCTTAATCTCTCCCAGAGGTTGACATCCTTCTTCTGCCCCCATTGTCCCTGCACACAGTCAGCATGCCCACACATACCTAGTCCCCAGATACCACAGATTTTGGACAGTCAGAGGGTGATGACATTGCACCGGAAAGTGTGACAACTGTGGCATCAGTGATTGTAGACACTGGTCATAGCCAGAGAACTGGCAAGATCCCACACAGGTCCCACACAGTCAGATTGGCAGGGGTGCTCAAAGGAGTACTGCTGCCCATCCACCACCTGTTGCAGGTGTCACATCATGGGTCACTCGCCATATGTTTCAGGCCATCAGAGAAGAACAGGCATGTTCTGTACGCAATACCAGATGGATGCTTGGGTTATGGATGCAGCATAGTCTGACATCTGTGACTGCCATCACCGCATTGATGACACCCTGGATCGGTTCACTGATGTAGTGGACAGACAGTGGGCTGAGACAGTGTCTGTCTTTGACTGCACATTGTCTGTGCTGGAACATCTGGTTGGAGCTAGGTGTCAGATATGTGGGCGAAGGTCAGCAACACCATCTGCTGAAAGTCCATGTGGTCATGCTCACTCCTGCTCCCATATTGGCAGTACCTCCAGCTCTACAGAAGGAAGTGTGTTGTCCACACCATGACATGGCAGGCCATAGGCATGCAGTCCTGAGCAGTCCTGTGGGGAACATGGGCCCAGCAGACAGCCGCTAACATCACATCTGACCTTGGGCATGGTGGTGCCAGTGCCATTGTCGGAGATGGTGAACTCTCCTTGCTACCATATATAGTCCACAGATTTCCAACATACACATATGTAGGGCTAGCACTGGTTTTGATGGGTTCATGCACACACTCAAACACCACTGTCACAATCAGGTTACAAACAGACACACATGGCACCTGCCCATGGCCCATCTAACCAGCACCCCTTCCTGACTCACACACATGCGGTTAACTTTTTGTCACAGCCTAGGCCTCTGGCACCCCCACACCACACCCTGTGCATGTGATGGTACCTGTGCCACATCCCTGCCATCCATGTCATCAATGCAAGGACATGTAAATATGTGTCTGATGCAAAGAGTGACTAGACTACTTTACATGTACTTGTGTAGTGAAGTATTGTTATGCCATGACAGTTTTTGTGGGCCACAACAGGTATTGTATGCTGGTATGTGTCATGACTACACTTCAAACTTTGTGTATCTTTGTTGCATGATTTTAGACTGGAAGTAGTGTTACGGAATGACAGGTATGTCATGGACCTGTGTATGATTCTGTTCCAGAAGTCTGAGCGATTAAATTATGGACTCATGGCGGCAATATAACAGGACAAGATGGCATGGCAGCACAGCAGAAATATTACATCAACAAGGTATGGCAGTATACATGTATGGCTTTCTAGGTGCTTATGTGTAGAACAGTGTGTCAGGGACAATGGGGGAAATCAGCGTAATCATGCTTTCATACTTTGTGATAAGGGCTGCTACCGTCGATACGTGTCACCTGGGTTCTCTGAGCATACAAATCAAGATGGTGATGGACAGCAGCTATGCTTATGTAAATGGGTGCACTTTAGGCCCAGCAGCTAGTCACAGGGCTGTGAAATGCATAACCACAGAGATAGCCCATATGGGCATATCAGTAGTGCTACAAGGGGATAGTTTTACACACACACACACACACACACACACACACACACACACACACACACACACACACACACACACACACACACGTGTTGCAAGGGGATAGTTTTGCACACCCACAAGTTGGATGATGTGAGATTAGAACCCCTACCTATCTAGTAGTACACTCTATAGCTTGCAGTATTCATTGCATGTGCCACAGTGCTATCTGATATTGCACTGTCAGCCAGCACTCTTATGGTGGATGACATCAGTAAGCCTTGTAAAGGAGATCAATGTTGAGGCCAGCAGCTAGTCACAGGGCCATGAAATACATCACAATTGCACTGAGATAGGCCAGATGGGCATGCCTGTAGTGCTGCAAGGGGATATATTTACACACATCCACAGAGTTGGCTATTATAAGATTAGAACCCTTACCTATCTGCTATTATACATTATAGCTCAGAGAACTTATTGCACATGCCACAGGTTATATCTGTTGTAAATGTGGATGCAGGCACAGTACTTGTGGAGTACACAACATGGCCTTGTGTTAGACAGCATGCAGAGTGATACTGCTTGATACTGTTATTGTATCCAGTGTCCTAGGAGTGAGATACCTGTTAATATCCCTGCTATGTGTGTACAATTACCAGAATGGCCATATGTGGCTGGTTGCAATTTAATAGGGAGATATGTGACCAGAGATAATATGGCCTGTTCAAGGCATGCATTGCAACCAGTGTACATTACACCACCTGTTCACATGTGTCTGTCTACAGGGTGAAATTCCACTGTCACAGGGGTCTGTGGGTGAGTAGATTATGTACTGTTGCAGCCTTGTTCTGGTTCCATTGGACAACTATTGTATAAGTGTAGATAACCCCCAGCATTCCGAGTATATGTGGCGACATTCGTATATCCCCACACAAATATATATAAATAAATGTGCATAACAGGGATGTCACCTTAACTGTTGCTATGTGCATACATTATGTAAATTTGTTATGTAGATATATGTGGAGAGTCTATGTATCATTCTACTTTATATAGCTATATATATATATATATATATATATATATATATATATATATATATATATATATACGTAGCTGCATGTATGTACAGACATATTTACACATAGCAGATCTTTGGGCAGAAGAGGCAACAGACTTGGGCTCAAGTTAGCTAAGTGTAGGAACATGCCCATTGTGACTGTTAGTACTTTCAAGGTGACTCCAGGCCAGAGCTACCTGTACTCCAGTCTGGGATTATGTGTGCTGCAGACCATTGGCTGCTTCACCTGTTTCCACAGTACTGCACTTCCCTGATATTGTCCAAGGCATTCCCCAGCTATTTGCTGAACTTAATATGTGACTCATAGCTTTCAACTGAACAAGTTTTCACAGCAAAAGAAATTTTTGCCTCATATCTTTGGTCTATTTTACATAAAATTGTGGTTTTCTTGCAATTTATTGCCAAATCATTAAAGACAGAAGTTAAGAAATAATGACAAACATTTGATTTTCAGACTCCGTACACATCAAGACATGTTATTCTATCAACTATCTACTTTTATAAGAACAATATTTAAATCATGTCCTTATTTGTGGGTCTTTGTTCCACTTTTATTCATGACTTTGGCCAGATTCCTTGTTCTAAGATGTTGAGAGGTATGATGTGACTGGGGCACATGATGTAATACCACACACAGGGTGACAGTCTGCATACCTCTCCCTGTACATGTTTTTACAGAATTTCCAGCATATCGCCCATATGTCTGCTCTGTTCCTCATACATTTGTGGTTTTCTGGTAATATACTGTAAAATGCAGTCACTGAATTGTTGTTACTACTGAGACATTTAAGTGATGGCCTTTATATCCTGCAGCTAATATGACCTGCTGCAACCTGCTCTTATATTAGCCACTGTATAGGTTACTCAGAGAATGTATAATACCTGTCTGTAGGTTTGTCCCTTTGTTACCCCATTCACTCTGGCTTTATCCAGCATTCTTGCAGTAACAAATTAAGGGGTTATGACAGTCTGTGGGAATACCACCATACGTGTCCCTCCCATGCAAAAGATGTAGATGCTGCCAGATTCGAACCATCAACACCATCATCCATGGTAATGTCCCAAGCCCAGTGAGCCACACCAGCAGCCAGACAGGTTTCATTCCTTACACTATCGACAACATGCCGACAAACACCGTCACCTCTGCATTATGTGGAAAATACAATGTGTGGCCAGGTTCTATGTCACAGCTCTGGAATTGTCTGGTCTGCTGATATATCACTGCACGCTTACTGTTACAGCAGTTGTATGGGAACACTGATGTGTTGAGGGTAGGGGATGACCAGCTCATGCTCTGTTGGCATAGACAGCTGTGCGACTGTCCTGTGAACCCACTGTTTAGCATCTCCCTTTAATAATGTAGTGCTGAGTATTATGGGGCACAAACTATTGGATAGAGTACCTGTTAGATCTCTGCAGGTAACCCAGTAGCCCACTATAGATCTCTGCAAGTAGCTCAGTAGCCCATTATATTCCCTTGCATTCATGCGGCAGGTCCATACCTATGCTACCATAGTCTAGTACCCCATACAAGTGGTGTGTAGCAGAGTGACTTACCTTGCGAATACAGCAGTTAACAGACCTGTTTTTTGGGCCTGAATCTGTCTGATGCACGCAGTACACAGTCAATACACGGTTATATGCAGGTTGTGTGGGCTGGCTGGCATCATATTTTGTATATGTATGAGTCAGAGTAAGGTGTCAATCCTTAGGGCCATAGGTTGTCAGTGCATTTGCTTTGCATTGTCTTTTGGCTAAGGCCAGGGTATACTGGGCATACCTATGTCTGCCTACTGAGACAATCTCAGGGGGATCCTCCTCCAAGTCCCCCTGAGGGTGTGGCTGTGAGGACCTAGGCATTTTTGTGGGGGTTCTGTATCCCTTCCCTTTGTTGATCCTGCTGCAGCTGTTTCTGCACGGTCATACTGTGTAGCATGGAACATACTGTGAACATCTCTGCACGTGTGGTTGGAGACTACTGCAGGGCTCCACCAGATATACTGAGGCACCAGAACCATGACTTCTGCAGGCCAAACACATGCTCTATGATGTTCCTAGTTTGTGCTTGTGCCTCATTATGGCATTCTTCGGTAGGTGTGTGTGCATTTCTGATGGGTATCACCATCTATGGTTCGAGTGCAAAGACAGCATCCCCCAGTAAATGGCCATATGGGATGCCCATCCCTAGCAAACATCTGGTACAGCTGTGATGCATGCCAGATATGGGAGTTATGATAAAAGCCAGGGCTGCCAGCACACACATTCATGATAATGCCCTGGGCATTGCATACTACCTGGCAGTTGATAGAGTGATACCCCTTGCAGTCAATGTAGATTCTACCCTCCTCACCAGGTGGTGCCTTGATGTGTACATGAGTGCACTCTATGGCACACAGTACCTCAAGGTAGTGTGCTACATGGTAGAAGAGTCGCATACTGCTGGGCCTGTCCTCAGGAGTGTGGGGTAAACAAAATCTGCTCACTAACATGTGGTAGAATGGCATCCAGAAAATGATGGATTACCCAGGATGCTGATGTCTGTGAGACCCCCATCATGTCCCCACTTGGTCTTTGGAAAGTACCTATAGTTAGTATCCTAAGAGCTACACATATCTTTGCTTCCACTGGGATGGGTTCACTCTGTTGGCTCTGGGTCTGAGTTGAGGGCGGCAGAGCTCACTGAATTATTGTAGTAAGTCCCTGTCCACCCTGTAGTGCTCTACATTCTCCAGCTCTTGTAACTCCTGGAAGGTAACCCTAGGCCTGAACACTCTTCTCTTTCTTAGTCTAGGCCTATTGTCAGCAGCAGCATCAGCACTGACCTCAATATCTAGCACATACAGATGTAGCAGAGCTGCAGCATCCTCCAGCATTCCTTCAGTTAAAAATCCTATATTTGTACTCCACTGATGCAGAGTATGGGGCTGAAATTAGATTGCAGGGTGTAGGCAACCTTTATAGTGCTCTCCTGTGGGTGCACCCTGTGTGATTGGCTACCTATGATACATTCCACCTGCCAAGTGCATCATTAATTGGTTTTAATGGCCCTAGTTTAAGTGAAACAGGGGTCCAGCCAATTTTTTTTTACATGCTTCCTCTCTGTGTACTGCAGCATGCAGTGCAACCCCCCACTGCAAAAATAAACAATGCTGAGCAGTCAGTGTACACACCCCCATGGGCAGGCACACCCAGCACAATGGCACGTCATGCAAACATGCAGAAACATGCTGAAACATGCACCCCAAAGGTAAAAAAAGCTTAGAAGTCACTGGACACCCCCTCTGCTCAGAGTGCTGAACCATGCAAATAGGCACTGCTGAGCTCCAATGAGCTTACAAGAATGCGGATACACCCCCTTTTGATGTCAGCTACCTCTTCTGTGGACACTAACATGGTTCACCGCCTACATGGATGGGATCTGCAGACATGTTTACCCATTTATGCTATTCAGTAACCCCAGCTCATTTGCATAGAGATCTGTGCACACAATCTGGAAACTACATGGTTCCAGGCCTTGCCTCGTTAGCAACTACAGCAGTCTACCATTGTACATACTCCATGCAGGGTCCTATAAGGCATTATTCTCACATGATACTAATTTTCATTTTTACACTTTTTAATTTTTTTACTTTTCATAACAGCATGTTTTCACACAGCGGCGTGCCTCACAAACATAAACTGTGTTAATATGTTAAACATAACATAACTTATTTTAAATGATTTCCCATTAGGTTTTGGACACACAGTGGATAGTTTTGCACATATCTGTTTCTGCTATCCTATTTATGTCCTTCTAACTGCATTTTTACAGCCTCTGTTTTCTTTTTAACATCCTGTACACAGACTTTTTTCTGTGTACATTTTGGAGACCAACACTGGGTGTGCAAGACTAATTGTCTGCTTGCTGGATCACTCTACTACCCTCATTTGCATGCAATTCACCTGTTTATGAGGTGATTTGCTTGCCACGGACACCTGTGTTGATGCACTTGTGCATATACCTCAGCTCTCTTTATTGGACTGCACATCAGCTTACTTCTGTGTAAGCACCATGCCACTATGCCTACATGGGAAAAAAGTCCATGTAGGCTTTATTGAATTCCCCCATGTGTTTACTTTTTTATTAAACTCAGTTTATTGAATTTCTGTTATCTTTAGCTATTTACCATAGATGTGTTAAGGCAGTTTTCCATCAGGTTCTGTGTTATGTGTCAGTTGTGTATAGATTTCATGTTAATGGTCCTAAAATATGCTTACAACCAACATTACTTCAGTTAGTTTTTACTAAGAGAGAGAGAGAAAGAGAGAGATGGTGTGTGAGTGTGTGTGTGTGTGTGTGTGTGTGTGTGTGTGTGTGTGTGTGTGTGTGTGTGTGTAATCTAACCCTTTTTCTCATTTTTAATGGGTGTAAATGTAGCAATTGGAGCAATTGGCACCTTATCTCCCAGTTCTGTGCCACTCTCCTACCTTCTTCGACATTCATGCCTGACTGTTGTAGAGCTTCACTCAAATAATCTAACCAACTCTTTGCTTGATGCCCTTATCTTCTCTTGCCTTCTTCCTATTTCTCACAAATATCTGCTTTACTGAAGTTGTGACCAAAACATCATAATCTGTTCCCACTGATCTTCTTTGCAGTTGGGGCTAGTTTGGCATCTGCTCTGATGCCCTCATTTCTTTTTCAGTCTCACAATGTTAATCCTACTACATATCTAAAGGAATTAATCTCCATCACCTCATGTTCCCTAAGACTTTTATTGCCTGTGTTTCTGTACAATAAAGAAGCACTGACCACACCATGGTTTTGTATGTCTTGCTCAACAACTTATTTGGCATTCATTTGCCATATACTGTCCCTTGTACTTTCTGACAGTTAGCTGCAGTGCCTCTGATTCTACCTTTGACTTCCTCATTCAGACTTCCTGCCTCCTCAGCCACACCTCTCAGATACAACAAGCTCTTATTGTGTTCCACTGTTTTTCCTTCTGTCTCAGTTTTTATCTTTATCTGATTTTCCCCATTTGCTGACAAGACGACTGTTGACATTGCCAGTATGTACAGAAGTGGGCTCAGAACTGAATCCCAATGCACCCATTTTCCTACTGGGAACTACTCTGTAGACAAACACTGTTCTACTTTTGTCAGTGGGTCCTTATAAATAGCATACAATAATTATAACAATGTTTGCAAGACTTCATACCATTGCACAACTGTCCAAAACAGCTTTCTTGGGACCTAGTCATATGCTTTCTCCAAGTCTATGAATGCCCTGTAGGTTTCTTTCCTCATTTCTTACTTCTTCTCAACTGTCTGTCTCACTGCAAACATCAGCCCAGTTTTATTGCATCCTGACCTAAATCCAAACTGCTTATCTACCATCTTGATTTCTATTATTTCACATCTTCATTTATCAAACAACCTCTCTAGCACTTTCATGAAGTGCAACAAACATTTGATACCTCAATGTTGTCTGCATTTATGAATCTACCCTTTGGTTTTGTACACTGGCACTAAAATGCTTATTCTCCAGTTACCTAGCATACACCTTTCTCTCCATATGAAGATATAACCACAGGAACCATTTCTTCTCCAATTTGCTCAATATCTTCATCATATCTGCTGTGACTTCATCTGACCCTACTGCTTTCCCTGACTTCATTTTCCTTGGTGATGTGTTTACTTCTTTTAAGTGGATGGTTCTTTACCTGATTCATCACAGGCTGTGGATGGGCCAGTACAGCTTCTGTGGAGCTTCTTCATTCAAAACTTCATGTGCTCCATCCCTTTACATTTAATGGCCTGTAGATGGGTGAACAGATTTTTGATGCTTTCCATTATGGTTGCTAGTTATTGACTGTCTTCTGTCCTCTTTATCAGTTTATTGCTGCCTTGTAACCAGCCAGAATTTCCTTCTGTCATCAGCTGAGTCATATTCCAAAGGCCAGTAGTTTCACTGACACCTTGTTCTTTGCTACTGCATCTTCTATGTTTGACTCTTTGTTAACCAACCAGTATTCCAATAACTGGTCTGGTTCATACTTTCTATCTCCCACTTCTTCATGCATTCCTTTTTTTCTGCATTCCACCCACAGTCTTTCCTTACGTATCATATTTCCATATCTTGTACAGCCAAATATCTGGTCTGTCATCTTAACTCTTGCTGCTTTGAGATCCTGACACTCTTATTCATTTCCACCTTTTTCCTCCTCTCCCTGAGGTGTTAGGGCATAAAGTATTTCCTTTAACTCGTTTACTTTCACTTCAGTCAACTTATACATCTTCAAGCATGTCTCTGATGAAGTTAGAGCCTTGTATGACAACTGCTTGTCGTTGATTATGCCCAACAATGGTTAATGCTGGAGTCAACTAACTCACTGGGGATAACTTTACAGTCTCAGATTTGCTCCAGTGCTGCTTTCTTTCTAGGATGCATTCTACCTGAGTTGCATGCCACCAGTAAACTTCATTACTCAATGTCTGTGGAGAAAAAAAGAAAGTCAAGTATTATATAGTGCAGTTTACTTCTACAGTGACTTGATGCCAAGCAGTTTTGTTAAGATTACTTCTTCTACTAATGACATCAAAATAAGCTAAAATATGCCAGATTTTGAAAGGATAGATGTATGGGAATTGCCTTTGGATAGGTCATTGATAGTAGAGTAACAATGATTTTGGATGTCTTCTTCTGAATAGCCTAGTTTAGAAATGTTAAGAGGAAGCTCCTAGCATTATGCTATAAATGCAACCATCTAGAGTTGGAGAGCAGTTTGACACTAGATGGGTAAGTCTATTATGCAGATGCTGTTGATGTTATTCACAAAAAGGAAAACAAAGTTTTAATATTAGTATCAAGCCATGAAGAACTCTATAAGAAATGAGCACTGATTGTGAGATAGTGTATCACAGATGAGCTTCTTTTGAATAAGTTTTAAACCATTTAGCGATACTGAGAAAAAGAGCCTAGTTTCGTAGTATCATGAGAAGTGTTACACGGTAAACCTAGTCAGTGCTTTGGAGATAATCAAAGGATTGATCCACAATTCATCCTTGATCTATTTGGCCTCTGATGAACTTTTCATCATCAGCAGAGAGGTATAGTCATAGCAAACCCTGCAACATCTGAGTCAAAGACCGTATTGTGTTTCAAAAACTGCTAGAATACCACTTTTGTTCAGAATAGCTATACAATGGATCAAATTGTTTTTCATGTTACATCTAGAAGTGATATGAACAAGTTGGAACCAGTAGCTTTCTGTGAAACACTATTTTTGGGTTAGTTACTGAACTGGGGGCAGCAGCAAAACTGGAACCACTATTGCTGTGAAGCAGAAAGCTAGATATTAAGGGTCATAGAAATGGAAGTGAACCAGCTGCCTTCTGGACAGTTTGTTGTCAGGTGTGCATAATGAATGGGGTAATAGGTATAAACCTCTTCTGGGTACTGGTCTAACTAACACATCAGGATGAGGCGAGCATAAATATGAAAGGGCATTAGTAGTTGAATACAATCAATTCTGCAAGGAAATCAAAAACATTCTAAAAAATGGTGTATTTTTAAAAACCAACCCTAAATTATATTTTATAGTGGGGCCTGAACTGGTATTTACTTCAAAAACTGCCCCACATTTCAAGAGATTGATGGAAAACAAACATGCCGCCCTTTCTAAGATTTCCAAGAGCAGTATTAAATGTGGGCGGTGAAACCAGTGCACATACATTACTAGTAACCAAGTTGTGGTGCTAGGAAATGTAATGAAAACAAAGATCACATTTCATGATGGTAATTGTACCAAGAGTTTACCTAGCAATGTGCACAGGATGTCCAACATTCTATGTTGACAAAATTGAGGGTACTCTCAGGACGCATATTTATGACACACAGACAATATCGCCAACAAGAATGAGAACAGTGCCCTGTGTAGACATTCCAATCAATGTAACAATTATAGCAAGTTTCACTTTGGCATTTTAGAAAAGATCACACTGGATCCCAGAGGGGGGACTGTAAGAATTACTTAAAAGGACATGAATTGCGTTGGCAACTTAGACTGGGGCTACCCCCCCCCCCCAATCTGAATGACAGTGTTTCAATTACACCTGTTTTAACACTGAAGGCTAATAAGTTATACCCCAAGTTTTTACAAATCTTTTGTTACATTTGTTCTATATTTTACAGTATTATTTTGAAATAAGAAAATTATCTGATGGACTATGTTGAACTGTTTTTTTTCTTGGCAAGGTCTATATGTATCATTGCTTAATATTGTGCATTTGTTGTCTGGCCCTTTAAATAATGCTATAGTTCTTATTAATTAATTATTTAATCAACTAAAAAATGAAATAGTTTTATGTACTATTTAAAGCTCTGTGCTAGGACCATTTTATTCTCATGAAGTCTCTTGTATGAGACAAAAGCACTCATTTTATTTTTTCAGGTTGTTTTAATAAATTAATGTTTGAACCATTTCTGGACCTTCATTTGGCATTGAAATCCTTTGGTTATTGCACATAATAAATTCTGCCTTTAGGGTGGCAAATGTGTTCCTAATCCTGAATGATTATTTATCTTGCATAACTCATACATACATTCACAAAACAATGTTAAGAGCAAGAAACAAATTTTAGATAGGCATGGAATTCTGTTATTGGTTAATTAAGTCTTGATTCTGAACAGAAACACAAAAGCGAGATTTGTAAAGATGGACAGATATAAATGAAATCGTCTAATGGAGAGAGGGAGATGATGAGGTGTATCAACCAGGGAAATATTTGTATATATGTGTGATGTTAAGATAGCTAGTGCATGCCTCTCTGCTGGTTATATTTGTTCAGCTGCCATAGTGGTACCAATACATATGGTCACAGATCAAGATAATTACAGATCCACAAGACTCATTAGTATCACCTAGAAAGCAATATAGCATATCATGGTTGAAATTATAGCAAAAACACAGGGAAACTTCAATTCCTGAATCCACATCAGTAAGGCCATTTCAAAAGCAAATTTTATCTACAAAATGTGATCAGTTTCCTTGACAGAGTCGCAGAAAGAATCGACCATACTACCTATCTTGACCAAGCTAAAGACTTAAATACAATAGTCCATGACTATATCAATCATAAGCTCAACCAACTAAACATTAACCCCTCTGTCATGGGGACAGAAGAATAAGTAAAATAAATGGAAAAGAGATAGGGGTGGTAGAGAGGAGAAGAGAGAGAAATGAGGGGAGGAATTTTATGCGGCGAGGAAAAAACATAAATGATAGCTTCTGTAAATATATTTTTTTTAAGATTAGACAATTCTAGATAAGAAATAAGAAGTGAAAAATATATTGTGTTGGAAGGTGTTCAGGTTATCCAACTATGGTGTATGAACAGAGCCAAGAATTTGTAAGGTGATGCGTCAGTTTGGGATTAAATTCGGGAGTGGGAGTACGCTCCATATCTTTGATGCATATGAGGAATAGAAAGAGTTACCAGTAGAGTTGTTTGACTTTCCTGTAAGCAGCAGAACTTTGACAGTGGAGCACAGGGCTCTGTATGGTGAATGCTGCTGTATGATGTTGCTTAGAGAAGGAGATTTTTCAAGGTTGTGGATAAGAACATTAGAGGTGATTGTATATATCTTAGTTGTTGTTACGGGAATTCACCCCAGTAAAGTTGCTTCAGGGCTATGCAGTGATGACTTCTGTAGAAGAGCTTTGCAACATATTTTGCTACCTTGTTGTAACATATTTCAAGTGTTGGTAATAATGTAGTTTACACATTTTTATGCAGTTATTGCTGAAGTATATAAAAGTGTGAAAGCAAGTAGAGTGAAGCACTAATTTTTATGGCTGTATTTCTGAGGAAGGCCTTAGCTCTGTAGTGGAGTTCCATTTCTTGGTGGATTTTTCTTTTTGATAGCATATTGCATTTACTTGTCAAATTTGAAAGTTTTGTCTGTGGTGATGCCAAAGATCCTTGCGTGGTTTATTTTATCTGTGGTAGAGTTATCAGCTGAGGTAATGGCAAAAGAGTTGTTCATGGTATTGCCTTGACTGAGTGTAAATAACATTTGTTTGCTTTTTTATTTAGGTATCGGCTTGAGATGTTTAGGCAGGATTTAATGGAAGAAAAAGATACGTAGGCGATTCACTGGAGTTAGTATCAAGCAGATCAGGGTAGAGGCATCTGCATATTACACAATGATTGTGTGTTTGGCAACAGGGTGAAGGTTATTTATGAATATATTAAAGAGCAAAGGGCCACAAAGTGAGTCACGATAAGCACCAATAGCGATTGGTGGAAAAGTGGAAAAGTTCTGTTGACAATTTCAAATAAGTCAAATGGATTACAAGAGAGAGAAGCAAAAGGAGATGCAGAGTGAAGTATGCCAGCCATCTTGAATAGAGGTTTTGGGATGGTTCAGAAGTGACATATATGGTAAGCCATACTGACAAACTGTAAATCTATCCTTCCCTGTATTGGCCACAGCAGTTTAATGTCTCCTATATTCCTCTGCTACTAAAAAAAGACTAAGATAAAAAAATTCAGATAGAGTATGTGATATAAACTATTAATAGCAATTAGATATGAATGTATTCATCAGTGATTGCATTATATACTGAAACCAGGCTCATGATCAGTAGAGATGAACTGAGAAAATCTAAAGTATAACGAACACTGCAGAATGTTCAGTCTATGAATTCACAAAACTTTCCTGACAGTAATACAAAAACGTAAAAACTCCAGCCAGGTATATTAACAAACGATTTGCAAAGTAGGGCCTGTTCAAAGCAAAGGAAGCACAAACACAGAAACACAATAAATAGCATGTAATATTTATTGCAGAGGGTCATATGTGCAGATTTTAATGTCTTAACAAAGCATAATAGCCTTCAAACATGTTACCCCAGGATTCACGAATGGCTGGTTTCCGTGCAGGAACAGTGTAGGAGCTCCTGCACAGAAAATGGCCACCAAGCGATCCAGGGAAAATGCTGTTTTCATGTGCACAAGTGTCCCTACACTGTTCCTGCATGGAAAGCTATGCTGGGTGCAAATCACCTCATTTTCTGGTTAAAAAACATGCAAATGAGGTGATTTTGTAATTCACGAAGCTTGCCAGACTCTGTGCAGGAACAGTGTCAGAGCAGAAATGTATTCGGTTAGTAACTGAATACATTTTTGCATCTGAACAAACAGAGGCAGGACAGCTTATGGAAAGCACATATTATAGTCAAACACACATGCCAATGGCCAAATATAAGGCCATTGGCATTAATAGCAGTTTATTTTTTTATAAATTCTGTGCAGGAACAGTGTCAGAGCAGAAATGTATTCAGTTAATAACTGAGTACATTTTTGCATCTGAACAAACAGAGGCAGGACAGCTCATGGAAAGCACGTATTACAGTCAAATACACATGCCAATGGCCAAATATAAGGCCATTGGCATTAATAGCAGTTTATTTTTTTATAAATTTAACTTTTTTTTTGGCCAATCACAGCTGTTTAAGCTTAGGGCAGTGGCATGAAAACGGGATTGTGCAGAAAATAAAAAAAAAATGAGAAAAGTCTATTTCAAGATAATTCTGCATTTTGCCATTATAGTCAATGGCATGCAGAATGTAAACAATACCAGGGAGCACTATTTGTCAAGGGATAGGGTCCATTTAAGTGCAGTAACTAACGACTTGCACACTGGGGTATGCAAATGAGGGTAGTTATACTGAATCACAGATTCCCTCAATGTGTCAGCTTGTACCTAACCATGTAGGTGCAGCAATACAACAGTGCAAGTGTAAGAGCTGAATGACTTCATAAGGGAGTGTGGCATCCTTGCTGTATGCTCATTGGAGCTCTTTGGCCCATTGTTGCTCTTAGCTAAGCAATGCTAAGGAAGGGGGTGTGTCACATGTGCCTGAGCAATGTGTACAAAGATAGCCTAAATGGGTGTGCACGCCACACATTGGGTTTTAAACAAAAAAAAAAAAAAAAAAGAGGAAATGGCAGCAGTTTACATTTGAGCACTGGGTATGCGCAGCACACCTTGGGGCTTAAATTGGAAGCAACTGGGAAGGGGAAACAACAGTAGGAAATCAATCAAGGAGAACTAGCATACCTGACAGGTGGAATGTATTAGAATCAGCCAATTACACATACAGCAGCCCAGCACACTAATATAAAGTATGCAAACACCCGACAGACTGTTTTTTCCCACAAACTCTACACCACCAGTGTACACAGACAGAGGATTTTTAACTGGCAAAACTAACTAAAACTGTTAGAGGCTGCTGCTGCTTTAATCCATCAATATGTGCTAGAGACTGAGGGTGGTGAGGAGGAGAATGCTGACAACTGATCCACAGTGAGAAGGAGGAGAAGAGTGTACTGACCCAGGGTAACCTACCAGGACCTACATGAGCTGGAGATAGTAGAGCACTATAGGGTGGATAGGGACATTCTACAGAAAACTGTTGAGCTGTGCCGGCCACACCTCACACACAGAACCAACAGAGGGGACCCCATCCCAGTAGATACCAAGGTATGTGTAGGCTTACGAATACTAGCAACAGGTACCTTCCAAAGGCCAACTGCAGATATCATGTGGATCTCACAGGCATCAGCATCCAGGGTACTCCACTAGTTCCTGGATGCCATGACACAATATCCCAATGAGCAAATATATTTCTCCACTACCCGTGAGGCGCTGACCACACATATGCATCTCTTCCACCATATAGCAGAGTACCCTGAGGTTGTTGGTGCTATAGACTGCATGGACATCCACATCAAAGTATAACCTGGTGAGCAGGGCAGGGTCTACATAAACCACAAGGGCTTCCACTCCATCAACTGCCAGGTCTTGTGCGATGCCCAGGGTATTATCATGAATGTCTGTGCTGGCAGCCCTGGAAGCTATCATGATTCCCACATCTGGCATTGCTCACAGCTGTATCAGGCATTTGCCATGGGAGACATCCCATATGGCCATCTAGTGGGGTTTGCTGGCTATGTACTGGAGCCATGGCTGATGGCACCCAGCAGAAATGCACACATACTTGAACAAGAACATGATAATAAGGCACATGCACAAACCAGGATCATTGTAGAGCATGTGTCTGGGATGCTCAAATCATGGTTCCTCTGCCTTGACATATCCGGTGGAGTCTTGCAGTACTCTCCAGCTACATGTACACAAATATTCATAGTATGTTCCATGGTACACAATATCATCCTGCAGAAACAGCTGCAGCAGGAACAGCATGGGGCAAAGCCACACAGCTCCCCACCATTGCCAAGGCCAGCACAGGCACAGAGGGACTCAGAGGAGGAACATGCTGAGCCTGCCTCTGTAGGAAGAAGGAGGTGTGCACAATATGCCCAGGCCTTGGCAAAGAGGCACTGCATAGCACACACACTGACACTGTAGGGACCCAGGGACTGATACCTCTTTCCGACTAGCATATACAGTAAAAGGGATGCCAAACATGACACTACCTGAGCTTTACCATGTACAGGGAGTGTACCATGTGCATCCAACATAGTCAGCACTCTAGCACTGTCCTTAATACTGGCCCAGGAACAAGGTAAGTCACTCTTCCTATCAACTACTGAATGGAGTAGTATGTTCTCATACTTGTATGTATGATATGGATGCAAGCATGCAATGGAATTCGGTGGCTGAATGGGATAGCAGCAGACAGCAATATGGGACAGCAGGAAATTAATAACAAATACTGGTGTCAACATTCTAGGCAGCACTATAAAAGGTGACAACCCCCACTGCAGTACATGTGATGGCCCAAAGAACTGTGGGTGTCAATCGGTCACACACATGGATGTCAATGAGGGTCACATATCTATCACCAGCCTTATCCAGCAGGACATGTGTAGATGACCATGAAGAAAGACTAGGCTAAGGCCCCCAAATGATGGCAATGGTGAACAGCCCCCCACCAGACCTACACAGATGTACTACAACAGGTCTGCCAGTTGCATTTCAGTTCTGAAGGGTAAGAAGTCTGAAACTGAAATTTATGCCATTAAGATCTAACATGTGTACTCTACTGATATGCCTCCTGTCTGCATGATAGGTCACAATACAATATGAAATGGAAGCCAACAGAGTAACCAAAATACCAGTACAGTCATTTCAAATGTTAAAGTCTGCAGGTGTGCACCCCCCCCCCACAATCCCATGTAGAAATGCAGTAACAGATGGCCTGCAACACTCTGAAATGGCCTACAGTCCTCTGGCAAAGGCCCATGCCTCACCCATAGTACCAATGTATGGAATGTCAGGGGGTCCCAACTAACAACCTAACACAGTAAACAGAAAATAAATGCAAGACCATGTTGACAAATCCCAGTAGCATGTCTACCCATGTCCTACTCAAGAACTGTGGATCAGGCCATAAATACTACTGGCTACTGGGATAAAGGCCCAACTATAGGGATAACTGAGATATTGCTTACATAATGTTAGGGGGAAGGAGAGCATAACAGAGGGTGGGTGTAAAAGCATGGATGTCATGGAGTGTGTGAAGTCTGAAACTCTAATGTCTGCCCATACTACTCCCAACTTCAAACTCATGAATGAATAGCCACAAAACCGCTTGTAAACCACAATGTGAAGGTAAATTGACTAGATATATGAGTCCTGCCTCTGGATAACCTGGGTGTATCTGTACAGCTGAGAGGTACGGCCCCAGCAGGATATAGCCATTCCGTGAAGTTGAGAAAAGCACAAGGAGGGGAACCCCAGCCAGCATACTAACAAGGTGCTACACAGAACCAACAGTCTATTGTCTGTAGCTACCCCTCCACAATGGCAGGTGTGTGCCAGAATGTGTAGTCTATAAGCCTCAGATTACTGGTCTCAGCTTCATTCATCTTGAGTTTCCCGGTAAATAACTATGAGCAACGAATGATATCTGTCAGTAGTTGATGACGTGACACATCACAGTGTAAAACAGTACATATGTCAGAATATCTATGCTACAACCAAACATGTCACACAAGCAGCACAGAAAGCAATAGTTACAGTATCCCCTGTATGTTAAGCCCATTGTGTCTCCATATTGGCAACCTATCTACAGATATCCTGCAGAAACAGTTTGCTAGGTGTAGCTGTAGCACACAAAACCCTGAACTGGAGTCCAACCCTCCCTGGAATGGATGTACACACTCAATATAGAAAGTCATACTGGGCACGCTCCTACATTTAGAGAAATGAAACTGTGTCTCACAACACAGTAGACTACAGATATTGATTATTCGCAGCTGTCTGTGCACACACACCAAATTGTACACCATTGATACTTCACACACACACATACATTGGATAGGAATACACACACATATCTAAGGCCAACATAATATAATATGTCAAACATGCACACACAGAGATGTGGGGAAGAGAGAGACAGACAGTGATAGAGAGAATCCCATTATGAGGTCTGTCACACCCACTATACATCCTATTGGCCTATATCACATGATGTGCTGATGTCATTCACTGTAGAAATACCTTTGGTTAGCCCTCAGCCCTATAGTGTAAGTGGTGCTTTTGATAACTGTGTAACACTACAGTACAAATAGGTATCCATGTAGCAGTTGTAATCTCAGTCCTGTCAGATGTAAAGTTGTGTGTGAGTGTGTATGTGTGTGTGTTTCTATATGAATGTGGTTGAGGCCATTCACACTCACTAAACCACCTTTACCCCTCCTTCAGCACTGATGCTGATACCTTTGGACAGTTTTTCAGCATATAACCTCCATGGCACTTGTGATAACTGCATAATACTGTAGTGTAGCAAATTAGGTAGGACATCCAATCATGATTCTGGCAATTGTGTAAATGTGAGTATTGGTGTGAGAGAGTGTGTGCATCCTTGTAGAGACCTGATTTTGTGGTCATTCACACTTATACACCCCTTTTACACTGCTGCTGATGTCACTCACCTTCAAAGATACTTTTGCAAGTTCTCCAAAATGTAAACTCCATGGCATGTGTGATAAATGCAGAACACTGTAGTAGCAATAACTACATCAACGTGGGTTTGAATCTGGTCCCTTGGCAAGTGTTTGCATATGTACATATGCATGTCCGTACCTCAAAGATTTTGGTCCCATTTGCACTGAGTACACATCTCAGCGCCTGACTTTAGCAGTCCTGCAGATATCATCCACCTTAGAAGTACCTGTTGGAAGCCCTAAACCATGTAAGGTCAGTGGTGCATAACATAATGGTCCGAAAACAAAATTAAATAGAGGTTTGACTCTCACCCCTGGCAAATGTAAATGTGTGTGTAGGGAAGCATACTTTTTGGAATCTCTCACTCATTACATCACCCAGTACCAGTATTTACAAGGGCTGGTGACATTCCTCACCTTAGAAGTACCTTTGGATGACATCCATCCTGTAAGTTCAGTGGCGCTTGTGATAAATGCGGTATACTGTAGTAGCAATACATAGCTAGGTAGGGGTTTGAAATTCAGTACTGGCAAGTGTGTGTGTGTGTGTGTGTGTGTGTGTGTGTGTGTGTGTGTGTGTGTGTGTGTATACGTGTGTGTCTGTCTGTCATCAGTATCCTGTGTGGGAGTCAGTGTGATCGTGTAATAACAGGATCTATTGGAGGGGGGCAGGTTTTGCTAAATTATTATGTTGAGGACCTAGTATATGTCACAATTTCCACCTTACAAGGCCAACAGTTGTCAAACACCATAGAGGTTGGTGTAGACAATCCACAGCCGTAAATGTCTAGTGCCATGAGCAATGACTATGTGACAGTATGGATAAGTGAAAAATATAGGCACCCCTTCTATTACTCAGAGAAAACTCTGCACCCACATATCATACATGAACACACTTGGCTAGGCAACAACCACTATATTGGTAGTTCCCCTGCATATTACCTCACAGATAGTACCAACAGTGTGATTGCAGTGGACTACTTGCCTGTTGACCACAACAGTGCCGCTGACATCAGAAAGTACTTTGATGTGTTACATGTCCTGACTGAGTGTGTGTTATCCAGCAAGTAAAAGGACATGGCACCCTGTTCCATCCCCTCAGTAGCCCAATCAATGTGTACAGTGGCCCTTTTGCCATGTTCCCCACTGGACGTCTGCAACAACTGTAGAGTCTGCAAATGTACCCCACAAAGGGAATACCATACCTTATACACAAGCCCTGTATGGACAGACACCACTAACTCCACTGAATACCCACATCATACTGTCAATGTAGGTGCAGTCACTACCTCAGTTACATAGCCAGGTCTCACCAAATGAGGTCAGGAATGCTACATTGGAAGATGCCAATCTGTCAACACAACATGTTCCAGAAACCTCAAGCACACTTCCACACATCAAAGAACATCCATGTGGGACACGTGCACAACCCAGATACTGTCCATGTTATGGAATATAGATCACATACATGGGAAGTGGTGCACATCACTGGCTACCCACAATAGAAACCTAGATGAGTGGATGGGGAATACAATACCCACCTTTGTGGACCACTCCAGTGACTATACTCCTGAGCCACACTGGGGACTATTGTCATGTGGCCAGATGCCAGGGTATTCCCTTGGGCTAGCCTTGTAGCACTTCACATGTGGGGGAAAGAGGGGTAAAGCTGGCACTGAATGTGTTGTCAAGACTGTGGCCAATATCTGTTGTTTCAAGATAGGTATTAGCTTTGTGCAGTAACTCACAGCACTTGTGTTTAATGCTGTGGAGGTTGTTGATGTAACTATCAAAGGCTGTTGTGACTGTAGTCAGTGTCTGCTGCATCTCTGCTGCCATAAATGCCTGTCGGGAATTCCATGAGGGATCCAAAGTTGTGTTTGAGGGTCATAAGGGAGTTCAACAGTCATAGGACACCACCTTTCTCTGCAACAGTATCCTCTTTCTGATGCACACTTTAGTAATGGCAAGGGAACATTCCATTGTCTCCCAGTGTTTGGAGGACAGTGTCTGGGTTCTGTTGGCTTTGGCTAGTAACATGCATTTATGTACCTGTTTTTACAGTGCCTAAGTGTATGATTCCACAGTCATGCAGCTACGTTCCATCGCCATGGGTGCAGTGAAGACATCAACCCCTGTTTTCATGGCTGCAAAGTCAGCTTTGGAGAGGTTTTGCCAGGTGGTTATCTTTGTGGGTGGTTGGCTGACATGTTGAGTTCCATGTTGATTACCAGGGAAGTAAATAGTGTGGGAAGAAATAGCCAGGGAATTGTTATGGCTAGGCTTGTATATGCCCTAGGGCTGATAGCCTAGTACCAACCTATGAACCTATGAACCTATGATCTCACCATGCAGTTTGATGTCTGGGGATGAGTAACGGTCCCATATTTAAGTGGTCAACACAGGTCAAGGTTGTTGCATCCTCTACCACGAGTCAGTATGAGCTGGTCTAGGGCAATGGAATTGAGTAATCCCAGAAGTGTTGGGCCACTTTAATGGTGCCTGGCTACATTCCCCAGGTGATGCAGGGTTAGTTGAAGACTCATACTATGTCAGTGTTGCATTGGACCATCATACATGGCAGGGTGTTGAGGAATGTGCATTGATAGTCTAGGGACATAGATGTGGACCCATAGCAGGCTATGGTCTGGATTGCACTATTACTCCAAGGCAGTTGTACCAGAAGTATCTCCAATGCATTATGATGAGATACTAGTCTGGATATTCCTATCCATAATGAATATGGAGACAACACCACCTATGGAGGTGTGGTGTGGTTCATGTTTGGGTGAAGACAGCTGTGGAATGCATCATAGCCTGATGCGGCAGGTCTGCTGTCTGCTGCTGTGAACTTCCTCTCCATTACAGCAGACATGTGTCCTCCACTCCGACTGTTATGAGTGACTGCATCATGACAGTTAGATGTCCACTGTTGAGTAGCATGACCCTCAGACTGCATACATTTGTAACTGTTGTGGTGGTAATAACATTAGAAACACTGCCTAATAAGGCACCATAGGGTTGGCAAGACACTTAGCCATTACCTGGCAACCCAGCGGTGACAGATGTAGGACATCCATGGCATGTCATTGGGTTCTGTCAATCATGCCATCCCAAGCAGAGAGGTTCTGGATCCCCAGAGAATGACATGTAACACATAAGCCAATGTTGCAGTCAACAATCTGTTGATGGTATGACAGCGTAATTCGGGGTGACAGCGGTACTCTGTCCAGGGCTACTGTCACACTTGCCTGGACCACATAATCAGAGCATTCAACCATATCTCCTGTCATGTAGTCCAGGGAGGTGTGTCCCAAGTCATTTACACCCACATGGATACAGAGTGATACCCATAGTTGTTGTGGAATGACATGACTGGCTGTGTCATGTGTTAGATGCTGGCATGTGATTAATATTTGGCTGTTATCTGCTCTATATTCAACTTAGTGAGTGGGATGTGTGTGCCTCAGTATTGAGTTAACCATGATCACTGTATTGCGCAAGGTGGTTAGCCTTAGGGGCTTAGGTTGGGGGCACACTGTGTAGGTTAAATATGTGTCCTTTGGCATGTGCCATGTTGTGGTGCCTGAGTGGGCGTCTGCCTTGCTGGTCTGTGCTGTTTGGGTAGATGTCCAGTGAGTGCCTCTGAGGTGGTGTGTTTGTGGCTTTTCATTGTATTTCTTGGCTGTCAAAGTGGGTGTCATGGTGAGCTACATGTTCCACATGGTGTGGTACAGGTGTTTATCTTATTCTCTTGACCTGCTAGTGGAGTCTTTGCTTGATAGTGCATATGCCAACATTGGGTGATATATGGGTAACCCTCACAGGTCTGAGTGTTTGGAGTTTAGAAGGGAGGTTTGTCTGTGTACATGCGGCAGTTGCAACAGTGCCCCAGAATGGACAAGTGAACCAGGCTAATGGGTGAAAGCACAGATAACCGCCCTTCAAACATGCCAGGAGGGGTGGACATAACTAGTAAGTACTGGGGCAATATCCGTGATGAATGTGCAACCTATGTACCTGAATGCTTGAAACCTATGTGTTTAGTTTTGTGCCTTCCAGCTGAACATAAGCATGCATAGATGTGCTCAGGGAATACTTGATATACATTTCTGTTGTATGTTAGTATGGCACACTGTAGTCACAGTCTTGTCACTCAATCATACTTCTCAACCTATTACAGCAGTACATCTGGACAATGGCACACATAAATGGGTGTCAAAGGGCACATCAGTATTGGTGCTGTATTAATATAACTGCACCACACATTAGTACGTTGATTTCACTGTAGGGTTTGACATCACTGTGATAACCTGGAAGATGTCCAACAGTCATAAGTAGGCTATTATGTTATAATGCCATTGCTCACAGACCTGCCAATAGTTTGGCTGACAAAACATAGGTATATGTGTATGTGACTACAAATATCAGTTACAAATGTGCTTGTTATCCAGCAGAACACTGTACAGTTGAATGTTATTAATTCAATGTATCACATGCAGTTCAGCACACATGTCTGCAACAGTATGCTACTATGCACATGCCCTCTATAGGTGTGTTAGCTTTACAAAGCAAACATGTGTCATACTCATAATCACAGGTAACATGGATATGGAAAACATCCCATTAACTGGCCTAGGAGTGGCACAGTCACAACTGTTTGACAGATACCCCTGTGGTTGTCATATATGAGCTGTCCTTTCCCAGGTGAGTCAGGCTCCTGAGCTGTGATCCCACCTCACAACCTCTCAGAGCATCACATCTGGACAATGCCTAAAATGATGGGGGGATAAATAGTCACAGACTTTAACTATACCTGTTACAAACATAGGAAGTTCACAGAATGATACATTTAGCATTACGGTGAATAATCTTAAGGATGTGGTGTCTTAAACTCAAGTGTTTGACATTACCTGATGACTTCAATCCTCTGCTATTTGCCAGAAAAGTACAGATCTCAGGAGAAACAGACTAAAATAAATGGTGGTAAAATGTGAACATTCTGTGAAGATCTGAACAGTTGAGAGGTATGTCTGTGATATCTCCCACTGCAGAGAGGGACAGATTCTATGGCCATAGCAGCTGTTTACCAGGACATTAGTACAGCATGTCTTGTTGGGACATATATTCCTCCAAATCATATTTCCCATTATTACAGACCAAGTACTACATTCAATTACTTTCTTACAT
>NC_056739.1:942502794-942585294 GCF_019279795.1 Protopterus annectens | reverse complement strand
TCATGATGCATTTCATCGCTTATCATAACAGACTTGTCAGGTAGTTGGGGCCATATTTCCTAGGGTCTGTGTTTACACCTCATTTATGGAGAGGGGTGACAGTAGCAGTACACAATTCAGTAGGGACAATGCCAGAGGTGAGGCTGTGCTTGAACAGAGCACACATTTATGGTGCCAGGTCATTCTATAGTTCATGTAGAACATGAACAGGGATATTCTCAGGTCCCATAGAAGCTGTATTCTTGGCCTTGGATAGTGGTGCTTTAACCTGTGCTGCAGTAATACTGGGTGCCTATAAATATATATATATTTTATTTATTTTATTTTATTTTACATTTGTTGACCGGGCTAGTCTAGCTGGATATATTTCCATTTTCAGTAGAGGCCTGGGGAGAAAAGCTCCACACAGATATATAAAGTATAAAATATTGTTACATGGTGAAAAAGGAATACAAAACAAAATAAAAATAAAAACAGGTAGATTTACATTCTTGAGATAAAAACACTTGCGAAAAGTTCCAATAAACAGAGTAAAGTTTAAAAGAGCTAGATCAGAATATAATACAGTAAGAGTATGTACCATAGATAAAAACACTTGTGAAACAGTACAGTGAGCAGAATATAGCTTAAGACAGCTCAAAACAGAATAGTAAGAGTTATATACAGTAGATCATATGAGGTAGTATATATATATATATATATCTATATATATATATATATATATATATATATATATATGTGTGTGTGTGTGTGTGTGTATCATGTATATATTTGTCCATATATATGCATCTCCATACATATATACATGTATATATACAGACTACCTCACTGATTCTACAAACTCCTTTTCCTGCTGCTGGATGACTGTACTAACTGATATGTTTGGAATGTCATCACTATTTCAGGTGGTGTAATGATACATTGCTTTGATCATAGTTTACAAGGTCCTTGGTCAAGGACATGTCAGGCCTTATTATTTTGTTGCAAGGCAGAATAGTTCTGCTGTGGAGGAAGGGATAAGGGCAATAACTACAAGAGGTCCATAGTTTGGGCCCCTTCATCCCCATTTACACAGCTTTTGGTCAGATCTTTTGCAGTAAGAGGTTCAGAGTGTGGCTCCGATGTCCGACTGCACTACATACACACACACACACACATATATATATATATATATATATATATATATATATATATATATGTATATTTATGTATATATACATATAAATTATTTATATATATAGATATATATATATATATATATATATATATATATATATATATATATATATATATATATATATATATATATATATATATATATATATATATATATATATATATATATATATATGTATATATATATATATATATATATATATATATATATATATATATATATATATATATATATATATATATATATATATATATATATATATATATATATATATATCTATATATATATATATATATATATATATATATACATATATATATATATATATATCTATGTATATATACATATATATCTATATACATCTATATATATATATATATATATATATATATATGTGTGTGTGTGTGTGTGTGTGTGTGTGTGTGTATATATATATATATATATATATATATATATATATATATATATATATATATATATATATATATATATATATATATATATATATATATATATATATATACATATATAAATACATTTTTCCTACTGTTGAATGACTGTGCTGCATGATATGTTTGTATAAACATCAGGCATATCTACAGCTTAGGTGGCTTAGTGGTAACTTGCTGTGGTGTGCAGTATCTTGGGTTCAGGACTTGCAAGGGATGATTATTTTGTTGGTGGGCAGAACAAGGGCTGTTGGTACAGAGTGATTAAAGCACTTTTAAGCAGTTGTAAGTGGGTTTGCACGGCGGTAAGCAATGCTAATTTCTGGTTAAATATGCTTATAAACAGCCATAAAAGTGCTTAATCTGTGTAGGCATTGCTTAGTGCTGCACTAAAAGGCTTAATTCCTCTCACTACTGCTTAAAACAACTTACTCCCTCTTACCTCCATGCTAATTTCTTTAAAAGAAAAGAAAAAAGGGGTGATAGGAAAGTGGTGAAAAAGGGGGCATACAGACAGAAAGACAATAGGTAAAGTAGCTAGGGATGTGCAGGATGGGTGTAGGGAAGGTCCATAGCTGTCCGTTTTTTCTACAGCAACAGCTGTGCATACATACTGAATTTGGAGGAATATTTGTACACTAAAACCCCAGAGAAAGGGGTGAGGACAACAATAATGTGTTGTGAAGCCAATTAGACCAGATTACATGTGTCCAGTGGACATGTGTGTGAAATGGACAGCTATGTATGTGGCAAATGTTTTTTTTTGTGAACATATTGCCTTTTTTTAAGGTGAGAGTGTGATGTTGGGGTGGGATAGTAGTAGGTATATCTGGGGAGGTAGGTTTGGTAGGAAGACAGACAAGACAGCATACAGGGGTGGTATATGACAGATGTGGGGGGTAAACACCTTAGTCGAGGAGGGGTATTTGGAAATCAGAAGCCTATGACACCCCAAATGAAAACAGTGGGACTGAGGTCCCCACCCATGGACAGTCACCACTGCACCTTAATGGCCACAAAGGTCGCTGTGGTCGGGGCTGAGGAGGTGGGTCAGGGGTGTCCTTCTAATTGCACCATGCAGCCCTCAAACTGGTTTAGCAGATCTCCAAACTCCTTATGCAGATTACTACACCTGAATCCCCAGACTTGGCTTTGGGGGACAGCATTCTGTCCATGCCAGCTCCCGGGGGAATGAGCCCCATCCCCTTAGGCAATTCTACCTGAAGGTGGTGCAGGACCAGAGGACAAGGAGGACCCAGTGTGGGTCCCAGGCATGCTTGGGCTCTGTGCAATGGCCAGCTGAGGTGGGAGAGGTGGGTCCACTGGGACCAGCCTTCCCAAACATGCTATGGTGTTGCAGTTTTAGAGCATTTGTGAGTTAGTAATAGTCAACACAGTCCAGGATAAGTTATAACATCATGCATAGATATTCCCATTAACCCAAAACAACAGATTTGGAAGAGTTGCATAGCAAACAGAACACATGCACATATGGAACCACAGTAGCCATTACAATGGCATGCAGGTTACATTGATAACAACAGGCCACCAATGATAGTATTTCAACAATGGAGCATTAATAGAAATACAGTTCAATGTTTGTTGAACAAGAGGACATATGTCCCAATAGTAGGTTTGGTGATTTGTGTGTTTAGATTATTGTTGCAGATATCGTGTAGGGGGAGATGTCAATTAAAAACTTGTATATCCTTGCAGTACTCAAAACTTTTAATGATCATTGCTCTAATCACTACTCTACAGGTATTCTTACAGTATTCTATGGCCTTGGTTTGGACAGTGGTATGTTTGTACACAGTGTATAATTCAACCATCTTATAGCCACTTTCTACTTCTCTTACCTGGAAGACCTGTGGGGTGAATGTTTGTTAACACTACCTGATGGTTTCTACACATATTCACAAAATCCTAGTTGAAATTTTGCATACAGCTTACTATCACTCCTGGGATTCAAACCATGGCTGTGTCTGCTAAAAATACAGCAATTTCTAAGTCTCTCTTGGTTGTACAATCTGACCTTGTAATTACAACATTCTTCTACCTACATTCCTAGGCATATTTTTATGTAGCACAGTGTTGGAAACAGTGGTTAACACAACATTACTATTCAGATATCAGATCATGGTGAATGCAAAATGTCAGGCCATACAATACCACAGTAAACACAACCATTCCAGGATTTAGAACTTTATTGCCAGGCAGTTACAGTTCTCTTACCTGGAAGACCTGTGGGGGGAATGTTTGTTAACACTACCTGACTCCTTCTACACATATTCAAAAAATCCTCAATGAAATTATGCATACAGCTTACTACCACTCCCAGGATTCGAACCATGGCTGTGTCTGCTAAAAATACAGCTTGTGTTTCATCAGAGGGAGCTACTGCTGCTTTTTTTCACTGTTTTCCTCTCTCTTGTTTGTACAGTCTGACCTTCTAATTACAATATTCTTCTTCAGACATTCCTAGAAATATTTTTTATGTAGCACAGTGTGGGAAAGTGGTTAACATAACATTACTATTCAGATATCAGATCTTGGTGAATGCAGCATTTCATGCCATACAATACCAGTGTAAACACAACCAGTCCAGGATTTAGAACTTTATTGCCAGACAGTTTCAGTTTTATTTAAATATGACCTATATGGGACTATTACTGCCATATTGTCTGGTTTATTTAATGCAAACCATACACATTTTTTATACTTCCAGGTGACATTCTACTCCTTTATGTTTATTTGGTATGACTACTATAAGCAGGATTGTTACTCACCAGCCTCACAACACAGACTTTGCAACCTACTAGCATGGGCTTCCTGGTTCACAGCCCACTCAGCTGGAGCTGCAATGAAAATAGAGAAACATTTAGGGATACCTATGCATCCCATACACAGGCTGGACTTTGATAAACAGTTATTACTATGAATACTTACACACTGCTGGGACATCACCCCTCTGCCTTCCTACTTGGACTCACTGTTCCAAGAACTCTCTCTTCCTCCATTTAAAGTCGGTATAGTGGAGCTGGACCTGCTCACCAGTCCAAGGGATACCAGTGACACTGGTGAGATCATAGGTGAGACTTTCCCAGGCTTATGCTTTATATTGGGAGCCCTGGTACTGGTCCTGCAGCTATGTCAAGTCATGTTTGTTTACCAGGCATCCTACCATATCCTTGGGCTCCTGTATGCCCCAGTACTGCGCCCAAAAGTGCATA
This sequence comes from Protopterus annectens, assembly GCF_019279795.1. NCBI lineage: Eukaryota > Metazoa > Chordata > Ceratodontiformes > Protopteridae > Protopterus > Protopterus annectens. The sequence continues at coordinate 942,580,435 of NC_056739.1, read as the reverse complement.
CCCTCTCCAACACCTGCCATACTGCCTGCAGTGGAGAACTACAACCAGTTATGAGCTGTATTCCCACCTGCAGCATTTAAATAAGGCCGATTCCCTGCCCTTTGCCATGATTGGATGGCTTTGGATATGCTGAGCTAAGCTAAGCTATGGGCAAACCTGCTTAGCTAAGGTTGGCAGTGCTTAAAGGGGCAGATTCAGTGCTGCTTACCAATGGCCAAATCCACTTAGCTGGTCTATTCATTGCTCAGTATTCATATGTTTACAGTGCTTACACCCAGTCAGCATAGCTGTGCAATACTTAGCATTACTTATGTTTTATTTTATTGGACTACCCCCTGTATGGGATTGATTCATCATTCATTACATAATATAAACTTGTTTACCTTCCCTGACATCCCCCAATGTGCTGTAATTACATTTATTCTTGTGTGAATATACTGTATGGGGTACTTGTGTTTATATGGGGGTTTCACTACTTTATTACACTGACACCTCACATCTGGGCCTAATATACTACTCTAGTTGAAAAATATGTTACTTCCTAAAAATTATGCAAATAAATTAAAATTGTAATGTTTTCACATACAACATGCAAATGGCTTTGGTGAGGCTTGAACCCTGAAGGACTACATGCAAGGCAAACGCTCTAACTGCTAAACTATTGTACTCATACTTATGCTGGATTTCTATCGCTATTTAAGTTATTGTGCCATTTCAGCTGGGCTAAGCATAGCTCAGCAATGGCCACACCCGCGCAGCTATGCTTAAACATTATTGCATATGTGAAAAAAATGATTTGTTGTATTTTTTACTTTGTACCCTTCAGAATATCCATGCTAATGCTAAACCTGTTATTCCATCAACTTTCTGGGTTTTTAGGGATAATTGTTTCTTATGGCTTTGCCCTTTACTTCTTAATCTGATGGGTTGGGAGGTGTGCATTTTATACTTCATACCTGCCAAACATTCATGCTAATACTAAATCTATTATTCTATCAACTTCTGGGTTTGTAGGGACAATTACCCCTTATGGCTTTGTCCAGATTTCTTACTCTGATAGGTTGGGAGGTGTGCATTTTATAAGGCATACCCTGCCGAAAATTCATGCTAAAGATAAACCTCTTATTCTATCAACTTTCTGGGTTTATAAGGACAATTGTCCCTTATTGATTTGTCCAGATTTCTTACCCTGACAGGTTGTTAGGTGTTACGCGCAATCTCACTCTATTTAAATTGCCATAAGGCAATTCTGGTATGCAGGGGTCATGTGTATTGTGAGAGCACTGCTCTTAGACACACCCCCTGCACTTGTACAAAGGACCATGTCCTTATTACAGCACGGCAGCATGCCTTCATGAATATGTATGCACGCTGCCATGCTGCACGGGAATGGTCCCTTCCATGCAGGAATAAGCTATTCCTGCATGGAAGTTTACTAAGAGTTTGTGCAAAGACCATTATATCTTATGCATGATTAAAGCAGCAAGGAACTGTTAGCAGTACTATTATACATAGACTGTTTTAAGTGTTAGATGATCAGGCTTTACAACACAGTCTCAATTTTGAAAGGGGTACAACTATTGTAATATCTGCACTCACATGCACATAAATAACAATAGTTGTTTAATATTTCAGGTTTACAGTGATAAGAAGCTTTTTCACTTTTGACTGTAGTCTTTTTTTCTTAAGACCAGAATAAACTGCTTTCTATTGAGTAATAGCATCAGTTAATATGGCTGATTATATTTTGCACAACTGCCTTTCCCATAATACAGTGTAGGTTTCTGATTTCTTTTATTGTGTTTGTGTCATTGCTCAGTTGATGCTACAGTGAAGACAGGATAGCAAATTTGAGCTGCACTTTAGAAATATAAGTGGATTTTGTTTACAGCTATACTTTCCTTTTATTTTTTCCTTTATATAAAGATGCATGATGTAATGGCATATTGAGTAATAAAATACTAAAACATTTTATATCAAACTATGTTAAAGGTGATGGACTAATCATCAAATGAGTAAGAAGTTCTCAAAAATATTCACAGGTGGAGAAGATGAACAAAAATCAGCCAAGACCTATTCAAATGAAATCAGTTTGTTTTCACACTAAAAAACAAGAAACATGCAATGCATTTGCTATCACACAAACAGTATTGTATGTGTCTTTTTTTCTGCCTATATACTCAGATATAGTTCCCCAATCTTTACCCATTAGTGGTAAAAGAAAGGTACTTTTTATTTGTGCAGCAGATGGGGAAAAAGAGAGAAATTTAATATTATTCCATTTATATTTGACTTGCTCAGAGTCACTCAGTTAGGCAATGGAGGCAGATAGAATGAAACTTTGCACCACAAGAAACAGGTTGTTAACAGCTCCATAATCCTCTAAGCCAACTGCCATTATGTTAAATGGTGTTTTTGAGGGGATGTGCTAAACAACAAGGAACTTACTTTGGTGGTTATACCTTTGTGATCTCCCAAGGAATATAGCACATACATGACAGTATGCCCTTAATTTTGTAACCATACAGAAGGGAATACATTCTTTCTGTGCTGCTAGAATATCTGCACTATTACTTAGAAATGCTCTTTAGTGGTCATGCTGGGGATGCAACATACATCTAGACTATATACAGAGAATCTCATTTTGGATATTGTTCTATGGACTGCAATAGGTAACAGAAAATGCTTTGTGTATACCTGTAGCTACACTAAGTTGTTATGAACATAGTAACATTTATAAGGAGAGTATGCCACTAAACAGCATGCAAAATATTTTATTTTGCCTAGCATACTTTGTTCACATACATCTGTGGACTAAAGTACATTATTAATACACAGTGGGAACAACACTAGTATAGGTGACTGGTTATGCAAATGAATGAACAACATCAGATTTCTGAGACAAGTCATTTTCTATAAGGAAAGTACATTTTTAAGCCAGCATTCTTGGTCACAGCAATGAAGAATTTCAAGTCACCATAATCTGACAAGATCTGTTTTATGATAAAATAGGTTGACATAATACCTGTCTTAATATTCATCATGGCATTTCAGGGGTCATATAAATTCAGAAGTCTAAGTACAGAAACATGCCTTGTTTCAAACTTTCTGAGTAGTCATAGTTAGCATGTACTACACAACTGAATCTGTGTCGAGAGGAGGGAAGCTATGAGGTATATGCAGGACCTGAGTCTTCTGCAGAAGACTGAGAAGTAAGAAGCTGGTGTGTGAGTGGAAATTATCTCTGATGTCAGAAGACAATAGCAGAGTGCACCTAAGTGTGCTACTGACTTCATCCATTCATGCATGAAAAAAAGGCAGCATCAGGCCATTTTTAAAAGTGTTTGCTAGAGAGTCAAGGAGAGAGTGAAATCTTAGTGACCAGCAAAATCTTTTTATGGATATTTCTGCTGCTGAGGATACTAGGCTGGTATGGCTGAACGATCTACATCTAAACAATTAAGACTTTTGACTTTTGCTGGAAAAATCTCCATAAAAATGTCCATAGTCAGCTACAAATAAAACACTATAAAACCAGCATTTTTTTCAGAAAGTCAAGCCCTTTGCAGTCTCCACACACCTTCACCTTCAAATATACAAACTCAAACATTAGATAAGACTAGTTGTAAAGAGAAAGGGCTGGATTCACGAAGGCTTGCATGGAGTCTTAGAGTAGAGTAAGACTCCATGCAGTCAACATGTCTGCCGAGTGATCCAGGAACAGCCGGTAGGGGCATGCAACTGAGCTCTCCAAACTAGTCCTAAATGGACAGGGCTAGGATATGCAAATTACCTCAATTGCAGGTGAAAGCCATGCAAATGAGGTAAATTTGCGATCCAGGAAACCCAAACCTGTCCGAGTAGGAGTAGTGTTATTTGCAGAAATGTACTCAGTTGATAACTGAGTACGGTTCTGCAAATAGCAAAACAGAACCGTGTCAGCTGGAAAAAAGGCATGCATTCACAGGAGGAAGCATGCCAATGGCCAAAAATATGGCCATTGGCAACAGGAAGTGATGCAAATTAAAAATAAAATAACTTTTTTTTTTTATCCCGATCTCCGGGGTTTAACCATAGCACAGCGCCACACAAATGTGCTGTGCCTTAAAAAGCAGAAAATTAATAATTAAGATCCACAAATGTGGATTTTATAGCTAAACTGAATTTACAATACAAGGGAATGGCAGGCTGGTGACAACATGGCCACTGAGTAGAGGTTGCTACGGGGGGAAGCTCAGTCTAAGAGATGTAACTAAGCATTAGTAGGCAATCCTATGCAAATGAGAGTTGGGATAGTGAATCGCAAGTTTACATAGCAAATGAGCAGAGTCAGTGGAGTGTAGGAGTAGGATAAGGGGAGTAACAGAGTAGAAGATAGGTGACACCACGACGGGGGTACGTATGAAAGGAGTGAAGCTCATTGGAGCAGAGTGTCATATGTCAGCTTACATTTACATAATAGTGAAAGAGGTGTGTCAACAGGTAGGTCAGGTAAAGTCAAGAAATTTAAGGTGTATGCCGTGGATAACACCAACGTTTCTTGCTGAGCATGCATGCATGCGTGTGCACGCCAGTAAACCCGAGTAAGACAGTGTGCACACGTGTTAGCATGTGTGCGTGCGTGTAAGCTGGAATAAGCATATGTAAGGATGTGTAAACAGTTGTAAGCACATTTGCGCCGGTGTGCATGCATTTTAAGAAGAATAAGCAAGCTTTAGTCTGTGTAACCATGTGTGTGCGCTTGTTAGCTGCTGTGCATATGTTTGAGGTTGTGTGCGCGGCGCTCCCCCCCTGAGGAAACAGTAAGGAAATAGGAAGCACACCAAATAGTGGAAGTTACCATGGAGTACTAGCAGAGCTAGCAGGTGAAAACAATCAGAATCAGGCAATTACCCAGGCAGAACACTAGCCCAGCCCAGCACTTAAAAGTCTGCAAACAACAGTCCATTATGTTTCTCTCAAGAGACACTGCAACACTGCAGTAAGCTAATAGAAGTGAAAACTGAAAAGGCTTCACTGAGACAAAAAATGTTAGGGGCTGCCATTGCTGTTATAAGGCGACATATGCAACATGCTGAGGGTGGAGATAATGCAAATGCTGCTGGACAACCCACAGTGAGGAGACGGAGAAGAGTGTACAGGCCCAGGGTTTCCTACCAGGGGCTACATGAGCTGGAGATAGTGGAGCGCTATAGAGTGGACAGAGACCTCCTGCAGCAAATTGTTGAGCTGTGCAGGCCACGCCTCACACACAGAACCAACAGAGGGGAACCCATCCCAGTGGAAACTAAGGCATGTGTTGGCCTAAGAATATTAGCAACAGGTACCTTCCAGAGACCAACTGGTGATATGATGGGGATATCACAGGCATCAGCATCCAGGGTATTGCTCCAGTTCCTGGATGCCATGTCAGCACATGTCGGTGATCATGTATATTTCCCCAATTCCCGTGAGGTATTGGCCAGCAATATGCATCACTTCCAGTAAATAGTGGAATACCCTGAGGTAGTGGGTGCAATAGACTGCACACACATACGCATCAAAGCACCAGCCGGTGAGCGGGGTAGGGTCTACTTCAACCGCAAGGGCTTCCCCTCCATCAACTGCCAGGTCATGTGTGATGCCCAGGGCATAATACTGAATGTGTGTGCTGGCTGCCCTGGAAGCTACCATGATTCCCATATCTGGCATCTGACGCAGCTGTACCGGACACTTGCCAATGGGGACATACCACATGGTCACCTAGTGGGGGATGCTGGCTATGCACTGGAGCCGTACACACACACCTGAACAGGAATGCCATAATGAGGCACACGCACAAACACGAAATGTAATGGAGCATGTGTTTGGGCTGCTCAAATCATGGTTCCGGTTCCTGGACACATCTGGTGGAGCCTTGCAGTGCTCACCAACTACATGTACCCAAATTGTCATGGTATGTGCTATGCTACATAATATGATCCTGCAAAAACAGCTGCAGCAGAACCAGCATAGGCCTGGGCCAAATAGCCTCCCACCATTGCCAAGGTCATGACAGGCAGAGCATGACTCAGAGGAGGAACAAACTGAGCCTGCCCAAGTAGGCAGAAGGAGGCGTGCCCAGTATGCTTTGGCCATGGCAAAGAGGCAACTCATAGCACATACACTGTCTCAGTAGGAACTCCGGAAATTATACCTCTCTCTGACCCACACATATAGTACAAGGGATGCCTACATTGACACTACCTGCTTTCAAACATGTATAGGGAATGTAGTATGTGCATCTGACATAGGCAGCCCTGCATCAGCACCTGAGGCATGATTGCCATGTGTTAAGCAATATAAAGCAGTGCTAAACAGCATTTACCATCATGAAGTCAATGTAAACAAAATAGCACACACCAACTACTACAAATGTGGTCAATGTAGAGTAATATTGGCCAATGTCCAGCAATTATGGTTAATATTGAGCAATGTTGGACAAGCTGGGTCTAGGTAGGGCATAGCTGAACAAAAGCCAACATGCTCAGATTTTCTGTACTGGCCCCTAAGCAGTCTGGTCTGCTCAGTATGAAAATATAAGTGGCAATGGGCCTCTAACCCAGGATACTATGCACTATAGTCATATTACTGAATCACTAAACCATGACAGTAGTGCAGCGGTTAGCCTGTATGAAGAAATGTTGATAAATCTATGAGAAGTATTTCACAGAAACCCTGCAGGCACAGCATAATCTCTGTCAAGTTATGACACAAAAAGTGAGTCCTGCAGTAAGAATAGAACCTGACTTTCAACACACACAGTACAAATGTTAATAATGGACATGTAGACATACATCAACAAATGTAGTGGACCTCAGACAGCAGCATACTGAAAGGTCACACTGGGCATGCTCACACACTTGAATACATGAGACAAATGTCAGGCAACAGAACACTGACAGTCTGAACTGGGCATGCTCACACACTTAGGCCATGTTGGAGTACAGCACTGGGCCACACATAGCAGGCAGTTGCATGTGTTAACCCAGGAACCTCTCACTACACAGCAATCTGCCCTGTGCACACACTTATATGATAACAGACACGTATATAATATAGTGGAACCCTGCCATAAGCAAATATGTTCTGCAGATACCTACGCAGTTCATATAAAGTGTGAAAGCAAAAATGATAAAAACCTGCAAACAGTATCAGCAATAAACATTGTGCATCATGAAAATTATCACAGGTTCAGAGGTTGATACTAGGCTATTTTCTCTAGGGCATGTACAAGCATAGCCAGAGTGTGTTTGGCTACTGCAACCCAGTCAAATCAGAGCACTGTGCCTGTGAATAGTAGGTCACACAAGATAGCCCATTTACGTTCAGTGTATTGTGCCTCTGTCTAGCAGGGACCCAGAAGATATCCCATGGGCAAACATGCGATCACCCATCTACTTGTCAAGATGTCACCTGTAGGTGGTGAGTGGGTGGCTCTGCCTATGCAAAACCGGGACTACACTCCGGAGTGAGTGGAGGCTTTCTGATAATAATCTGTCCCCCCAGCATGTCCTTTTAACATCAGTGCTGAGGTATATGTCCCTGGAGTGTGTAGCACCAAGGGAGTCGGATATCCTGAGGTGGAGCATGTCCAGTAAGTCTGGGTCAGATATTGCCTTCAACTACAGGCACACAACCCATCCATGTAGGTGGTAAGTGACTGAGTAGAGCTGGAGTTACTGTATCGGAACTGTGCACGGCATCTGTATGAGTCCCTACATCTGCTCGAAGAGTAACATTTGTGGCCATTACAGTTGCTGCAGGTGTCAAGTAAGGTACATCCCAAAGGTGGCATAGTAACATGGTCGTGAAGAGTACAGGGGCACAATGACCACACGTGATCAACATGTGAAACCATGTGGGATATGGTGGGCTATGTAGACATACTGTCTAACCACTATGGCAATAGGATTGGCAAAGGCGAGAGTACGAACAAGTCATGTCCCCAAACCCTTAACAACTACTACCGTATGTAATGGATTACAACCTATGTGGTAATGTGTGGACATCTTGTCATCCTCAAAGGGGATGACTATGCAACTAATGGCATGTAGCCGTGGGCCATGGCTTAGGCACCAGTCAACCTATTTCTGTGAGACCCTGTATGAGTATGCATGTGCCAGCAGGAGAGCTGATTATGGCACCCAGTTTGCAGTCATCTGCGAACATGGGCAGCCATATCCCTCCTGTGATAGCCTGTACATCACACAAATATATACTGAACAAGAGAGGTCCCAGGACTGAGCCTTGTGGGATGCCATGTGTAACTGGTGTATAGCCAGACATGGCACCTGCAACACTGAGCATGTGGGTGCTATCTCTGCTCCAGGTAGCAATCCATCGTGTCAGATATGGGTCGATATTGATGCTGCTGAGCCTATGCATAATGGCCGAGTGGGGTATTGTGTTGAAGGGTTGTGCAAGGTTCAGGCAGGCTGTGTGGACAACCGTCCCAACACTGATGGACCTGGTAACTGTTGAAAGAATATGAACAGGTCCAACAGGCAAGATCTGCCCACAACAATGCTGTAATGTATAGGACCCAGTGTCTGTAGGTTTCCCATGTCTATGTGCATGAGTCCCATTACAATACACTCCATAGCTTTGCAGAACAGGCTAGTTAGCCTTTTAGGCTGATATTGTCTGTGGTCTGTTGTGGCAGTATTCAGTGGAGTGGGACCACTATCGCTGTACACCATTCCATGGGTACATATCCTGCAGTAACTCTTATATCGAACAGTGACGTAATGTGAGTGTTACGTCTGTCATGAAGGCTGTGTATGACACAGGCCGGGACACCGTCTGGTCCCATTGATGCTGTGTTCCGCTGTGGGGAGGGCAGCACTCACCTGTTTACTCGTGATGTCTGGGAGGTTAAATCTGTTGGTATGGGCAGTACCACCTTAGGGGGGATGGGCGGGGCACATCTGCACTGAACCTGTTTGCCAGGATGATGGCAATGTCAGTGGGTTCAGGGTATGTTTAGTCAGTATGCAGTAACACACAGCATATCAGTGAGTGTCCAGCCAGGTACCTGAATCAACTGAAGAAGGCCTTGTGAGTGTCCGATGTGTCTGGTGCAATTGCCCGTTAGAATCATGCCTGACATAAATACCCGACTGATTGTAGCAGTCTGCTAGGACAGATCACAAATGCCTTCCCTGTCTGGGATTGTGCTCTATCATGTAGTAGTTTCCTCCATTTGTTGTAAAGCATATTAATGGCTGGGGTCTACCAGAGAGGTCCACTGCCATTGGAGGAATGAGTCCAGTTGTTATTTTTGGATGTAACGATCCATGCGATCCACTAGGTGTCCATAGAATGTGTATGTAAAGGATTCAGCAGTCTGGGCCATACTTACCACTGACCCAGGGTCTCTGAAGGATACCACCGTGGTTTGGAGGAGTGTGACATTTGTTTTTGGGAAGTTCACCAAGATTACCCAGGTTGGGTGTGGGGACGGGATATGGATTTCCAGTGAGATAAAGTATGTTCTGCCCTTACCATTGAGGGGTATATCGCAGGTGTGGAACATAGAGTACCCATGTCAGTGATGATCATGTCCAATATGTTGTCCCCTCTTGTGGGTGTGGTGACCGGTTGTGCCATAGCATATGAGTTTAGAAATAGTAGCAACTGTTGGGTGAGGGTGTTGGGGCCTGAGTACTATCCACAGTCAATGAGTGGGTATTTGACATCATCCAATATAATGGTGTTTGGGGAGATCTTCATATTGTCCAGTGTTCCCAGGAAAGCTGAGTGAGGTTGCTGTGTTGGGGAGTGTGGTCTGTAGCAGGTAACAAACCAAAAGGCAGATTTTCACATTGTTAGTTGCATATGTATGGTCCGTGATGCATTGTGCAGTGCTACCAACCCGGAGGTATGTGTATCTGTGATGTATATGGATACTCCCCCTATTTGTGTTGGCCATTCTGAGTTATGTGGTCAGAAAGCATGGTATGAAATACAACCTGGTAGTGCTGGTGTGCATGTGGAAGCCTGACCCATGTGTCTGTTAGTGCACAGATATTGCTATCCTCCATACTGAGGAGATTCCTGAGTGGGTGCAAATTGAGGGTAATACATCTGGCATTGAGCAGCATTACCCTCAGTGTCGTGTACTCTGTAATGTCTATGGAGGTGGTTCTGTCCTTTGACCCCATCTTAAATAGGGCAGTATGGTGGCAGCAAGTGCCCTAGCCAGTATTCAAAAGTCCAATGGTGACAGGTGCAAGCTGTCCATAGGGAAGCTACCTGGCATGTCGAGCATATCACCCCAGGGTGACAGACACTGTATCCCCTTTGAATAACACCAATATGTTAGTCAACTGTTAAACGTGCTCAGTTTGTTGGTATACTGTGACATCATACTTGGTGAGTGTAAGATGCTAGACAAGGTCAGGGTAATACTGGGCTGGGCTACATGATCACAGAGTTCCTCTATGTTTCATGTCATGTGGTCCATGGAGGAACATCTGAGGTTGCACTCACCAGCATGGACAATGATGGAGCCAGTCCTGGACTTGCTTTGGAGTGACCTGAGTGCATGTGTTATGTGGCGGATCCTGGCACCTGAGAGACAGCTCAAAGTGACTATTCCCTTGTTTGGCCTGGTGAGTGGGACGACAGTGTGTTTGACATTAAGTGTCACCTATAACAAGTGTATCAGGTGTGTTGTTTAGCCCAAAGGGCAGTGACTGTGTGGCACACTGACATTGTGAACTGTGTGACATGTGGGCATTGTAGTGGAGTAGCAGTTGTATGTGTGTCTGCTTTGGAGGTCTCTGCTGCTTAGGCAGAGTGTATGTACAGCCTCCGAATATGTGTATGTGTGATAATGTGGTTTGTTTGCTGTCACTATCGGTGTATTTGAGACTGATATGAGGTGTGTGTTTGGTCACCCTCATCACCTGATAGACTATGCCAGTCATGGGTCGAGTGAGCTCAGCATCCTGTATGTCAATATTGTTACATCTCCCACATATATGTGAGTATGATGCGAGGAGGAGGAGAGGGTTGTCTGTGTACATAAGGCAGATGTGACATTGTGTCATAACTACAATATTCACTAGCTGGACTGGACCGACCCCTGGACATGCCAGTGTATTATGATGACATACTCTGTAGCCTGATCACAAAGGATCAGTAGGGTGTTAAATGTATAAAAGAGTATAACCGGGATTAGTGCTCAGGTTTGTTGGTGTTTTGTAAAGAGTAGCTGAGAAGGAGTCCAGACTGAGAATCATGACATGTCCTTCAGCTATGTAATAAATAGTAATGTACACGCATATATGTGCTGAGTCAGGGACAACTGTACCGTACTGACATTGCCAACATCCTGTCAGACAGGCCCATGTATACATACCCACCCCCCACTGATGATAGTCCCTGACATCATACCTGGAGATATCACGTGTAGAATGGCTGAACAGCTCCCCCCAATGCCAAAAGCATGGCAGCAATTGGATTACATTGTTTCCCAATATGTGTCATGCATGCACTACAGAACAAACAGACCCTGCACCTGAACAGTCTGTTGAGCCTCACCCACTCCACAGGACCTGGAACCATCGAATGTGTTACAGCAACATATGGCACTCCCCACATGTGTGGGTGCACAACACACCATGGGAAGTATAGTCCAGTAACCCTATAAAGTCTGATCTGCAAGGCCATGGAGTGCATCATGGCAGAAGTCATAAACAGAGCTATTGGAAACCGACAAACACACAACCCTACCAACTGTGGTATGTTCATGTTCAGATCATGGTTCTCAAGCATGCTACACCATCTGCAAGGCAGCCATCCAGGACATACATCACGGAACAGAGCTACACATGTCACACATAGACTTTGAACAGCTCTTCATCAACATCACAGACACATGTCGTATCCACAAAACCAACAATCTGTGCATAGATATGTGTTGACTTATGAAGGGATGTCAATGTGCCCACAGATAGATCACACAAGGTGAGACTCACGGGGTCCTGTACAAGCTGTTGATACCTGCCGACCTACATGGATCATTCCTGGGATTGCATAAAAATGTGTACACACATTACTATGTCCAGTCTGATGATGTCATCATCCTACAAATATACCAGGAGAACAAAAACCACCCAGTAAAGCATATAGCATGCTGTGTTAATGTGTGTCTCTCTAATATCATAACATAGTTAGGTAGGGGTTTGAGTCCTGTAAACACCAAGTGTATGTGTGTGTGTGTGTGTGTGTGGGGGGGGGGGGGGTATGTGTGTGATTTCCTTTGAGAGGAGTAGCCTTTTTGGAGACTGGGAAAACACATTAAAAGAGGTACATCCCTTTTTGAAAAGTCTGATGATGTCAGCATCCTACAAATATACAAGGAGAACAGCAACCACACAGTAATGCATATAACGCATTGTGTTAATGCATATCTCTCTAGCATCATAACATAGTTAGGTAGGGGGTTGAGTCATGCAAACACCAAGTGTGTGTGTGTGTGTGTGTGTGTGTGTGTGTGTGTGTGTGTGTGTGTGGGGGGGTGATTTCCTTTGCGAGGAGTAGCCTTTTTGGAGACTGGGAAAACACATTAAGAGTGGTACATCCCTCTTTGGAAGGTTCGATGATGTCAGCATCCTACAAATGTTCAAGGAGAACAGAAACCACCCAGTATTGCATATAGCGTGCCATATTAATGCGTATCTCTCTAGTGTCATAACATAGTTAGGTAGGGGGTTGAGTCCTGCAAACACCAAGTGTGTGTGTGTGTGTGTGTGTGTGTGTGTGTGTGTGTGTGTGTGTGTGTGTGTGTGTGTTGGGGGGTGCGCGATTTACTTTGAGAGAAGTAGCCTTTTTGGAGACTGGGAAAACACATTAAGAGAGGTACATCCCTCTTTGGAAAGTTCGATGATGTCAGCATCCTACAAATGTTCAAGGAGAACAGAAACCACCCAGAATTGCATATAGCGTGCCGTATTAATGCATATCTCTCTAGTGTCATAACATAGTTAGGTAGGAGTTTGAGTCTTGCAAATGCTGAGGGTGTATGTGTGCTGCAGGTGGTCAATGCAGTGTGGGTTTTGCTTTTACTATGGTATGACATATGTTTCAAACAGTATGTGCATTGCACACATCGGGTATCTGTGTGTCAAATAAATGTGTGTACATGTGACCTCAATCAGTACATATGTGTGAAGCCTGCATACTACATGAATACATTTGTAACCTTTGACAGATTGTGCCGCTGCTTCTCGGATCATAGGTCACAGATGTATGCGTCAAGCCCAGCCAATGTAGTGATCCGTGGCCAAGGACATCTCTGCCACACACATCCATGACACGTACTATAGAGTACTGTGAGTGAGGGTAATTGCCGGGGTATATGTCAGACATGTTCATACACAACAATGACTGGCAATAATGGACAGTCATTATAGGTGTACACCAACCCTGTGGATATGCATGCAGGTCCCTAATGTGTTATGTGAAACACCGAGGGACCCCACAATACCTATGAATATGTGGATACCAAGGGACAGACGACATAACACGTGTCTGTCTGTACACATTGGTACCCAACATACATGTTCAGGTCTACCACCTATGTGGTACTGTCGGGATAGTATGTATAGTAAATGTGGATGACTATGCCATAGACTGCTTACTGCTATACAGCATGTATTGGACAACAGGTACCTGTCTGTATGATACCCTTGTGTAGAATATGCGTCCCATCCAGGGAATGCAGTGTAGGCCAATGCATGCATTTCCAGATGTGGATGGACATATCACTAGTGTGTTTGCATGTACCTAAGAGGGCTATATGCCACACAGGTCTGGTCCCAGGAACGTGTGGTGGTCAATACCACTGGTTACTATTATAGTATAGTACTGGAAGGATCCAACTGTTACTGAGTTCCCTACAACTGTGAGTCATTTGTCAGGACATCATCTAATGATTGGTTATAGTCATGCTGTTGAGGTGGTGTATACTACCAGACTGCAGATCATTGACAGATATCAACAGTATTACCCACAGCAAAGTGCCAACCCATGTCATACACACATGTGCACCCATGTTAGTACATATCTGTCGTAGAATGCATACTGGCCATCGAAAGATACCATGAGATGTTAACAATGTGTAGAACAGGGTATGTCGCACATCCCACGTGCCCACTATGCACGTACATGCAGACAGTGCGCACACACCATGTTCACAGATGTACACCCGCTAATTTGTAATGCACACATCACACATGTACTGTCCACTCACTAACACATGCTGGCAACACTGTACACTTCAGCCAAGTGGCAAATGGGTGGAAAATTCATACTCAGACCTAACACTGGTGTAAACAATGCTACAATGACTATCACAGCTGTGATGCATAATGCCTGCTCAGATATACCTACAAGGATATCATTATACTTTTTTGTTGGAACTTACTACTATTGTTACGCTTCTATAATGTCACCCTGTGCATCAGAACCATGTTAGCCTGTTCCTGCATCAATGTTACAGATGACAGGAGGTGGCACAGGTGCCATCATATGCACAGGGTGTGTTGTAGGTTTGCCAAAGCCCGACATTGACCCATCCGATCGGCATGTGTGTGTGTGTGTGTGTGTGTGTGTGTGTGTGTGTGTGTGTGTGTGTGTGTGTGTGTGAGGGACAACAGTACTGCATGGGCCAATGTTGATGTAATGTGTGTGTGTATGTGTGAGCCCTAGTTGTATGGTAAATGTGTGTGTGTCTGCATGCACACAACTCCACCATGTGGCTGCCATATACGGGCAGTTGTGGGACAGCCACAGACTGTACCTGCTAGGCCGTACAGATCACTGTCTCTGGCAATGGATACAGTACCTGTGCCTAGCAGGATTGCTACGAGCAGTATCGGGTACCAACCCTGACTGGGTGCTATCATCAGAGGCAGAGGTATGATTACTGGACCCATGACCCTGCTGGGACTGGCCAGTGCCACGTGCACGTGGTCTAGTAGGATGGTCAATGGACTGGCCAGCCCCAGCATTGCTGGGGCTGGTACTGCCACTGCGGGAGTGGCTGTGATCCGTGGTCCATCCATCACGACTGCCAGCTGATGCTGTTGCTGGCATGCATCCACGTCGGCTTCTCATCCCTCCCACATGGTCCTGGCTCATGGCTAACATATTGTGGAGGACATCTAATGTCTCCCTCCAATAGCTATCAATGACCTCGGTGTAATTCCGGATGGTACCGGCAAGGTCACAGATGCTGTCATTGATAGCAGTGTAATGGGTCCTCTGTGCCCTTAGTCCCTGTTGGGTGTACCATTCCATACTTGCCTGTGCCTGCATTACAGCCCGGAACATACTGGAGGTTGTAATACCTCCGGGGGCACATCTGCCAGGGGCAATATGACCAGTGGTGCTCCGCCAAGAACGCCTGGACATCTGCATATGTGGTACCATTCCAGTAATCTGGCTATGGCTGCTGTGAGGGGATGCATGTGCCATAGGTACCACACTCTCCTGGTCAATGCCAAGTGTATGCTGTCCCTCAGCTAAGGCCATTGGTGATGAGGGATGTATTGGCAGTATGAGTGTGCACATAGATGGGGTTTACCGCTGTGTACTGTCAATTGGTGGACCGATGACAGACCCTGTCAGACCTTCCTGTGCCACAATACATGTCTCATCATCTCCACTATTAGTGGCGGTGACATCAGGTTCCCTGCTGCATTCAGTCACCCCTAACTCAGCACTTGTGGAAGGAAGACAGGAAACACACTTTACAATCTGCACATGATGTTAGCACACATGCACACATGCACACATGAACACATGCACACATGAGCACATGCACACATGCACACATGTATACTTGTACAGATGTACACATGCACACATGCACACATGAACACATACACGCACATGCACAGAAATACACTGCTCACTACAGCACATACACACACACACCAACAATCCAACACATACACAATAGTGGGTGATGGTGGGTGACAGTATCACAAGGCAAACATTCACCACACACGTGTCAGCATGCAGACCATGTGTTGCTCAACACCATGCAGTGCAAGTGTAGACAGCCCTATCTAATGACATTATACATGGCTTTGATGCATGTGTGTAGTTGTTCAGTGATTGGCTACACCCTGGAACACAATGTGTACATGTTCACAACATTGCTGTGCAAGTATTATCTGCTCTGCAATGTCATATGCACCATCACTCAGTGGTATACATACCATGGCTGCATGTGTTATCTGTGTGACACATAGATTGCCATGTCTGATGACAGTGTCTGTGTCCATAGCACATAATAGTGGGCATCGGTGTAGCAAATGCATGCAATGTACAGACATGGGATGAGTGGTGCATGCAGACGTGAAGGAATCACAATGCTCAACATGGACATTGTACAGTGGTTATGGTGAGTGTGGGACATATTGCAGATATGTCAGTGCCAGCCATGACATGGCATGCTACACGACTGCAACATTAAACACCACACATACCCAATGTGTGTCATGTGACCTATACACCCAATAGCATTCCAGGACATATATGTGACTCTTTGTACAGATGGCGACTGCTTTGCAAAATGTGCATACTAGCATATGTAAGCACACACACAACATGCTATGCATAGTGTTTATAGGTGCATATGTTTGCACACACAGAACAATGAGGTGCACATCAAAGACCGCTATGTGTAGTACCGGATGGGGTGTAGTACCATGTGCCATCATCATCATCATCATGCATCTTATGGTCACTCATGGTTACTACTGTATGACAGACCACCGCCTAGCATGCTGTACCTGAACTGCAGTGCCGTGGCTACGTTCACTATTACACAGCCACTTTGTACATGGGTGTATGAGGTGCCCAATAGGGAGCATTGCCTAACATGACTGTGTTATGTGTTGAAGAGTGTTGCACAGCCCCATGATAGGCCTCTACCCCTGAGGTACATCATGTATGTGTGGATGACATGTGGGATACTGAAGTGTGACCTTACAGTGAGTGTGTGGTTATGCCATATGTAGCATGACTTTCTGTACTGCATGTGATACATGTGTTATGTTGTGTACAGGTGTTACAACTATGCCTATCCAATGTGCAGTATGGGGTTGCCACAACTGTGTGTCATGCTCTGTGTATTGCATGTCATTGAGGCAGCTACTGACATTACTGAGCTGTGCAATGTCTCAAAGCAAACATGCACGGCATGCATTATGCATAGGTGTGTTATGTGTACATGGCCTACACCTTATCTATGACATGCATATTTCATTACCAACATTGCAGGTATAACACACTCACCAGCATGGATCGGCTGCCCTGCCATCACACCAGAGGGACCTACGAGAATATGAGAGAGTTTGTCAGTGGCCACAACTGTGGCATTGATATAGTGGGTATGCTAAACTGCAGTACAACAAGCCATTATTTATAATACAATAAAATACAAAAATATTTTTTTATATATATTTTTTATATATATTTTTACATTTTACTATTTTGTATTCTATTGTATTATAAATAATGGCTTGTGTTTTTAAGTAAGGGTGTGGGTTAGGTTTCAATTAATTAATTTAATTGACAGACTAATTGTTTACTGATTTACGTGTAATAAATAAGTGGCTTCAGTACACAACAGTTTTATGCTATCTGAGGACGTCTGTGGAGACGGACGAAACCTAGGTAATTTCATAATAAACGGTGGATTCAGTACGGAGTCTTTGTGGAGTGTTTTTCCTTCAGGCTACAACTTCAATTTACAACTCGTGGTTTATAAGTTGCATTTTGTATGTACAACATTTTCCCTGGTTTTGGGAGTGACTGCTTGGTCTTCCACTACGTCGGTAGTGTTTTCCGAGTTCTATCTCCAAAATGTTGAATATTTCCTCTCATAATGTGGAACAAATGGATAAAATCTGGAATACATACTAACAGCTTAATAACAACTTCAGCTAGGAAGCTCAGAGGATGGAGTTAAAGTTTTTTCTTTATGCTAATAAAGCATTCTTTTTATGAATTAATTCAGAATTATTTACCATGGATATTAATTTAAAAAGTGTTTTATCAATGAATATATGACAGACCCTTTCAAAGTGAAACATTGAGGAATATGGACTTTTTAAGATTCAGAATGAGGAACATTACTCGTAATGAGGCACACTTGAGAGGTATGCTAGCTGTTTAGCTTTTCCATTCAGTGGCAGTGGGTAAAGTGTGAAGTGTTACAAATCTAGGAGGATCACTTATTTCCAAGGTAGAGGAAACATAATGTTCACTGTAAGTACAAAGCCTTATACATTTCCAAAGCATTCTGTGAACCCTACCCATAATTTAAAAATGTAAAGTGATGCTTCAGTTAGATAGCAGTACCCCAGTACTCACTCAGAAGACCTAAACCTTCAACATAATGTAAAGAGCACCTGATGGCTACATACTATCAATCCCAATTATATCTATACCTATGGAATAAACTTCCACCACATATTATGCTATGCAGATCAACAGCCCTCTTTAACCAGCATTGATGAGTATATGGGCATCTGCCAGTTTTTTCCTGGACTGATAGTCTGGCTCTTAAAGCCCAGGGAAACTATTTTTATGAGGCCAGTTAGTCTAGCTGGTCATTAGGAGCCAGGTAATCTAACTGTCCAGTTAGTCTAGCTCACGAGTAGTGGCCTACTAGACTAACTGGTTTGTATGAAGCTATGAATTATACTTGGCAACATCAAAAATAACCCATAATGGCAGACTTATCTGAGAAAACCAAATAAAAAAAAACTCTAAACCTGCCTAATATGCTTATGTACCATTTACTAATGTATAACTAAAAATAAAATAACCATCTAATCTGCAGTTAATAATAACATGGTTTTACATAAATACAGACAACATTCAGGAGAAAGACATTTTAAACAGTTTGCAATAACGTAGTCTGAATCTTAAATAGCCAGTCTACATACTCACAACGCAAAAGCAAAGCATATCATTCACATTTGTCAAGCATCTTAAATTAAGAAATGAAACGTTCAAATTCAATTACTAACATATGAGATTAACAATAAAAGTAATGATGAAAGACTGCTGGGTCATCAAATCATTATAATAAATTATTAATGCAAAATACTGAATAAAAGAAGCAGAATATCAGATCTGTCAGTTATAGACGTGGAATTAAATATAAAAATAGACACTGAAACAGAAACTGAGAAAGAAGAAGGTAACCAAGTTTGATGACTTAACAAGATACAAGCAAGCCAACACTACCTATCGGATTATGTCAGAGATCAGATATAATAAATTCTGTACATACAAGGAAACCTTTAATGTTATCATTTAATGAGTCCACAGAGACAACCCAGGTCTGTTGCAACTGAAAAATTATATGTTGCACTTCCACAGAAATAGAAATGAATGTTGGTGCCAAGTTACAAACACACAAAGTTCACCTACATCTACAACTGATGGAAAATTAATGAACAAAAAGCCAGAAAATGTTTTGATACAAAAGATAATGCTGCTGGAGTCTAACAGATAATTCATGATAACAGACTGTTTTCAAAATATTCTCTGACATTCTTTGAAAAAAAATCTGCTTGGTCTGAGATCAAAGTCCTGCAGGAACATCATTTATTTTGATTTTTAAGAAAAAACATTCATTAAATTCCCTATAATTTATTGATATAAAATTTTAATAGGAAAGGAATTAATAATAGATCAAAACCATGGATATACTGGCACACAGATCACAGGAAGGTGATACCTACAGATTCATTTTTACTTTAACTAGAACAAAGACTAACAGTTTAAAAAATTATATTAAGATTACATTCTTACTACTGTTATCACAGTAGTCTACATGTTTAGGCAAATAGAGGAGTTTTAAAACTGCAGATGTCTTGATACAAGATCCACAGTTCATTGTAAGGTAAACAAACGATGGCAAATATATCCAGAAATAGTTTTAATTCTGTATGATATGGATGCAGTTGACAGCACCAGTCTTTACAAAACCGTGCAGTTTATTATACACAATTGAAAATAAGGCAAAATTTTCAAAGCCAAAGTATTGTGCTTTAACTAAGTCTGAGTTTGACACAGTCATACTGCTTGGAGCAGTCTGTATTGTACCTCTCACTTTTGCTCCTTCTGTGTTCTTCTGATAGCAACAGTTTTCAGCATCTATTTGCACATGAAGACATGATAAGTATAGTTGCTTACAGATATTTGTCTCATATACACTCTTCTGGTTAGTGAGAATTACCACACCCTGCAACAATTGACATCTCAGCTTGAAACCTTCAGTTCCTTTGTTAATGGATGTACTGTGTGTGTGAAATAGACCATCTTATTTGTAGTGGGTTTAGCTATGTCTGTGTGGTATTTCACATTTGAATGTTTGTAACACATTTAGTGTTTTTATGTCTCCAGCCTTCTTCAATCTTTATACTAGGTTTGCCAGTCCACGTACGGAGCTATTGCATCCTTTTGCAATTCTACTCTACTTCTCACAAACATTACTGCTCCCAATTAATCACTCAGATTCCAAGAATGACACAATGGCATTATTACATATCCATTAATGCCTGTATAACATTCACTTTAAGCTATTTCCTTACTGATTCCTTTATAGTCTTCTGTCAGTATTCTGGTATTCTCTGGGGATGTACACTAACTTTTTCTCCTGGCATACTCTTACTATGGATTTGAATCAGATTTACACTGCCAGTAAGTTCAGATAACACATCTTTGCTCCCTAACAGGAACAACTTAAGTTCTTGCTTATGTTGCTTAGGAATGGTGTCATTTCTATGAGCTGCAGGCATACAGGTCAGTTTTCTTTCTTCTCCTGATTTACTAATCTTTTTTCTAAGCTAACTATATACGTTTTTGTTTCATTCTACAGTATCAGACCACTGATATTGCACATGTGTTTGTGCCTTCTCCTATCATTGTATCTCTGTAGTTTACCTCATTTACTTTTTCTGTTATCTAAAATGGATCTTGCCATTCAGCCATCATATCATTCCTTACTAAGGGAATCAAAACTAACACCCAGTCCTCAGCTTTAAATTTGCAGGTCCTTATTTTGCTGAGAGGGATAATGCAATTAGGGGTACAGATAATATGCAAGTGGGAGCTTAGGGTTGCCACCTTTCTACTGTGCCATTTCCTGACAAACAAGCCCCGCCCTATGCACAATCAAGCCACACCCATTCCTTTTAATAGCCACACCCCTTTACTCCCCCTTCCAGCGCAATCACAGGTGATGACAGACTAGAAGACAGATCTACAGTCCAAGCATCTTATACAAATCATGTAATCATATATTATTCACTGTAACATCAAATGAGCTAAGCTTTTGGTATAGGCAGTACTAGAAAAAAAAGACAAAGGTAAACAGTTGAAAACAAAAACAAAAAAAAAGCTAAAACATTTAAGCCTACTACACTATACTAGACTCACCTGTACACCCTACCCTAGGAAGAAACACAGGTCAACAGGTACATCATGGTGATGACAGACTAGAAAGACAGATCACAGTCCAAGCATCTTATACAAATCATGTAAATCATATATTCCTGTAACAATCATATAGCTAAGCTTTGGTATAGGCGGGTATACCTAGAAAACACAGATAAAAAAAAAAACAAACAGATAAAACTAGAACAAAAAAAAAAACAAACATTTAAGCCTCACTATACCTCACTCACTGTACAACACTAGAAAGAGTACACCCTAAAAAGACAGTCAAACAAAGGTGAAGGTCATGAGGAAAGATGATGACAGACAGACAATCTAAGAGCATCTTATACAAATCCTTATACATTCACATACATTCAGTCCAACCATACCACCAAACTGTTCTAGTTAATCACCACATTAGTTTATCATCTAGGAGTTACACACATCTTACACATTACTTGAACATCTTGTCACCATCAATGAATGCATTCCAAAGAATCCATTAAAAAAATCCACTTACTCCAGAAAAATCAGCAGCATGGGCTACTAAACAAAAGCAGCTCTCAGCAACAGAACAGGCAGCAGCTAGGACACCAGCAAGCAGGGGTACACCACCACCCAGTCCACACAGCACCTCCTCCAGCAAGCAAGGGCAAGCAGCAGGCTAAGGCAATCCTTCCAGCAGCAGGCAGCAGGGCAGGCAGGCAGGCAGGCTTCAGGGGCAGGCAGGCAGGCAGCAGGCAGGCAGGCAGGCAGGGCTTCCTTCCAGGCAGGCGCAGGCAGGGGGCAGGCAGGCAGGGCTTCCTAAGCAGGCAGGGGCAGGGCAGCAGCAGGCAATCCACTGAAGACCAAGGCCAAGAAGAAAATCAGATCTTAAGCAGCACCCTTAAGCAGCAAAAAAGTAAAAGGTAACTTATGCTGAAGCAATATTATATATTCTTAAATTTTTTTTAAGCTTTTACTGGCTTTTTGCAACTCTTGCTGTTGTTGCGTGCTCCTGCTTGCTGCAGCGCCTCAAACCAAGCAAAGTCAAAAGAGCCAAGTCCAATTGTTTTTTTTTTTTTTTTTTTTTTTTTTTTTTTTTTTTGGACTCGCTGGCTGGCGTATACGACAAGAATTACCCCTGGACTCCGGGCACTCCACGGGCCGCCCTCCTGAAAAACGGGGGGTATGGGAGCTGGATGTTAGTGGAGAAAACAGGCAAAGTAACCAAGGTATTAGGAGCAAATATCAGCCTTATATAGTAGCACTCTGGGCAGATAAACTCAGATATTTTCACTCGCAACATAGGCACTGCAACCTCAAAAAAAACGGAATGACTATCCCATGCACAGCCTAACCCTTGTGTCTAACTATGAAGAATTAATACCCTCATATTCAGTAATTTACTCCCATTTGTTATTTGTGCATTAAGGTCAATCCCCCCTCAGGCAGATCCGAAGAAGCTAAGGCAAAAGTGTTTGCAGACCCATTGTTTTTTATTGCACCTCATAATGGTATATAAATCTAAATTAGATGCAACAACTAGATGGAGACTTGCATTTGATATAGCACAAACATTTATACCGTCACAAATATATATTCCATCACAAGCGTTATAAACAATCTTCCATGGATAATCTCCTAATACAGACCCTGACTGTAATATAACCTGGATACCTGCTTTTTATGAATATTTTATTTGATTAAAATTAAAAGACTCAAGCACACACTCACAGCAAATGCAAGCATATTCTCTCTCTCCATAAAGCTAAGGCAAAAAGAGATGACATTAATTCACAAACTCCCCTATCCACTAACATTGTCTTATTCTAATGCTCTATATTTATTGTCAGAAAGATAGTCTAACAAAGCAACAATGACTGCATCATTCAACACCAAATTGACCCTCTCATAGTTAATATAAGTCCTCACTAATATATTAACTAAAGTTGTCAGCCATAAATTTCATTTTGATATGTTCTCCAACTAAATAAATTGAAAAGCTTGATTTAGTCAAAATAGTATCCGATATTGTGTATGTTTTAGTTGTTTTGAACTTTAAATAAAAAAGACAGCATTCAGAAAACTGTATAGAAACAGTTGCAACAACTTTACTAGGTATCTGATTACAGATGTAGCATAACTGTCAATCAAAGAACACACCCTCATGGGCAGGCTTAAGAAGAAAGACATTCCCTGATCTGTTTGGTATTTAATTAACTAGCTAGCTAACTGTTAACATTCACAGATGTAAGCAATGCTCCTCTACCTGTATTCTATATTTTTAACAAAGAAATCTGAAAAAGAATCTTAGTGTAAAGAGTTCACTATTATTTTAACATGAAGATTGGTCAAAATGAAGACTATGAGGACCAAGCCTTTCACCATTAGGAATAAACTTGGTCTTTACTCTGCAATCTTCGATCCTAACAGGTTCCTCCAAACTCAGGGTCTCTGAAACCTGATCAGGGACAAACTTTGGCTTTGCTTTAGCCTTACATCATTAGGACATAACTGAGATTTCACACTACATTTTTAGCCTCGTAAAGTCCAACAACCACAGTGACTATGTATTCTGATAAGGGAGTTCTTAAAGGTTGATCAGGTAATGTGTGCAAACAATCACTGTGCACACCTTTCATATTTTTTGCAAATATCTAGAGAGGAAAAGGTCATAGACTGAGAAGAAGACATGAAGACATTTGGACTGCAGGCTAGAGACTAACTCTTCTATTTGGGATTGATATCTGAGCATCTGCAAAGAGAAAGGGATAGGGGAATCCTAAGTGAAAGACCTGCTCTGGTAGTCTTTTTAACTGAATCTAGACAGAAGCTGCTGTTAAAAAAGCAATGATTAGTAGTGCAAATTAACTATAAGAATCGATCCAAGGAGGCTAGAAAACACTGGAAAAAAAAACTAGATAAGCAATTCACAAGGAAACAAAGGAATGACATATGTATGGCTTTTAAATATGCAACAAAGGCTAGAAGATTTAAGACTTATGCTTTGAAGTGTTTGCATAGGTATTTAAATACCCCAAGCATACCCCCAAGTAATTTTTCATCAGGCAGATGGCAAATGTTGGAGGTGTGATGGGAAAGAAAGAGTTAACAGGGAATATATGTTTTGGGAGAGCAATGATTTGCAGACTTTAAAGATTCCGTACAGAGTACTCTGTCAGAAATATTGGGTGAGCAAATAGATATAACAAGGGAAATAATGTTTGAGCTAGGAATAGAGGATCTGAACTTTCTAGACATAGTAAGGTCTTGTTAAGTTTAATTCTGCTGGCTGCAAAAAAAGCAATTAATAGAAAATCGAAATCAAAGTCTAAACCAAACTGTATTTGAAGTATTGAATATTGTAACAGAGATAAAATAACTGGAAGTAGGATCTGTAGAAAAGGGTAGGAGAAAATTACATAGGAAAAAAAATGGAAATTGCAGGAACAATACAAGCAGAATAATGTTTTGGAGGAGTGAGGTGCAATGGAAGGCAGGAATTGATCAATTTATGTAACGTTGAATTGATGGGAAATATACACAGGAATATATGTGATGTATAATGTTTGCAACTGGGAATGTGTTAATATGGTTTGTTTTCTTCTATACAACTGCATGTTTGCTTGTCTTAAGTGGTAATATCTGTAAATTTGTTGTATATTGAGTTATTACAGAAGAGCAATGAATGCCTATGAAATTCTTTTATACTGCCCTTTAGAAGTACTTTTTATTATATGCATTATACTGTCATTTTTAATTTGATTTGCAGTTTAGAACATGTTTGCAGATGCCCAGCAACAGTTCTTGTTTGATTCAGGCATCATATCATTTTATTTATTTATTTTTATTTATTTAACGTTTGTTAACCGGGAAAGTCCGACTTCGAACAAAGCCAATTTTCAGCTGAGGCCAGGGGAGAAACGCTCCAGATGCATGTCTTTGTAATGTGGGAGGAAACCTGGAGCACCTGGAGGAAGCTCAAACAAATGCAGGGAGGACATGCAGATTCCACACATAAGGCGCCCCAGCTGAGAATCGAACCAGAGAGCCTCTTGCTGTGAGGTCACAATGCTACCTCTGCACCACTGTGCCATCCAATAACCTTTAACCTTTGCACTTCCTTGCTTGAACCTACAGATGCTACTTTGCATAACTGGTGTTTTCACACAACCCAAAATTTGTGTACCTTTCGTGTCAACCCACTGTTACTGATCATCTTGTTTTCAGTCCCTGCCAAATCTGGTCTGCATAATGCTGTCCCCTATTTACACATTATAAAAATAATTCAACCTATGACCTTGGAACCACATTCCTTACGGTATGTTCATCCCATGGCTTTCTATATTCTCCATTTACCTGTCCCCTCCAAATCACTGGCATATGACACAGTATAATGTCAGTGTCATAGCTTCCCAATAATAACAAAATACAGTTTATGTGGCAGTTCTGATGAAAAAGCCCATTAGTGCCACTGTACTGAATTTTACTTATGTATTTTATTTATTTTACATTTGGTTACCGGGAAAGTCCAACTAGACACAAGTCCTTTTCCAGCGGAGGACTGGGGAGAAAAGCTCCACATTTAAGATACATTACATGGTACAATAAATTTGACAATTTTGTTTATATATTATTTACACAGTTTTCTTGATCAGGAAGCCACATCAGCATGTCCAAATCAAATACATAATTTTTAGTGAAATATCTATAGTAGAACAGAATCAATCAGAAGAAGAACTTTTTGAGATATACTATCTGTTCTAAGTAGTGTTAAAATACTATAGCAATCATAGTGAAAGTTCATATGAAGATAGGTATCATTGTTAGTATGGAAGTTTGCAATAGAGTATTGAAGGAGAGGTGGATATTTGGACTAAGATGGACTGGCACAGCTACAGAGCCATGTTCCTGCAAGGTATGTTTTTAGTGCTTTTTTTGATGTGCACTAAGGTGGCATTAGATGATATGTTGAGGGGTAGGGTGTTCCATTTTTTGGCAATGTAGTAAAGGAGGAAGGATGCTCCTGCGGTAGTGTTGACTTTAGTTACTTTGAGAAAGGGATTGTTATTAGATCAAAGTACATATTACTGGTGTAGGGGTGTAATAGACTTTGTAGTGATGGAGTTTTTTCTAGGTGGTAAAGAATTTTTTGGGCTAAAGTAAGTTGGTTGTAAAGGAGGAGCTAAGGAAGTTCTTGTCAGTTGAGCTGTTTTAGGGTTAGGCAGTGGTGAATTCTGTAGGTGGTATCGATGGCAAACCTGACAATTTTGTTGCAGCATGACTCTAGTTTTGTTATATCTGTCATTCTGAGATTTAATAGGAGTGGGGAGACATAGAGGAGTATTGAGACAAGATGTGTATGTGCTATTGTGGCCTTAGCAGTTTTTATGAGAAAAAGTTTATTTTTATAGAGGATGCCCAGATTTTTGTGAACCTTCTTAACAGTCAGGGAGATGTGGATATCAAACTTCATGTTACAGTAAATTTCCACCCCTAGTAAACTGGTGTGAGCAACAGGAGAGAGAGTAGTTTTATTGTAGGATATGATATTAAATGAAGGAATGTCTCGTGTGTCATGTAGGCTGGAAGATCATGAGCTGTGTTTTATTAGGGCTCAGTATTAGTTGTGAGTCTGTGAGCTATTTTTCAACAGAGAGAAAGGACTCTTGGGATAATGACTGAAGTTTCTGGAGGGAAGATGCAGCACAAATTAATGTGGAATCATCTGCATATTGAATGATTGAGGCATGTTGTGTAGAATTGTGGAGATTGTATGTGAAAATGGAGAACAGTAAGGGTCCAAGGATGGATCCCTGAGGAACCCCAAGTATGACTGGCAGTAGAGAGGAGAGATCCTGTTGCCATTTAACTGCTTGCTGATGTCCTGTTAAGTAGCTTTTGAACCAGCTTATGGTGTTATTACAAAGATTTAGTTTGGTGAGAGCAGTAATAAGCTTACCATGATTTACCATGTCAAAGGCCTTAGAGAGGTCTAGTAAGATTGCAGATACACATTTCCCATTATTTCTATGGTGATTTACTGTATGAGTGAATTAATTAAGAGCAGTGGTGGTGCTATGACAAGGCTGGAACCCATGTTGTGTGTTTGTTAGATGTTTGTGATTATTTAGGTAGCCGATAATCTGAGTATGCATACACATCTGTTGGATTTTGGATACAGGAGAAAGTATAGCAATAGGGCAATAGTTTGTCAGTTGTTTTGAGATACTTCCCATATGGAGTGGAATAATGTGGGAAATTTTCCAGATCTTTTGGACTAGTTTTATGGATATGGACCATTTGATAAGAATGGCAACTGTGTAAGCTATAATGTCAACAGTCATTTTCAGAAATTCGGGAGGAAGCTTATCTGTGGCTAAAGTAGTGAGTTTTAATTTTTTTAGCAGTTTTTGTAATGGTATCTATGGAGACAGATTACAGATTAAAGGCATTTTTATTTTTTGAAGCTCTGGATGATTGGGTAGAGGATTGAGAGAAACAAGAATTTATTGAATTGGGTGGCCAGAAGAATTGGTAGTGGTTGTGGAGGGGGTAGTGGATTTACCTGGAAGGAGAATGTTATTAATGGCTGACCATAAAGTGTGAAGGTTGTAAAGGTGTTTAGTTTGTATATTATGAAACTAGTTGATGTCATCTTTTTTCACAATTTTTTTATTTATTTCTTAGTTCTAGGTATATTTGTTTTCAGTTATGGGGTCTAGTCTTTTGCCATTAAGCCCAAGCTTTGTCTCTAGTTTTCAGGAGGGATCTAGTGTCTTTGCTCAGCCAAGGAGCATAGTTGCATTTGATTCTGATGGTTCTGGGAGGTGCATGAGAGTTAAGAACATCTAGAAAGGTTGTGTTGAAACATTTAACTTCATCCTCAAGGCTGAGTAGCTTAACTGGCTTCCAGTTACATTTTTCCAGAGTTGTTATAAAGGTCATTGGATTAAAGTTTCATTTATCTCTTATTAACTGGTATGTGGTGAGTTTAGCCAGACATGTATGTTGTCTTATCAAAAAAGTTGGTAAGTGATCACTCAAGCTGTTTGGAAGGCAGCCAGGCTGATAGATCTGGGCTGGTCTATTTCTCATTATCCAGTCAAGGATTGATTGCCTTTTGGTAGTTTTATCACTTCTTGTGGGAGATTTAATGGTTTAAGAGAATCCATGGAGGTTGATATAATTTGCGGGATGTTATGAATTGCATGCTTTGTCAGTCTATGTTGAAGTCCCCCATGATAACATTTTCATGAGGAAGAGCCTCGGAGGCCCAGCTAAGTAGATTTTCAAGGCTGGTTAAGTTATTACTGGGTAGTATGCAACATCCAATGATATTAATGAGTTGTTTGGAATTAAGTTTTAGTCTAGTAATAATAATTTCAGCATTACCTAAGGCAGGGCAGGGGAGATCCAAAGTTTCAACTGTAAGGTAATTTTTAAATACTATTGTGATGTCACCTCCCTTTTTTGGTTTTGCAGTCATTGTGTAGTATATTATAGCCTGATGCTAGGATTGTATTCTTACTGGTGTCAGTTTTTAACCATGTTTCTGTAAGTAGAACTATATCAGGAGATTATATAGAGAGGTTAGCTTGAAAGCTGCATATTTTGTTTGAGATGCTTCAGATATTAATTTTAAGTAGCATTAGATTGTAGGGTTTTATAGGGAAATTGAATCTGGCATGTGAGTGATTTTGTATAGGTTTGGTGTTGTTATAAATGGGTGGACCTGGATTGGGATGAATAGCCCCACTAAGAGACAACCTGGCTACAATATGTGCCACTGTTTTTTATGATTTTAGCAAACTACTTGTCATATTTTGAGGATAGTCTTGTGGACTGATGGGAGGCAAACATAGGTAATGTGGTGTGGTGACAGACAGATGAGTCGATGAGAAAACTGAATTATGTAGTTTTCTCAGTAGGATTGGTAGAGTTGACATGATGTGGAATTGAGTCATTGAGGTAAGCATGATATATGGTAATGTGTGCTAATGATGCTTGAATTGCTAGAATAGTAATTTGTAGTTGGAGCATGTTGTTATGATATGGGCATAAGGTAAAGGAAAGAAGAGCAGTTTGGTGTAATATCTATTATATGGACACAATGTGCAGATATGTTAGTAGTGGAAATACTAGTAGGATTTAGTACCTGGTGGAGTATTGTATGTAGTTAGTTGTTGTGTAGAACTGAAAAAAATAACACAGATAGAGTAGCAGTAGTGCTGGAAGAGAAAGTGCGTTTGCTTTTGGGGTAGGGGATAGTTGGGATGAAGTTGTCTTTAGACATGTGGAAAGAGAAAATTAAATTTTAGAAGCGTAGTCATATGGAGAAATTAAGTAGTATTGTGAGTTATTTTTGAGGAAGGAGTGGAGCTGTTGAGTAATAGCTGAGTAGTAGTATGGAGATAGTAAGTAGTATGAATTAGATATGAGGAAGGAGTGTAGTTGGTGAGGATTAAAGTTAGAAGGGTAAGCTAAATGGAAATATGGTATGGGAGGAGTTTGAAATTAATCATATTAGAGTAAGTGGTGGTGGGTGGGAATGGGGGTAGGGTAGGGGACTGGAGTGAGCCCGAATACAGCAAGGGCAAATGGAGCAGGTTAAGCCAAAGGAGCTGCTTGCAATTGACTAAAAATAATATTCAGAGTCCCCCCCAATTTTTAAGTAGATGAAACAGTAGAGTGACTAAGAGGTAAGATAAGAATAATATTATGCAGCTAGTCAGTAAGCAAAACATTAGTGTAATGAAGGAAAACATAATATACTGCAACTAGTCATACTAACAGTAGCTAAGCAGTTACTGGTTTTAATGAATAAACTGCAGTTTACTTGGGGCTAGTATTATTTAAGGAGATATCGTTTGCAATAGCAAGTCAGGGGCAGGAGGGAAGAGCAGTGTTGACCCAGAGGTGTCTGTGCACACCTCTTGGTAGATAGCAGTAACTGATACTGAACAGTGTGCTATCCTACATATCGATGCCAGATGTGCATAATATTATAAACACAAATCATGTGACCTGTATACTTGTGACCTTTATACTTTTTCATATAGTCATAGCCTAATGTTCTGGTGTAGTGTTACACAAACAATACATCATTTGCTAACATGCATCTCTGTTCAGGGGGTTATCTTTTTGCTGGAAGAGTGGAATTGTCTGAGTGCATAAGTCAACTTCAGGTGGTGTGGAATACAGTCCTGCAGCTTGGTATGCCAAGAAAAGCAGGATTTTCCTGTTCTCTCTGGACAGATATACCTGCTAAGCTGTTATGAATACTAATTGTGTAAATGGCTAGCTTGCAAGAGCTGGCTGGAATGCTAAGTCAAGTCACTGCTATCACTTATTTTGAAGAGCAGTGCCAGTGTTGGAACAGTGAACTGAAATGTTGCCTTTCAGGCCTGTTTCAGCAGTTGGTAGGCAGAAATTTAAAATGTGACCCTGAAAAGTATTGTTTCTTTTTGTTCCATTGTCCTTACTAACTTAAGTGCTTTACATGTATACTTAAGAGTGGTGAAGAAGTAGGAGTTACAAATGACTTAGTGCCCCAGAAGGTGCTAGCACCTTACCAGGCAGTGGTATGCATATGACATCTGAACCAGTCCACTATGCAAATGCATTTTTGGATATAGCATACGACTTGGTTAATGTTTTCCCATTATGTTTTCTTTCTGTAAGACCACTTGCAGCAGAGGAGAAGGTGAAAACACAGTCAGCTTGGACTGCACTAGCCGTTGTTTCTGATGCTTGATCACTAGTGACTTGAAAGTCTACTTCTCATCTCCTTGCTACCAGTGACAGAAGAGAGGTTGGGTGAAGAGTCTTCTCCTGATTGTGAGCTGGAGGACTTTCTAGTGTTCTCCTGGTATCAGCCATGATATTGGTGGCTGTAAATTTGGAGTCATTTGATTGATGGAGCAAGCAATTCACATCACTGGCCACCTCTGTGAGTGATACCAGAGATTGTTGGCCTCTGGACAGGTCTAACATCCAACCATGCAAGTACTTTAATCTTCATGCTGTTGAATTCCATTCTTATGTGTCTTTACCTTTTTCTTTTTTATTGTCCATCCCTCCTCTTCAGCAACTGTTCTCCCTTTGTATGCAAGTGCCCATCCACTGTCCTCTCCGTGTATATACTGTACCTGCCTGTGTCTGTCAGGCTGCATATGCTGCCTACAGTTTTCCACTATCTCATCCACAGGCATCCCTAACTTCTGTACCTACCATTCTTTTGTTTCACTCACAAAAGGGGATCTTTTCAAACAAAAGAAAACTTATCCTTCTTTCCCCATTATATTTCATGGTTACTGTTATGTGTTTCATTCTGTTTGCTGTTCCCCTATTTCTTTATTTCCTGTTTATCACAATCCCTTACAATTTATGTGAAGAGCTGGGTTGCCACTTTGCTGTGCACTCCTATATTAATGTAGTCATTGGCTTCTGTGTTGTGCCAGATGGGAACTAAGCTCAGCTCTGTGCACTGCATTGTACATGTGAGCATGCATTACTTAGTTATGTCTTCAGACTTTGTCTTTGATGACCACCA
Organism: Protopterus annectens; assembly: GCF_019279795.1. Lineage (NCBI taxonomy): Eukaryota > Metazoa > Chordata > Ceratodontiformes > Protopteridae > Protopterus > Protopterus annectens. The sequence continues at coordinate 942,548,400 of NC_056739.1, read as the reverse complement.
GTTGTAATATGAGTTTATTTGTCAGATGGCATTCTCATATAAATCATGTTGGTTCATATTCAGAACCATTTATTGAAACAGCAATAATATTATGGAGAAAATTGTTTTTGGTAAGGATAAGTATTCTATCCAATACTTTTTCCTCTTGTCTGCCTTTGCTATGAAATAAATTATTTTAACATGGCTATCGCATACTATGAAAGGAATACAATGTTACAACTATATAACTTTTAACTGCAGACGTAACAAGCATAGCTACTGTTTAAATAGTTTAGTAGGACTGAGATGTGAGGTGGAGTAGCTGTGTACGCTGTGTACATTGGTAGCGCTGATGTCTTATGACTAGGCAGAAGGCCCTTATTTTAAGCTTGATGTCAGTTAAAATGGTGGCAGGTGGGAATGGGAATAGAAATGCACCTGTTAAGAAACTGAAACAGTTGACAGTAGTACCACTGCATATGCATAGTTTCCCTGGTAGGGTGGCTGTAAAGAGGGCACAGTTGGGCACAATAGGCAGTCATGTACTTGACAGTAAGTGCATGCATTATTTAATTGTGAATGCCAATTACTAGAAAAGAGCATTCATTGATTCAGAAACTATTTATGGAGTAGAGTTTCAATGGAACTAGCTTAGTAAACATTTCTCCAAAAATAATAACATTCCTGCTGCCTTTTGAAACCCACTGAAAATCATATCAGTAATAGTGAAATGTTGACTAAACCACTCTCTGGAAACAACTTTAATAAAAGAAAACCACTGTAAAGCCAATGTTTTTTTAATAGTCTCTGTCATCTATACTACATTCCGCCTTGAAAAGGAGGCTCACTGCTTGTTTTTTAAAGCTTTAAATATGGCATATTACAAAGGTTATGTACTGATATTCAATATAGCCCATTCACACAGTAATTTCTGAGAAAATTTTATTTATTTTATTTACTTGATATTTTTTAACCAGGGTAGTCCGACTGAGCCAAAGCACTTTTTTAATGGACGCCCAGGGAGAAATGTTCCATAGTAAAACAATTACTTTAGAAGGTACAGTACCATGATACAAAAAAAAAATATGAAGGCTAATTATATTTAACATACATAAAACACAAGAGGATACAGATGACATTGGCTATTACGACACTAGAGTAGAAAGCATTAAACTATATGTAATCTTACAGAAATAACTAAGAGTAACTTATAGTGATTTAAGGTTTAACAAGAGGTTAAAGAAGATATATAAGTGGTAATTGTTAGAGTAATGAGACAAAAAATATGGTATGGGTATTTTCAGGCCTAATGCTCTAGTTCATTTTCAGAATGGTAGTTTTTGCGGTCACTCTTTTTATTATGGGTGAAGTAAGATCCCACTCATTATTCTAGGTATTATACTGTCTGGAGTTGGTGCTTTTCTTTTCTCCTCCATGAATAATCAGAACAAAATAATTAAGTAGTAGAAAATTATAGTTTAGAAGCCGGATTGTTCCTTCTTTTGTCTTTCATTGCTCCCTTCTTGTCTTTTTTTGTCTGAAATTACAATCTTTTCTTTTGTATAAGATTTTCCTTTCTGAATATTTGTTCTGCTTTATTTTCTTCACCAGTAAATGATACTGGTTACATCCTATGTGCATGTATGTTTATTTAAGTTTTATACAGAATTTTTTAATACTGCATGTATAGAAGAAATGAAGCTATCTGCATCAGAACATAGCATCTGTATACTACAAATGTAAACATTGACAGAAAAAGATAAACAAATAAATAAAAAGAAGTGGATACAATTCCTGAAACAGAAGCAGCAATGTATTTATTTTTAAGGAATATACGTATTTCTGGCAATATGTATCATATGAAAATAAAAAAAAAAACTTTGTAAAAGTAAATACAAATGATCAGTTGCAACCTTTGTGATTTTAACAATGCTTTTGGATATATCATAATTTGAAATTTTCCATAGGTATTAACGGCAAAGTGAAAGTGGGTCTCTAGATATTGTTCATTTTGACTCTAACTCTCTTCCTGGGAAATCCACATCTCATTCTAAAAACACATGAAGTTATACCCTGACCAGCATTTTTCATATATTCAGCAGAATTATTGTGGTACAAAACAATGAACTGTGTCATGTAAACGTTCGCCTTCAAAAATATGGTTTCTCTGTCACAATCATATCACAGCATTGTGAAGCCAGCTTATATGGTGTTGTGCAACCTCCTTCATAACAGGATTTTCTTAGAAAATCAGAGATAATAGCTATTGATTTATCAGAATGAAATGCATAGATTAACACACATAATTACAGCAGATATTTCAATAACTCAGTTATGTTTTTTGTGTGGCAGCACAACAATAACTTAACCGGAACAGTGACAAGAGAACTACTTTTGTTAGGACAGGAATATCATGAGAGCTGCCAAAATGAATGGCATAGTCTCGACTCAATAAACTGCATGTCTTTCAGCAAAATTCACTGAGAGCGAACAGCCCATCAGTGTCTTATAAAACAGTGCCATTTTCTGTCTGAATACCTCTCATAAAACATCAGTAACGAGTGTGAATATTACTGCAGAAGACAGCAATTTCATATTTTTATTGTTACTTTACAGCTGCATATAACGTGTAATCCAAATGAGGTTTATGATTCTAAGTGTTTTTCACATATATACTGCCATTTGTATTGTTTATATTACAATAATTAATTCCTTTATTATTTAGGAGATGAACATTATAGTGATGGCATGAATTACTAGGAGAAAATGTGCTCATTTGTCCTACTCAAGCAACTTCTGAATTTATATGAAAATAGAAGTTTCCACCTTTGAGTTGTTTTATCCCAGACAGTTGTCATTTTCCTTAATAGAATTTGTCATGTATGTCCCAGATGAATTTTTTACATAAGATAGCATATGAAGTTTGCCTTAGAAACTAAACATAGTTTTGCAGTCCTTTATACTAGTTTTTCTCAGATATCAGTGCTCATTTTTCATATTACAGTGTTAACTATCATTTGATAAAAGCAATAGACAGCAAAGACTGAACTTTGTCATGTTGCCTTAAGTGACAATCCAAATAAATATTTTAATCTTCACATTGAATGAAGTAGAAATTGTGAGCCCAGACAGTTCCATGCTCCTCATTGTGTGCAAACTTCTACTCTAGCTAAAAATACATATGGTCAAGTTAAGTTAGGAAAACCAAGCACACACATACACACACACGCATACACACACACACACACACACACACACACACACACACACACACACACACACACACACACACACACACACACACACACACACACACACACACACACACACACACACACACACACACACACACACACACACACACACACACACACTTCTTACTCATAGCATTCATCCCCTAAGGCAATTTATAGGATCACAAATTAACTGCAAAATTCTATGTATATATAAATAGCTGCATATCCAGGACTGCTGCATTCAGAAATAAATACAAAGGCAACTTTAGAAATTAACCCCATTTAGCAGGACACAAATGTAAACAGGCTCTATAATAAAAGAAAAATAATAATTTCATACAAAAATAAATCAAACACTCAAAATGCAAGAAATTCTCAACAAGGAACTCCTAATGGAGATCAAATTAGCCAAGTCCAAAAGGAGGTAAAAAAGCTGCACAGGTGAAGGATAAGAACTGGGCATTTTTAATTATGCTGAAAATCTCTGAAATGATGCCCAGCACAGTGTTAAACTAATTGTAAATGATACCACATTCTCTGACCCTGAGGACACACCCAATCTGATAGCAAACAAATTTAGCTCAAACTTCACCCTCCTCTCTCCCACAAATATTCTTAAATCACATACCCACCCATCTACACCCTCTCTCAAATCTCCTGAACAAATGCTAAAAGCACTATCTAAGGCCAAGAGCACTATATCTATGAAGTCATACAACATACAAGGCTGCCTTCTGGATAGCCTGAAACATGAACTGTCTGATCCCCTATAGAAGCTGCTCAACACCAGCCTCAGAACAGACTTTATGTTGGATGAAGTGAGGGCAATTACAGCCATTCTCTTGCACATTAGGGCTTCAACAGTTGTGGATAATTATAGTCCATAAGTCTGATCAATCACAGCTGTAAAGCTATGGAAAGGATAATTATAGAATTATTAAATAAGGATATAAGTGACCTACAGACTTTCAACCTTACCCAGATGTTACTGAAATAATGGTCGAGTGCAAAACAGTACCCACTGCATATCTAGACCAAGACGAGGTGTTATCACACTCATGATGCTTATGAGAGCAACTCTCTCTCATTCAATCATCATGTTTCCACCCTCATCAGGGAATCCTTCTATCCGGCCCAGTTAATTTCAAAAAGAATATCTTCAAGATCCATAGAAGTCATCTTACCACTGTACCCCTCCCTTATCAGACCCATCATCAAATACAATGCCCCTTTGATATGCACATATCCAAGCATATCACTCAACTGGAAAGGATCCAGTGACTTTTAACCAAAAATGTTAAAGGCCTTAAATCTTTCAACTGTCCTGAAAGATTAGCACAACTCTCCCTGTACTCAGTAGTGGATCACTGCTCTGAGGTGACCTGGGTCTTGCTTTTCAAGCCACAATAGACCCAATCCTCAGTTATCAGAGCATCAGACTTAACATTTGTTCTCACAACTAGTTGCTCTAAAAACACTAATACACACACATTCACACGCACACACACACACAAACACACACACACACAATGCCATAAAACAGCTAAATAAGTAAAAGAATGAAATATAGTAGCTAAAGCACGTAGTACAGTAAATTAATAACAGCACTTCATTTAAAGTAGGACTATACAGCACTCCAAGATTAGTAATCCATAAGTGTTCCATTTCATTTCTTTGCCAATGTGTTATGTGAATTTATTGGTTTCCACCTTATACTTCAAAGCTTTGCTGTAGGATTTTTAAATCTGTACTTGTAAAAACCAATTTATCTCTTTGACAGCTGATGTCACTCAAATATTGTGAGAGAGAGAGAGAGAGAGCGAGAGAGAGAGAGAGAGAGAGAGAGAGAGAGAGAGGTGCTTCTTCCACTGACATTTGATGTGTCCCACATAAAATACACTGCACATACATACAACTTAACAAATAGTCCTTTCACTATGCTGCCCAGTGCTGAATATTAACTGCTTCACTGTTGTAGACAGAAGTAAAATATTTGCCACCATAAATATGAATACAAAGTCGACAGTTTCCACATAAAAACACTCAATACATTGGTTCTGTGATCTGGAAAGTTAATCATATTTAAGAAACTGATTTTTAAATGAGGAAACCATATGTCCAATATTTCTTGCCTTTTAATAGAAAAAAAATAAAATTATCTTGTAAAGTATCTCCCCAGAAATCTCTCCTGGGTAGACAGATTCTATTTTTAATGATAAATTTGATTTTAAAAGTATAAGAAGAATATGCAAGCGTAAATATTATATTTGTATAAGTATTTATTTATTTATTTTACATTTGTTAACCGGGATAGTCCATCTGAGTGTGAACCCATTTTCAGGGGAGGCCTGGGGAAAAAAAGTTCCAACAGTAATTACATAGGCAAAAAATCAAAGAATAAATAACAGTGATATTTTGAAGTAGTTATAAATATACATTAACATCATTAGATGTAACATCGAATATATAGGATAAAAATAATATAGGCAGGATAAAAATAATATAAACTGATACAAAAACAATATCAAATAGATTGGATGAAAAAGTTAAATCGTAGAGGTAAAACAGGGAGACAAAAAAGGTAAATTAGTCAGGATTAGCTAAAGTGGATAGGGAAGAGGTGGGGGTTAGAGGAAGATATCAGATAAGAAAGAAAATAGGGGGTTAAGGATAGTGATAAGGCATATAGGGAAGAGATTACCCTGGGTTGATAGAGAAGCAGATCCAGTGGCCAGACAAGTAGTCTTATAGTTTTTTTCTTGAATTGAGTTATATCAGTAACATTTAATATATGTTGGGGGATAGAATTCCAAATTTTGGAGATATAGTGGGAAAAAAGGGAATCCCCAGACCAGTTATTACTTGTAGAGACTTGCAGGAGAGTTTTCTGTGTAGATCGGAGAAGGTGAGTGTTATTATAGGGTTTGATTCCTTAATTAGTGAAAGTTTAACTAATTATATTTTGATAGGATGGGTTGTGTCATGTGATGTTTTTTGAATGATATAAATTGTATGCACTTTGGAAACATTTTATAACACTGATGAAGGACCTTATCCAAAAGCTTTGATATTTAACATTTGTATTAAAACTTGTTTTTTAGCTCAGTGCTGTGAAGCTGTTTCTTCTCTTGACTCTTGCTTGTTTACAAGCTTCACATTATCACAGTTGTGTTTGTTTTTCCTGTTTTGCAGTTGTTGTTTGAACACACTGTGAGCACTGGGACTACTGTTTTATTGAGGCATGCTATGACACAACCACAGTTACAACTTCAACATTCTCTTCAAGGAACTATAGGTACTGTTGGCACTGTTGGTACCTTACAGAATCTACTTTTGAGGGAAAATACGCTGCTGCAACCTAGATGCAGCAACCCTGATCTTGTGAAAACTTCCTCAGTTTATAAGGAAGAACGGAATAGATATACTTCCAGTATTTTAACTTTAGAATGGAATGTAAAAATGTTCAAGAGATTTCAGTGGCAGAGATATAGCTTTGCTGCCTATATTAATTTGGGTATTGTTCCACGAGGGCTTCGGGTTCTGAATATGCCCTCTTACAAGAATACTTACTCTAAACTCCTGAAGAGATGGCGGGAATTGAATATAAAATTGGGCATAGATTACATGCTATTAATGAATGAGTTTTTTGTACAAACAGAAGAAAATTTGCTTAGTGAAATTAATGAACTGGAGAAACAGATTTCCTCCTTTGCCTTGTTTGGTGAAGATACGGCGATCTGTAGTGCTATGCTGGGTCGCTTATGTGAGTATGATAAGCAACTGGAAGTAACAAAGAAACGTAAATACAATGAGATATCAATGATTTTACTTGTGGTAATATCTTCTCTTGGCCCAAACAATTGAGGCAAGAACAGAATACTATAACTAAGCCGAAACCTGATGCCAAACAGGCTTCAAATAATGATTTAGACACTTTTGAGCTGCTAATCAATGAGGTATCGTTAACTCCAGTAGCAATGACTGAACAGTCTGTGATCGGCTAATTGGAATTGAGAGGAAGTGATATAAGATCCGCCTCTGAGGCCTCGGTGTCTGAAACATCAGTGTGGATGGGAACACTGAATGTGTGTACCATTAATGAAGATAATCTGGAGCAAGGAACATCGAGCAATGATTTTTCTAAGAATTTAGCTGTATCAACAACAACTAAATCTTTTTTAAGTCATCCTCAATGTTTGGTTCTAAACCTTCCCAAGAAGGTGAACCAACGGCAGCAAGGGGATGCCAGAGGAAGCTCTCATTCTTGAGGGAGACAACACAATGGACTGGTAACTCAGAGCAAATCATTCAAACACCAGTAAGTCTCCCTACTACTGTTAACATTGCTTTTGAACCTTTTTTGGAGAACACTTTTGACTTTAATAGTAATGTAGCCTCTGGAGCATCATCAGGTGTTCTGGTTTTTATTAATGCTGACTTTGAATCCTCTTCTGATAATGTTGTTGACATGAACAGTACTTTACCTTTTGGGAAAGTGATACGTTTAGGGAATGGTTCAGTTGTGAATTTTTCTGATATGGAGTTATCAAAGCTACTGTTTCATTACTTGAACATGGTATTAACTTTATTCCCTCTAATGTAAGTAGTATCACAGATGCCCTCACTAAATTAAAAATATCCGTTCGTAATTTAAGTTTAAAGTTGATTTTTAAGGATAATTCTGTTAATACTTCAGCATCTTTTAAGAGATCATGTACCTTTATACCAATTAATGACCCTATACTTACAGCATTCTATGATGTCTGTGAAAAGCAGATATGTGAACTTTATGACAATAATGTTTTCTTAAAAATGTACAATCTATCTGCACAGGAAACTCAAGCATTGCATGATTCACAGCTTAACAAGGTCATTATAATTAAGGAAGCAGATAAAGGTGGCTGTAGAGTAGTTATGAATTGTACTGATTATATTACTGCAATGCATAAATCACTGATGGATACACAGACAATTAAACCAATTCAGGATGCTGATGTTAATAGGATTATTAGCAAAGTGGCTATTAGTATTTATGAGTTAAAGATTAATGATGACATAACAATAGATATCTTTAACTTTTTAACAGAGCCTAGTCCAATTATCCTGGTCTTGTATGGCCTACCCAAAATACATAAATCTTTGTGTAGGCTCCCTATGAGGCCAATTGTTTGTGGCAGAGGATGGATCACAGAACCCATCTCTGCCTATGTACAAGGTATATTAAAATAATTTTTATGTTATGTACAACGTTTTATTAAGGATACTGGTCACTTTCTTACTTTGCTGTATCACTGGTATGAAAAGAATACTGAAACAATTTTTTTTCTTTGTAATTTTGGATATTGTCTCTTTTCACTTGGATTCTGAATGAATATGGTGTGAATAGCATAAGACAGATTTTATGTAGGCATGGCAAATATACTGCTAGGCAGACTGAAACTTTCTGTGAACTGTTGGAAATTACCTCAGAAAATAATATCTTCTTGTTTAATAAACATATTTATCACCAACAGTCGGGTGTAGCGATGGGTAGTCCAGTGGCCAATACATATGCTAGCCTCACTCTTGGGAATTAGGAAGATACGTTTGTTTTTGATGAAAAAAAGAATGAATATAGATCGAATATTCTTTTTTACAAACGTTTTGTAGATGATGTGTTTATTGTATGGCGTGGTACTGAAAATGCACTTGATGATTTTGTACATTATCTGAATCAGACAACTAGCTTTTTGAGTTTTGAAATGAAATTTTCCAAATTAGACATAAACTACCTGGATGTTAAAATTCAATTTGAAGGTCAACGTATGAATACAAGTATTTATAAGAAAGAGGTACATACTAATAAATACCTACATAGGAAAAGTATGCATGCTGGGCACATCATTAAATGGTTGTAAAAAGTCAGTATATGAGAGTTAATAGATGGAATACAGATGACAACATATGTGCTAAACAAATGATGGATATGACCCATGAGTTTGTTGAGAGAGGGTATGATGCATCCCAGTTGGGAAATCTTAGTGATAAAATAATGGCACAGAGATGGAATGAAATCAACCCATGTTTCTCAGCTAATGGGCATCCATCTAATACAAGACCAAATAATTATATTGCTGAGCATCTAAGGCATACTATGACGTATAGTAGAAGTAGTATGCCAATTGAAGGTATTGTAAAGAGAAATTGGGGTATTTTAAGGGTTCTACCTGGTCTAAACCATCTTGTTCCGGAGAAACCTCGCTTTACATATACAAATTGTAGCAATCTTAAGCAATGCTTGTGCTACAAAGATTTTGCCCTGAATAAGAAAGTAACAACTGGTTCTAATAGGAAGGGTACATTTTTGTGCTTTAATTGTTCTTGCTGTCTTGATATTTGTTCATTAAATACTTTCACTCATCCCACAACTATGAAAACATTTTATTTTAAATATGTAGCAACGTGTAATACATCTCTGGTAGCTTACCTAGCTACTTGTAAATCCTGTCCATCGCTTTATGTGGGAAAGTCCAATTGGAAGCTTAAGAACAGACTCATAGAACATAAATCAGAATCCAGAGAGGTGTATTGATGAATGTGTTAGCTAAGCATGTAAATGACAGTGGTCCTACACATAGTTTTTATAGAGGTCTTAGTACCTCGCTTGAGGAAGGGTGATGTGAACCATAAACTTGAAACTAGGGACTATGATTGGATTATTTGTCTCCAAGCAGACTCCCCACCAGGAATCAATAAGCAGGTCTCACTTAAACTGATTTTGAAACATAAGCAACAATGTATAAGGTCCTGATTAGGGTCATTATAGGATTATATAAATGTATATATTTTTATATGCTTTTAATATGTATGGCTTTTGTATAAGTAAATATGTGTGTATATGCATTTTTTAAGAATTTTATATAAGAAGAATTCTTTAATTAGTGAAAGTTTAACTAATTATGTTTCAATAGGATGGGTTGTGTCATGTGATTTTTTTGAATGATATAAATTGTATGCACTTTGGAAACATTTTAAAACACTGATGTAGGACCTTGTCTGAAAGCTTTGATATTTAACATTTGTATTAAAACTTGTTTTTTAGCTCAGTGCTGTGAATGCTGGGATTTTGTCAGGATGATTTACTAAATAGTGAGCAAAAATAAGTTGAGTATAGGTTACGTAATGGGGGAGTTCTGACCAGTTTAAATTGTTGTAGGGAGGAGCAGTCATGTGATCTGTGAGAGTAGTCAGTGGCGAGTTTCGCTATTTTATTATAACAGCATTCAAGTTTCGAAAGTTCAGTTTTGCTAAGTGAAGTAAAGATGGGAGAAGCATAGAATAGAGAAGAAAGAAGATGAGCCTTAGTAATGTCTAATCTGGACTGACTTGTAAGAAATGGTTTGATGTGGTAGAGTGAACCGAGTTTGATATGAGATTTTTTGATAGACTGAGATAGATGAATATCGAATTTCAGTTTATTATCAATGATAACACCTAATAACTTAGTTTATGAGGTGATGTTTATGATTGTATTGTTAGAGGAAAGTATATGAAAGGAGGTTGTTTGCAGGGACAGTTTAGTGGGGTGAAAAAGCATAATCTTGGTCTTATTAGGATTTCGTATAAAGTTAGCTTTGGAAAGCCAAGATTCCACTTGGAGAAAGGATTGTTGTGTGATTTCTTGTAGAACGAGGAGGGAGAATGCTTTACATATGAGAGCAGTATCGTCTGCATATAGAACGACTGATGCTAGTGAAGTGGATTTATTTAACTGGTTAGTGACTATATTGAACAACAAGGGTCCTAGTATGGAACCTTGTGGGATGCCGATATTAACAGGGTGTAGAGATGATAGCTCTTGTTTCCACCTAACAGCTTGTTGCCATTTGGATAAGTAACTATGGAACCAAAGTAGAGTAGCTGGACTAATCTTTAAGGTGGTTAGTTCTAACAGTAGTTTTTGATGCGAAACTGTATCAAAGGCCTTAGAGCGGTCTAAAAAGATAGCAGAGACAAGGCTGTTTTGGTTTCTGTGTTGATTTCTAGTGTTGATAAAACTGAGGAGGGCAGTTGTAGTGCTATAGTGGGGGTGAAAGCCATGTTGAGTGTGAGAGAGGAGTTTGTTGGTTAGAAGGTGATTTAGGAGTTGGGTATGAATGCTTCTTTCATGTATTTTTGAGAGGGGAGAAAGGATGGCAATAGACCTATAGTTAGTGAGTTCAGTGGGATTCCCACCTTTATGAAGAGGAGTGATGTAGCAGATTTTACAGAGGACTGGAAGATAGTTTTCAACAATAGAACAATTGATAATGATAGATATGGGGTATGGAATGTTCTCTCCAGCAAGTTTGAGAAATTCAGATGGTAGATTATCTGCAGCAAGACTGTGGTAGTGTTCTCTTAGTATTCTAGTAGGTCATTTCCGGAAACCTGTCTAAACTGATTACACTAACAGCATAGCCTCCAGTCAAAAATCTAGAATTTACAGAGGCAGCTTCACTGAGTTATGTGAAACACATTCTCAAAGATATGTACACCATCCTAGCAAATATTGATAAAACCATGAAAATGAGTTTTTTAATTTAATCTAGAACTGAAGGTGCTGTTAAAAAAAGGATAACTGATAAGGCATATAAAACACTGGACAGTAGCAATACAAATTAATCAGAGGGGGGTTAGAAAAGATTGGGAAGAGAGACTGGATAAGCAATTCACAAGAAAATAATAGGAGAACATATATATGGTTACCAAATATGCAACAAAGTCTAGAAGATTTAGGATTTTTGCTTGAAAGTATTTGCATAGGCAATTTTATACCTCAAAATTTTTTTGTTAGGTAGATCCCAAATGTTGGAGGTGTGATGGGAAGAAAGAGTTAACTGGAAACATATGCTGTCTTGGGAGTGTAATGAGTTGGTAGACAAAGCACCCTGTCAAAAATATTGGGTGAGCAAATGGGTGTAACAAAAAAATGTTTTTTATCACCTAGGATCCATAATCTGAACTGGCTAGACATAGTAAGGCCTTGTTAAGAATAATTCTGATAGCTGCCAAAAGACCAAATGCTAGAAAATGGAAATCAAGTCTAAAGCAACTGTATTTGAAGTACTGAATATAGTAACAGAAATAAAAAAATGGAAGTGGGATCTTTAAAATGGTTAGGGGCAAATTAGATAGAAAAAAATGAAAACTGCAGGAACTGCATGTAGAATAATGTTTTAGAAGAGCAGTGAGGTTTAAGGGAAAACAGGAATTGATCTTTTTATGTAATGTTGAATTGACGATAAATATACAAAAGGCTATATGCCATCATAATGTTTGCAACTGGGAATATGTTAATATTTGTTATTTTCATTTGTTGACTAGGACAGTCTGACTGAGCTGAATAGCCCTTTATCAGCAGAGGCCTGGAGACAAAAGCTTCACAAACATTTCAATAAAGTTTAAACATAAGCAATTAACAAAAAGGATTCAGATAACTTGTTTACAATAAAAGTAAGGAAGGAAGCAGCATAAGAAAATCAATACAGTTTTATAAACTGATCAAGAAGAAAAGATACATAGTATTGTTGCTGTACATAAAGTTTGAGAGAAGGAGGTGAGAGATGCGTGTTTTAGTAGTAGTGAAAACTGGTATGTTTTGTTTTCTTTTATATAAATGTTTGTTTGCCTAAGTCGTAAGTGATAATTCAATAAAGGGGTTAAAAAAATGAAAACAGATGCTCTACCCAGGAGTGCTGGAAGCTGTTAAAGGCTAGGAGTGGGGGAGGCAAGAGGGGCACTTTGTTAACTAAAAGGGCATTTTTTTAGAGCTATGTTCTACCATAACATAAACATCTGCTTGATACAAGTGTAGTTGCTTTAACGATAACTCAACAGAAATGTCATTAAAAATTATGAACAAAGTTAGGGTTGAAACTGTCTGATGAGTGAAGCAGAAGGAAAAACAGGATTGGCAATCTAGCAAACAATTATGAACTAATTACTGTTTTACCCAATTTCAAAATTTATGAGAGAGACAGTTTCCTTGGAGTGCATGTTTTTTGTACCACTCATAAAGACAATCTGTTTTCTGGGAACTTGGATGACTATAAGAAAGGGTGACATTAAGTATTAGCTGGCAATAGGGTGAAATAACCTCACTGTTATGTGGTATTTGGTAACTGCTGAACTCTACCTGCAGAGAGAAAACATTTGTAAGCATGGATTCAGCAGATGTATTTCTGACCACAGTCCTGACAGCATGCCATGCACTTTATATTGCACAGATGGAAGTACCCAAGTTGTAGAACTTCTAAAGCTTGGGTGTATATATAACTTCATAATAACGTGTACAGTGGGCTCTCAGGAATCTGGTCAGAAATAGACAAATCATAGCATTCCTCCTTAAGGTTTGCCTGGCATGCAACATTATTAACTTAAATACAAAAATAGTATCTGTGTCACTCAATCAAAGACAAACTAATTCATGCACGTAATAAGTAACTGGTCAACTTATAAAATGCATATATCAGCAAAATTAATGTGCTTTTTTCCTAAAATGTCTATGTGGAAATGCTTGTTTCTGTGTGCCCTTTACTGTCACCTCCAATTCAAGGTCAGCAAAAAATAGTCTTACAGGTCAACACACTCTTCAGTAATGAAGAATAACAGACACACATACTCGCACACACTAAATGATTACATTTAATTTTATGCCAGTCACACACAGCAGACACAAATGAAAAAAGTGATAAAAGCCCTGCCAGCTACTTACAATGAATTCCAGAATATGAGTAGGAAAGAAACAAATGACTGCTACATGAAAGTAAAAGACAGAGGATTATGATTGGGTATTCGACCGTAAGTAGCTTATCATGTGTTGAAGACATGGACGCACACGACTCAAGCAATGCTGTCCCCTATTGTCATTTTAGGCAGAGACCAGCTGATGCACATTCCAACATAGCTAGAATATCAGTCCCAAAACTGGATCACATTAAGGTGGCTTTCCTTAATGCCACAAGTCTAAACAATAAATTACCTGATTCAAAGACACCCTTACATTTGGAAAACATTAACATCTATGCAGTGATTGAAACTTGGTTTAAATGTAAAGAGAGTACTCACTCTCTATACAAGTCCCAGTGGCAACTGTGGTAGTGTTTCCATGTTTGTGAAGGAACACATAATTTCCAGACAGATCATACTGAACTTATTGAACTACAAATCAATATATGTAGGATTAATTATCAACTACTAGCTTGGGACAACACCCCTTCTTTTCCCTGTTGACTGAGTAAGATTCATCAGTAAGTATTCTAAATGATCTCCCTATTATCAAATGCTCACTTATTTTGGGTGATTAACTAGTAACTACCATTCTGTAAACTGGGAACAATGTAAGATATGCTTAACATTTTCTAGACTTAAAACATATCCACTGAGTAGCTGATAAGTAAGCCTACTAGAAGGCATGGCATTCTTGACCTGATTTTTACATAGTCACACCTCTTATACTGCTTCTCTAGGATCTCCTACCTCAGTGAAGTTGGACTATAAATTTTTGACATCCTGTGTTCAACTCCCAAAAGCACATATAACAAACCCAGTAAATTTGCAAACATGCCAGCCTCAACATTCTATGTGATGTAATATCAAAATCCATTTATGACTGCTCCTCCCCTAACCTTAATACAGCAGCAAGCTTCACTAAAGAATTAGACACCTATTTAGAACAATTTATAGAGCTAGCAGTCCTTAACATAACTGTGATTTAAGGAAATTCATAAACTAACCACAATGATGGTTCTCCACCATAAATAAACCCTACAACAAAAATAAGAAACTCAGTACATTCAAAACCCATCTTTAAATTATAACATCAAAAGCATTACAAAAGCACTGAAGAACTCTATCATGTCCTGTAAAGGAGCACATGAACTTTAGCGTATGAAGTTAGGCTGGCTTCTGAAGCCAACGATAATTATAAATTATCCTTCTTTATCTACTTAGAAAACTAAAAAAGATACCCTTCATTGCTCAGAATTATATATATGACGGCACCTCCTATTCTTACCCAAATGACATCAGCAATAATCCTTGCAAACATATTTAATGCAAGCTAAAGCCCTGAAATATCTGAATCCCTTATTCACCCAAGTACCTTTAAAGTACCTCTAAAGAAAATTTACTAAAAATGCTAATCAAGATCAAAAATACTTCCTCCATGGGACCAAACAGTATACCTGTTTGCTACTTTAACAGCGTTTAACACGCACACATACTCTTCAAACTGTTTATGTTTAGCTTCTGGTTTTATTCCCAATGAGTGGTATACAGCAGTGTTGATGCCCCTGTATTAGGGTGGACTTATAACTAACCCATGCTTTGTGAAGGGTAGAGCTGTCTAATTAATCTGCTAAATTTCTTCAAAAGGGTTACTGAGGCTAGAGATGATGACCATGCAATGGAGGTAGCTTTTCTTGACCTAGCCAAGGCCTTCAGCACCATTCCCCATGCAGGTATCATGCAAAAACTAGTTGCTTTAAAAACTGACCCATACATGGTAAGATTGATAGTAAACCAGCTGAAAGACAGAACCCATGCAGTGTGAGTTGCTGGTGCCTCATCAGAAAATATGGAACAGTCTAGCATTGTTCATGAAGGCCTGGTGCTGAGACCATAGCTGGATCATAGTCAAATGGAGCCCTAGTCAGGGGAATGGATCAGGGTCCACCATACACTGCCATTCCAGTGTCTCATTACTTGGCAATTTCTACCCAGTTACCATAAACACCATTCAAACCTGTCAGTGTGCATACTGCTTTCTGCTTTACTTCCACAATGATTTCAAATCATTACAAAATGATTACAGATATTTGGATTTAATTTAAAACTTTTATTTCAAATTTTATAGCACAAACGCTGATAGGCATTTGGTAAACAAAGCATTACAGTTCACAATGAGAACATAATTAGCATTAAAACTTCTCCGTCCTTGAAACTCACATTCATTGAAATGGCATTGAAACCCACATTCAAAGAAAATGGATCTGGCCAATGTAGGGCAAAGTTTGCTTTTGGGCTGTTTTCACGTCACAGGCCACTTGCACACTTTTTATGACTGTACAAACAAGCCTGAGTTCTGTGATTCACCTCTTTGATTGTATTAAATTATATTCTTTGTATAATACAGCACCACTTGTTGTAATGTGTTTTAAATTTGACATTTCAACCATAAAAGGCCACTCAGACTTCTGTAATTACAATCCATTAATATCAGTCAATATGCACAGTCTCCACAGAAGTAAAAGTCATATGAATAATTCCAGATTAAAGAGATCTGTAACAAATGAAGAGGTTGCTGCTAGAAAACAACTTTATATTTTAGTGTTTCATCTACAAATTCAGTGTCTGCTGCTCTTAAAGAATAGACTGCCAATGTTACTTAAAAAAAAGTAAGTTGGTAATATTGGAATAGGGAATGGATGGCAACATTATAACAGGTTCATAGTTACTAGGCATCTCATCCAGAGGAGGACATACTTAGGACTGTAGCCCCCCATCCCACTAAAAGTACAGCACAGTATCAACAATCCAACTACATGGGGTAGGAGGAGAATCCACAGCCTTCTGCATCCAAAGCAAATATGCTACCTGTTCTTCTACTAACAATACTATTTAATTCCATAGCACAAAAGTGATGCCATTTGCTAAACAAAACAGTTGCATGTAATAGACCTATCATGAGCAGCAGCAAACGTCTGTTCTCTTGAAGATCACAGTTCCTTGAAAATGCACCTGAAATTTAGAAAAATACACCTGAAGCTCAATTCCTTGAAAATGCACTTGACAATCTCTTGTTTCCTGTAACTAAAGTGCAGGGTTTGAGCCTGAGCAAATCACTAATGATATGCTATCCATATCAAGTGAATTTTACACACACACACAATCCCCCCGTACTTGTCCGTTGAAGCAGGAATGTCTTCTATTCCAATTTCGCATAGACCAGATGACATAAACAAACAACAGGTTTGTGCGATTCTACACCAATACATGTACAGCTGTTGTGAATGGACACAGAAGGTGCTCTTTTTTAAGAATGCCCTTTGTGACAGCTCCCAACATCTGTGTGTGCACTGGTGTATCGATGCATAGACATATTATTTGTTTATGTCCTCTGTATTAAAAACACACACACAATTGTTTTTAATAAAAAAAAAATAATATGACAATCCCCGGCCAGTGGGGGCCCCCTTAGGACCAGTAGGCACTAAGCAACTATCTTGGTCGTTTAGTGCTGGATATGGCTCTGGCTCAGCCCTCTACTTTCTGTACTTACTTTTCAGATCTCCCAGAAGAAAAACAATATTTTTTGGCTAACAAAGTCTACAAATGTTTGAAAAAAACATGGGTTGCTGTTAAGTTACTCTATGATATCCAAACCCTCCAAAATAAACTCTTGGTCTACTAAAAATGGACTCAAACTAAATGCTAAAAAGTATACTACAATCACAATGGGTGTACATCCTATACTGTCTAGACAATATGAAAATGTAGTTAGGGACATATGTACTTGAGTTGATAGCTTCCTTTCTTTTGAACATCATGTGACAACGACTGTCAGGAGATCCTTTTATTTAACCCAACTAATTACCAATGAAATATCATTGAGATCTGAAGAGGTAATCAATTCCTTATACTCATTATTGATCAGGCCAATTATAGAGTAAAACACTCCCTTTGGGATGTATGTCAATAAACATATTAAACAATTAAAAAGACCTCAAAAGTTCCTAACAAAACAATCACATGCCTAAATCCCCTGAGCTACCAAGAGTGTCTAGAAGCTCTATTCCTTTATTCACTGTCTTACAGATTTTTGAGGGGCGATATCTGCCCTCTGTTACCATGCCATTAGAGATCCTAATGTCATGGACCTGCTGTTTCTCTACAAGTCCAATATCTCCAGCAATACTAGAACCAGGGATCTAAATCTTCACCAACAGGTAAATAAAACATACCAGAATGTTAAGTTTATAACCTAGCACCTCCAAAACCTCTGAAATAAACTTCTACTGTAAGTTAAAGTGAGACTCACTATCTTCCAATAAGCTAGATGACAGAATGGGTATTCATTAATGTGCTCCAGGATTGGGTGGTATGGCCCTTCTGGAAACAGGAGATACTGCCTAAGAATATTGGCTCAGTGAAAATGGTCATGAGATAGTGGCCTTGGAATATCTATAACTCTATGAATTCATAAGGAACTCACCTTGAGAGCAAAGTGATAGCAACATATATCACAGATCGTCCCTTCTAAAAGGAAAACTGGGTAGGTCTCATAAGAAGTTTATCTGTCAAACTCTTCTAGCATATTACTGAGCATTTCTGTCCTGGGTCACCTTTACCAAGGAGCAATGAGGAAGGTAAAAGCAAAAACAGAGGGAAAAAATGTAAAGCAGTATGCATATCTGCCCTCATACCCCAGTCTCATGCTGCCACAAATACCACACAGATTAAGCCCTGCACTTACACTCTTGGGACTTAAGATACTTATCCTGCAGATGCTTATATTATGCTAAGTAGGTCATGTGGCAAGAAAAATATTGGCAGTGTGGCAACAAATAGGTCTTAGAAATACAAAACACTGACTAGAGTGATGGAAAATAACATGAAACAGGACATTAAATACCATGACATACTTTAGATGTGCTGACGATCCTTCCAACACAGCAAAATTGACCCATGCAAATCTAAAGATGTTACTGCTCAATGTCAGGTGTTTAAACAAGAAGCCCCACTCCCTCCAGGCTCTCCCCACCTTGGCGAATGCAGACATCTGTGCAGTTAACAAGAGATTATAAGACCTCAGAAAGTACCCCAGCAGTGCAAGGTTTCAGTGCCTTCCACACATTTCTAACAGCAGCTGCACAGATGGACTAAGGTGTTCAGATCTGTATCCTTAGCAAGCAAACTGCTATGTTGGTTAAACCGAATTTCATTTTAGAGTTTCTCCAAGTGTAGATTGTCATAGACAGAGTCTAGTACTATAGTCAAGCAAGCTATTTGGTCAGTATTCATTATCTCAAGAAAACCATAGCTCATACTTACACCTACTGGAGACATCCACCATTCAACCAAGTACCATATTCATGGGAGACTTAAATTATCCCTGAACAGACTGGGAATTATATATGACCCCAAATTTGAAGGCACAGAGATTTCTGAACTTGTATACACAAACACTCTAGATCATGTAGTTCATTTATCTACTAGAGGTACAAACATATTGGACTTGGTACTTACAAATATGAAGACTGCATCCCATCTAATGTCATAACCTCTCTGGTAAACTCAGATCACAAGTGGTATCCTTTGAATTAAAAATCGAGTCTGTGACCCAAGTAAACCCCATAACAGTTAGGAACTGTTCAAGACAAGCTACCTTTTATTAAGTGAAAACCTCTCAAAATTTCAAGCCCCTCAAAAAGATAACACAGTAGCCGATGTGGAATGGTTCATAGAAACTCTGTACAACCATGTTAATGGCAGCATAGCGGCTGCTGTGCCTACCAGAAGTAAGCCCAGAACAAACTCTAAAAACAAACTACCCTGGTAGTATCCAAAGCTGAACAGATTGTACAGCAAAAAAAAAAAAAGTCATACCTAAAATTAAGAATAGTAACAGCCAGTTGGCTAAAAGCTCTCTCATCAAACTAAATAGATGACTAAGAGGGCCAATTAAGTCCAAGAATGCCAGTTTTAATGTAAAGATGGCTTCCCAGGCCAATGACAACCACAAGGTCACCTTCAGTTGTATTAGAACTCAAAAGCCAGCATGCAACAGTATGCCAAACTGGTTGCAAATGAAACCAAGTTTGTGGAGCTGGGAGATGTATCAAATCCACTGGCAGACAAATTCAGCTCAAAGTTTACCCCCACTCACTGCCAGTCACCTCCCAGGAAATACTATCTAACATAATCGCTTTCTACTATCAATGGGGCACATGTCCTAGTTGTACTCTCTGAGGCCAAGAACACAGATTCAATTGGCTGCACTATCTAAGGACAAGAACCCAGCTTCAGTGAGTCCTGATAACATTTAAAGTTATTTAGGAAGCTTCCTTGGATAAAAAAGAGGTTGGTATAATGGTTAAGATATTTGCCTTACAAGACACAAGGTGCAGAGTTTGATTCTTAGGTGGGTTAATTGGCTAGGCTTAAAATAGCCCACAAGGGCAGTTAGCCTAGTACTAATCTATGAACCTCCATGAATTTAGAACATCTTGGGATAAACCTATCAGGACCACTGGAGTCACTATTTAACTACAGCCCCCAAACAGGCTTTGTGCCAAGTGAATGGAGGACTGTATCAGTCATCCCTCTCCACAAAGGTGGACCATCAACAAATCCCAGGAACTAGAGATTCATTAGTCTGACTAGGCTTGCGTAGGCCCTAGGGCCGATAGCCTAGTACCTACCTATGAATCTATGACTAGTGTCATATGCAAAGCCATGGAAAGAATTATAATAAAAATGATTATCTTCTAGCTTATCAGTGGGAGTGTTAAGCACTAGGTAGCCTATCTACCATCAGAGTGGTTTCTGGCCCATAAATTGTTGTTTATTGGCTGTTTGGGCAGTTTTTCCATCTCTTTCAACTTTCTGGTGTAAAAGCCTATGTTTGCACTTGTTTACCACCTTTCCTGTAACTAATCTAGTCCAGATACAGATTTGCTGTATCCAGGACTGTTTGTAAGCTTCTGAGCCTCCTAAGCCTTTCTTTGTTGGAGGGAAGCCTTCTAGCTTATCAGTGGGAGTGGTAAGCACTTGGTAACCTATCTACCACAAGAGTGGTTTCTTGCCCAGAAATTGTAGTTTATTGGCCGTTTGGGCAGTTTTTCCATCTCTTTCAGCTTTCTGGTTTAAAAGCTCGCATTTGCACTTGTTTCCCACCTTTCCTGTAACTAATGTAGTCCAGATACAGATTTGCTGTATCCAGGACTGTTTGTAAGCTTTTGAGCCCCCCAAGCCTTTCTGTGTTGGAGGGAAGCATTCTAGCTTATCAGTGAGAGTGATAAGCACTAGATAGCCTATCTACCACAAGATCCAGGTACAGATTCCTAGTTTTAGCACTTGAATTTGCTTAGTCATGCTCAGCACTTGTTCAGAACTTGTTGTTAGCGCTAAATAAGCTACAAATTACTATAGCACTCAACCTTCCTCTTTACCTAAAGGAAAACAGTTTCTGTACTTACTTTCCTCACTTGCTTAGAGAAAAACAGCTCTTATACTCACTTTCCTCACTTGTCTAGAGGAAAATATTTTTTTATTCAGGCATGTCTAAGGGTCAGCTTCTAGTGTTCTCTCCTGTCTAGCTGATGAAACCGGGCATCTTGGGGCAATGTAGCAATTGCCTCATGTACACAGACAACCCTCTCCTCCTACCACCCAATGCCACAACCTGTGAGAGATGCAGTTATCTAGCCAAACTGGAGGTAAAGATCTCTCCAACCAAGACTGAACTTGACAGTCAAGAGGAGAAGTAAACACTTGCAGCACACCACACTTCATCACATAGTCCCACTAAACCTACACCACCAAAATCCACACATAGAAAAACAATAACATTCAAGGAGGCTCTCAATAATAATCTGCTTAAGCAACAGAGACCTCCAAAGCAGAAAAGCAATCAACCTCCACCCACCAACACAACCCAAATGACACATAGCCCACAGGCTCAGTGTGCCACTCAACCACAGCCCATAAGGCAAAACAATGTACCCAACACACTAGTCATAGGTGACTCTATTGTCAGGCACACTGATGTCTCACTCACCAGGTTAAACAAGGAGAAGGTTACTGTTAGCTGCCTGTTGGGTGCCAGGATCCATCACATAACCCATGCACTCAGGTCACTCCACAACAAGTACAAATATGACTCCTTCATTGTCCATGTTGGTGTGAATGACCTGAGATGTACCTCCCTGGACAACATGAAAAGAGACATGGAAGAGCTCTCTGATCTTGTAGCCCAGGCAGGTATGACCCTAGCCCTGAGTAGCATCCTGCCATCACCTAGAATGATACCACAGTACATGGACAAAATGATTGGCTTTAACAATTGGCTAAGCTTCTGGTGTCATTCTCAGGGGATCCAGTATCTGTCTGCCTGGGATGACATGATTGACAGACCACGATGCTTTGCCAGAGATGGCCTGCAACTGTCACCCCTAGGATTCCAGATACTGGCTAAGGCTCTTGCTGCCCCTATAGTGCCTTTTTTAGGCAATGTTCAAATGACAAATTCACCACTGTAACAGGAACAGGCAAGCAAAAACTGAGGGTAATGCTACTCAATGCTAGAAGTCTAAATATCAAAATGCACTCCCTCGAGGCACTCCATAAAATGGAGAACATCAATATCAGTGCAGTGACTGAGACCTGGTTCAAGGCTCCAGAGAGCACCCCTGCATTACCAGGTTATAACTTATACCACAATTTTCGGCCACCTAACTTGGACCGGAACACCAAAGTTGGAGGTGTGTCCATATTCATTAAGGATATCCACACCTCCAGATTAGTTGCTCAGCATAATGCATCCAAGGCTATCCAAGTGCAACTAACTCTGGGCAAAACTGCAATCCACAGTGTAGCTTGTTACAGATCCCCCACCATGCCCCAGGATTCCCACTCCTCTTTTCTTGATATACTGGAAAATATTAGGGTTCAACCAAACAAACTAATAATGGGTGATTTGAACTACCCTGCCATTAACTGGGAAAATTACTCATGTACCAACTCCTTCACTCAATGCTTTCTGGAATTCATAAATTCCAATGCTCTGGATCAACTTATCCACACCCCCACCTGAGGCAACAATATCCTAGACCTAGTCATTACCAACATGAGTGACTGATGTTCCACACCTGAAGTCAACTTCTCATTGATCAGATCCGACCATAAGCTAATCACCCTTATATATCCACATCCCACCCCCCATTAAGGAAACCACAGTAAAAGATTTCTCCAAAGCCAACTTATTGCTTCTTAAGACAGAAGTGGCAAACTTCATGACACCCATGCAGATGGACAATACAGTTACGACTGCTGAATCCTACACAGATGCACTCTGTAAGCACTTACACGAGTGCATGTATTGTGCTATCCCAAACAGAACCAAGACACTATCCTCCAAACGAAGCAAGCCAATCTGGTGGTCCCCTGCCATAAACAAACTCTACAACAGAAGGAAGAAACTGTTGCAAAAGAGAGTAAAATCCCATGAGTGGAGGAGTTCCATGGTCAGCCTCATAAGAAGCTGAGATCCCTTATAACAGCTTCCAAAGCTAGCTATGAAAACAAAATTGCCACTGATTCTAGGGACAACCACAAAGCATTCTATAGCTATGTCAAGAATCTCAATGGCAACACCCAGATCTGCTCTGAGTTACAGCACAACGGCATGAAAATTATAGAACCAACTGATATTGCCAACATCCTGGCAGATATGTTCAGTGCTAACTTTACCCCCCTCACCCCCTAAAGGGCCCATAACTATACAGGAAGAATGCATAGTCCCTGTAATCACAACTATGCAGGTAAAAGCTGCACTCTCTAAAGCCAAAAACACAGTATTCATGGGACCGGACAACATCCCAGGCTGCATTTCACACGAAATTCAGAATGAACTGGCTCCCCACCTAAGCACCATGTTCAATTATAGTCTCACATCAGGCTTTGTGCCCACTGAGTGGTGCACAGCAACAGTTATCCCACTCCACAAAGGGGGAGCCACCACTGATCCTGAAAACTATCACCCTATTATCCTGATGAGCTTGGTCTGTAAGGTCATGGAACGTATCACCATGGAACTCATAAACAAAGACATTGGTAACCTCCAAACTCTGGACCCCACCCAGTTCAGGTTTGTGAAAGGAAGATCATGCCTCCTGAACCTGATTGACTTCTTTGAGGCAGTCAACAAAGCTGTAGATGAGGGTAAGGTGTCACACAGCCTATCTTGTCCTCGCCAAGGCTTTCGATACCACCCCCCATTCTGGAATTATAGATAAACTTACTAAACTAGGTATAAATCCTTATGTCACAAGATGGGTTGCCAATTAGCTCACTGACAGAACCCACACTGTAAAAGTTGCAGACTCCAAATCTGACTTCAAACCAGTGACAAGTGGAGTTCCACAGGGTTCAGTCCTGGGACCTCTCCAGTTTGGTATCTACTTCTCCTAAGTACAGGCTAACACAGAAGGCCTTTGGCTAATGAAGTTCGCAGATGACTGCAAACTAGGAGCCATAGCTGAGTCCCCAAATGATGTAGACATCCTACAAAAGGGCTTCACTGAGACAGATGCCTGTTGTCAGAGAAATGGCCTCAAGCTCAATGCCAAAAAGTGCATTGTCATCCCCTATGGTAAAAACTCTGTACCCATGAATTGCAACATAGGCAGCAGTCTACTTAATGCCGAATGTGTGATAAGAGACCTGGGGATACAGGTGGAAAGTAGTCTCTCCTTTGATAATCACATTGCCACAGTAGTCAGGAAATCCTTCTATGTGGCACACCTCATCACAAAAGGGTTCTCATCTAGGAAAAAAGAGGTCATTGTTCCCCTCTACTCGACACTCATTAGACCTATTATAGAGTACAATGCACCTTTTGGAATGTACCTCACAAGACATCTGCAGCAGCTGGAAAGGCCACAGAGGTACCTCACAAAGAGGATTACTGTCCTCAAACAGATGCCCTACACTGACTATCTCAAAAAACCTCCAGCTTTATTCTATAGCATATTGTCTACTCTGAGGTGATCTCTGCCTAATATATAAAGCTATGTCAAACCCAGAGCTGTTGGACATGCTACACCTAAAGAAATCCCAATCCCTCTGAGCTACATGCTCTAGGGACCTAAACCTTGTCACCACAATAAACAGGACATGCTGGAGGGATAGATTCCTGTCCCAGAGACTTCCCATACTCTGGAACAAGCTACTCATCTATGTCAAGCAAAGTTCCTCATTAGCACTCTTCAAGAAAAATCTTGATGAGTGGATGGGAAATAGGAAATACACCCCAGGGATCACTTCTGTGGCTCTGCTTGACAGGGGCACAGGAAAATAACTTTCTTGGGTGGCATAAGCCAGGGAACCTTGTTGGCTAGGCTTACTTAGGCTTTTGGGCCGATAGTCTAGTACCTACCTATGAACCTATGAACCTAATATATGATATAAGAAACCTCTAAACACTGGACCATACATAATTTGGTTTTGTTAAAGGCAGATCAAGCCTACTAAACCTGGTGGATTTCTTTGAGAAAGTGGCCATTAGCCTAGTGGGACTAACCCGGTCAACAAAGGCTAGGTGAAAAAAAAATAAATAAATATAAATTTCATATTGGTCTTCAACCATTCACATGAGAAAAGAATGGCCTACTAAACCATCAATGGGTGAATTCCAATTCCTCCTAGCAGCAGTAATCATACTTCTCAACCTGCAAATGTTAAATGTCTAGACAAAGACTGTTAGAAATGTAGATGGCCAATAATCTGGACAGTTAATTTCCATAGATAGTATCTGAATTCCTAATAGCATAGCCATTTCCACTTCTAGTAGGATTGCGAAATAATACCACATTAACAAAAACATACACTCACACACACACACACACACACACACACACACACACACACACACACACACACACACACACACACACCTGAAAAACACATTTATAAAATATAACCAAATAATGATTTCATTCAAATCAAACTTATTGAGTAACTTCATCAACTTCCCTCTGGTACACTTGTCATTTCCTAAAGTTGTTTAACTCTCCGTGCAGTTTTTAACATGCTAGACACCTCCCCTGTTAGTGCACATTTTTGGCTGTCAGCAGCTTGATCATGTACATTGCAAACACCCTGACACTAAAGAGCCCAAGCACAGCATGCATATACTGTAAAACATGACTGCAAAGTCACCATTCTGTTCCAGCACCAAAACAGTCACCAGTAAAGCTCAGTACAACACCACACAGTACATTAACCATCACTGGTACCAGTCCACAAATTACATATGCCACTGAAAAATAAATATCAAGAGCTCATATTTTACCAATGTTTACATGCACGTGCGGACGTGCACACCCACACACATAGACACACACACACACACACACACACACACACACACACACACACACATGTATCATTGGATATTCTAAAGGCTAACTATATAAGTCGGTTGACATTCATATTTGGTTTTCATTTTAACAGTAAGATTTTCTCGTCTTTTTGTGGTTCTTTCAGCACAAAACTCAGTTTTTCTCAAAATAAATTTCTGGAACTGGTACTACATTAATGATGATATTTTTTGATGTCTCATAAGCACATATCTTCCACAGTGACATCAATATCCTCTAGACATAAAGTTCTTTTTAAATGAGCTGTCTAAACAATTTGTCTCTAAACATCCATTACAATGTCCTCATTCTGTTATTGGTAATCAAACATTCAGTTTTATAGTCTTCACTTCCAAGTACACTGGCTGTTAGTTTGTGCTGTTTCAGACATGTTTGTTTCAATTTTGTTGCATAGAATTAACCAATTTACAATTTTAATTCAACTAGGTTCTCACTGTAGATTAGTGAAAAAAACTTGCCCCTAGATCCTTGTGGTGCATGCTTTCAGTATCACTACTGAAGAACCTTGCTGAGAAGTGAATATCACTTTTTAACTTCTTATTTGCTCATTCTCCAGATTATTTCATCCACTTCAAACCTTAAGCAGTATAACATATTCTGCTAACTTTAACACATTTAATTTTGGCTGTACTGTTTTCACTTTCCTACAAACATATACAAACACACATGCACACAGACACAAAACTAAGAAATCAGGGGACTTAGCAAAACCCAGTTGGGCACAGGGATTATATGCAGAGTCCATCTAGAAGGCAACCCACCTGATGAATGGAAAACTAAGCACTATGGGGCAGGAATGCTAAGTGCAACTGTGCTGCCTCTAACTTGTGCATGTCTCTCACAATATTTCATTACATCCTGAAACAGCAAGCCTACTCCCCCAGTCATATCCCCAAGTTTTTCCCTTTTCTCTTATCCCCTTCTACTTTGTTGCATACTCTTTTACACAACAATTGCAAATATTTCTTTCTGTTATTAAAACTTGAAAACTAAATAAATAAAAAGACAGGTAGAAAACATTACTTATTTTTAGTAAAGTAATATCAGGGAATTTAAGTTAAAATAAGAAGTGAGTACTTCCCTATAGGGTAGGTAGACATCTTCTCCAACTTGTAATACACTCTGCCTCTGAAGTCCATGGCTAGCAGCTGGCTGATCCAGGTTATTATACTAATTTAAAAAAAAACTCTTCTCTACTCCTGCCTGCAGTCATGGAAGTGTTACTATTTACTGCCCATTATATACAGACGTTATAAATGTACCATTGCTTACATTAACTTAAATCTATAACATATTTAACTCTGCCTACTAAATAAATGCTTGTAATGGCAAAATTGCACAATTAATTTGCACTATCACACAGCGGCAGCATCGCAGCCATCATCATGTTGTCAACTTTGCAGTGCTGCCAGCAACTAAACAAATTATAACTTAAAGGGGACACTATCAATTTTATGGCACCATTTTACTTCAGGATTTGGTGTTTTGCATTACATGATGCCAGTTGATAGGTACGACATTAATACAGATTCTGTCTGGGAAGCAAAGTATGAGCCATTAGATTCTTATGACAGTTGATTTCTTTTGTATATTTTTTCTGTACTATATTAATGTGGAGGGGCACCCACCCTCCCTCGCCCTATTGTTCTGGCACCCTTGGCTCTACCCTGTTATATAAAACCTTGCTGAATGTACCCACACAATGTAAGCACTGCATGGGAATTATGTTTTGTGGGATTATACCATGTTAAAGACCTCCTCCACTGCCTGTGACGTGTAGGGTTTCCCATGCTACCTTATTGTAGCACTTTATCTCTGAGACTGCACTAAATAAGAGAATGAGAAACCAGTAAAACTAAAGTAAGCAAATACTGAAAACTACAGGCTTAAGCTTATTAGCATATTTTTACAGCTGTGTTTGTTTGTGTTTGTATTTCTGCTTAAAGTTGCATTCCAATGACTTTCTGTTTACCTTGCTACTGATTTTCCTCTATTATTTGAGTCTGCCCCAGGCTGAAATGTGACATTAAGTTAAACGTTTCTGAAATTTTAACCACAGGACCAGAGCTCATAGCTTCATGGGTTTTTACTAGGTTAACAACTACCAGGGACTTTGCAAGACTACACTTACAACTCAACACAAATTTGTCTCGGATTTCCTTGGATGCCTATATGGAGAGGAACATTAGTAAAGAGGTAGCTAAGGGTTATGTGAGGCATTTATGTTAATATGGGATTAATTTGCTTGCTGATGACCTCTGTACATCAGAGAAATGGGGGCTAGACTGGGGATGAACTTGTGATTTCCCCATCCAATGATCAAGGTTTCTTTTGAATAGGGTCAGGGATGAACTCTCCTTCACACTGATGGGTAGCCTATTGCATATCTGGGAATCCTTTGAGACACACATTGCTTTCTCCAATGTGATCTATTTATATCACAAGCAAAGTTCAGGCCCTTGACTCTAGTGTTTCTGGTGCTGTTTGTTTTGTGAATGTACAAGAGATCCATTGGAAATAGATTGGAGAAGGGCTTACATGCTAGGTATAGATCACTTCTCAGTAACCTGTAGGAGAATAAATACAGAGATAGGGCCTTAAGGTGATCTATATAGGATGAGGTATTCATAGATTGAATTCTGCTGGTGAGGAACCATTAAAGATGTTCCACCTGGTTAGGCACATGCCAAAGTGGGCATTGCACACAATGATAGGTATGATAATGGCTGAATGAGTGGTACTATAACTTGGGTGGACCTGGATGCCATACCATTGTTTATGAGTTGGTTGACATACAATGGTACTCTTGCTAACTAGGCAATGTGTTGGTTGAAAGCCCAATTACCATCTATATATGTTTCTAGATCCCTAAATGTTGGGTCAACTTATAGTGGTGTGTCTTATTGATGGAGTAAGTATCTTGTGAGGATGATTTTCCAAAGGGCAGTATAATGCATTTGTTCTCACTAAGTTTTAATCCATGGCTTTGGCACCTGTCATTTGTTTCTGTTAGACCCATTTGTACGATACTGGTGTCATGGGGGAATCTATGATAGTTTCCAATTTACAGTCATCTGTGAACTGGGTGCGCCAGAGGCCTTTGACATTAGCCTTGACTTTTGAGAAGTAGATGCCAAACAGGAGTGGACCCAACATGGAGCCCTTAGGTACTCCAGTGGTGAACAGTCTCCTGGTAAATATTGTCTCACTGATCCCCGACTCCTTGGGTCCTATCTGTGAGTCAGTCAGAAATGCAGTGAATTTTGTAGGGATTATGCCTAGTTCTGAGAGTTTGTCAACAATACCTGAGTGGTGTATTGTACTGAATGACTTGGCCAGGTGAAGATAGGTAGTATGCACCTTTGTTCCCTCATCCATGGCCTTGGTGACCCTCTTGAAAAAGTCTACCAGACTGAGTAAGCAAGACCTTCTCTTAAAGCCAAACTAGAATGGGTCCAGTGTCTGTAGGTTTCCAATGTTCTTGTTGATCATTTTCATAATAATTAATTCCATGACTTTGTATATTAGACTTGTTAGACTGATGGGTCTGTAGTTCTTAGGGTTGATTTATGGTTCAGCCTTACTAAGAGGGATGACTGTTGCAACCCTCCATTCACCTGCCATGTAACCTGTTTTAAGGCTGTACTTGAAGAGTGCCTCAAGTGGTCCTGCTAGATCATGTTTTAGGCTATTTAGGAGGCAATGGGGGATATTGTTGGGGTATACTGAAGCAGTATTTTTGGCCTTAGCAAGCAACAAAGGGACCTGCTCCCTGTAGATAGCTGGGTGGAGATACTAGATGTTTTTTTACAAGTATTATTGTGAATAGTGGGGTAGAAGTTAGAGCTAAATTTATCAGACAGTAGATTTGCTATGTCAGCCTGGTCAGTGAAGGTTGTGCCATTTGCCACCAGTTTGGTATTCTTCTGAGGGTTACCTTTAAGGTTCGTGCCATAGCTGAAGAAGGCCTTGTGACTGTCCTTAACCAGCAAGGCTACCCTGATCTCATAAATGGTCTTGTTGGACTTTATTAGACCTTTTAGTTTCTTAATTAGTTGAATCAGAGAGTTTGTGTGAGCTGTGAATTTTGACAAACTGTCGCTTAATAGGATGTAGTTTGCTTTACTGTTACAGTTTAATTGGGTATTCTGGGTTGATTTTAAAATTAGGAAGATAGCTTTGTGGTCCAACTTCACCAATGAGGACCTAACAAGGGGGTGGAAGTGTGTGGTTGGGGATGCAAAATTCTCCCATGTTGGTGAGTACTAGGTCCAATATGTTTGATCCTCTGGTTGGAGTGGGCACTATCTGGTCCAGGGCATTTGTTATGATAAAGTCCAGGAAGCATTGTGCCAAGTCTAGGAAATGAGGCAGTATATGTTCCCCAGTCTCTAAATGGGTAGATACATTCTCCCATGGATAGGAAATTTGGTTGGATGATGAGCACCTTTAGTAAGTCTAGGTAATAGTTGTGAGCTTCTTGGATCATAGAGGGGGACACATAGCTTCCCAGGACATGGTAAGGCCAGAGTATTTTCTGTAGCTTTAAGGGAAGTCTTAGTAACAGCACAGATGTCTACATTTTCCAGAGTGAGGAGAGCGTGTAGGGTTTGATGTTTATTTTCTAGGCTCCTAGCACTGAGCAGTAACACCTTAAGGTTGCTTTGAAGTTTTTTTTTTTTTGCTATGTTGGTAGTTTTTCCATTTTTCCATTGCTTAAAAATAGCTGTAAGGGGTTGGATAAGGTTTTTGGCAATATCAGAAAGTCCAGGGGTCAGGTGCAGGCCATCCTTGGCAGAGTAATATGACCTGTTAACCATGTCGTCCCATGCTGATAGATACTGAAATACCCTGGAGTGACACCAGAAACTAAGCCAATTATTAAAATATTTTTTTCTCATATTGTGGCATCATCCTTAATGAAGGTAGAATGCTGTTCAATGCAAGGCACATATCAGTCTGATACACTTATTCATAAAGATTCATACTCTCTTTTCATATAGTCCAGAGAAGAATGTGTCAGGTCATTTACTCCCATGTGGACTATGACAGTATTGTATTAGTACCTGTTGTGTAGTGACTTGAGTGGACACATGATATTGCAAATGCTAGCTCCTTACTAATCTTGTCCAACCTGGTGAGAGGGGCATCTGTTCATCATACAATAGACACACTATTGACAAGAGTACTAGGTAAAGTGTTTGCTT
Organism: Protopterus annectens; assembly: GCF_019279795.1. Lineage (NCBI taxonomy): Eukaryota > Metazoa > Chordata > Ceratodontiformes > Protopteridae > Protopterus > Protopterus annectens. The sequence continues at coordinate 942,516,795 of NC_056739.1, read as the reverse complement.
GACTTACAGGCTTTGTTCTTGGGGGATCATTGGGTGTAGGCTTATGTGCTGTGCTAGATGTTGCTTTTGGTGTGTGCTTTAGTGACTGCTTAATGATAGGTGTTGCCATTTTATATCTTAGGAGGTCTTTGAGGTTTGGAGAGGTTTCTTATAAATGCCTTAGCATAAGAATGCTTATATGTGTGGTGAGTGGTTTGTGTGAAAGATGTAGTATGTGTGTGTTCATGACAAACTTGTTTTTAAGTGAGATTTTTGACTACAAAGAAGTTATGTATGTACATCTCTTGCATGCAATGTTAGGTTCTTGAATGATTAAAAGGTTATCTGAGTACATGAAACAATTGCTACATTGTCTCAGAATGTACATATATGCCAAGCTGACAATAGAGACATTAGGAAATAGTAAATCCATGTTGTCAGGAAATGTATTAGGGTTGGACTATTGTGGTTTATAGACTTGGTTTTAAAGGAGTCACCTCAGTGGTGTCTAGGGCTAAGGCTAGATGTTAGGCAGTGTTATGATCTGATATTAGTAATGTTTGATGCATTAAGTAGATGCCTTAAGCTTAGCTCCACACAAAGCCTTTCTGTATTACAGGTTAAAGTCCTAAGTGCTAGCTTTATAGGTTTGTAACTGTACAGAGTACTGCTAACCACCACTGTGCAGTGAACAACTATGTAAAAACATGTGTAATTTATAGCAAAAAGAAAAAAGAAAAAGCTGAAAACTACCCATTCCATCAAGCCAATAAATGACTACACTTTGAGCTCCTGGAGTGTTTCCCAAGTCAGAAAGACTAGGTAAACACCTTCTGCCACAAGATAGATGATCCCGTATTTCTTACTGTAAAAGCACAGCAAAGGTAGCTCTCAAGTGCAGATTAGAACCAAACAACCAAGTCCTTAAAATGTCCTCTTGGTGATAAAACAATCTCACTTTAACCCTCCCTGTGTGTTTCCCAACTCAGATTGACCAGACTACTTCACTACTGTCACTAGAGTAGTAGCCCCAGTATTCTTACTATAAAAACACACTTTAGTTAGCCAAAAGTGAAAAGGTACCAACTACCGACAACAAGTAATTGTCACTTTAAGCACCTTTTTGTTTTTCTTAACTTGGATAGAGCAGGTTACCTTTCTACTGCCATTAGGATTGCAGGCCCAGACTTCATAAGTCATTAACACCCATGTGGTGTGGAATGTCACACCTCCAGCAGCCTATACACATCTTGCATTGCAGAGCATTTTCTGAAAAATAAACTTAAAAAGTATAAGATAAACAGAAAGTAGAAAGTAAATATTTTTTTGAACAACAGAAGCAATTAAAATTGTACAAATAGCAATTTTATCAGTAAGAAGTAATGTTTATGGTGATAACAGTCAATGCATTCATAGTCTTCCACATAAATACTGTAATATATTATAATGCATGCAAACCCCCAAATTGTATTTTTCTAACAATTTTATTTATTTTTATTTATTTTACATTTGTTTACTGGGTAGTGTCCGACTGGGCTGGGTTGCCAGTTTTCAGTGGAGACCTGGGGAGAAAAGCTCCAGTTACAAACATTACAGTCATAAAAAGACAGAAGTTACAGTTAGAAACTATGGTAATAAGGTACAGCACGACATATGAAGAACTGAAAAAAAAATGAGAAAAAAATAAATTAACTAAAAATTAAAGTACCATATTTACATCAACACTAATAGAAATAAAATAATACTCAATATAGCAATGATTACTATTCTTACATTAATAGGTTAAATAGAAGTGTAATAAAAAAAATAGTGGTATGGAAAAAAACAGTGAGCAGAAGGTGAGAAACAGTCCAAGAGCAGGCCTAGCTTACTATGGCATGTTCATACAGTGCTTACAGATTAATTAAATTTAAGTTTTACATAGCTGAAAATTGAGGTACAATAACAGGGGGAAGCTAAGTCAGTTGAAAAAGACTGTAATGAAGGAGGTGGTGAAGTGGCTGAAGAGAGAGGGAAATTATCCAGGTTGAGTACAAGGGCAAAGCCAGCTACTTTTTAGATATTTCTTTATTTCTGTTTTTAATGCGGAGTAGCAGGGGATGCATTGTATGTTTGGTGGGAGTGCATTCCAGGACTTAGCTATTTTGTTAGAGTGGAGGGTGTCTTCATGGTAGTTATGCAATTGTGTTATTTTGAGCAGTGGCCTGGTGGAAGACCTAAGGGCCTGCAGTGTACCTGTGGATGGAAAAGGGTTGAGATTGCGGGGCAGGAATGTGGGCTATGTATGAATTTGTGGGCGATGGTAAGTTGGTTTAAGGTTAGATGGTTTGGAAGTTCTAGCCAGTCTAGTTGTAGGTGTGTGGAGCAGTGATGGGCTTTGTAGGGTTGATTAGAGATGAACTTGGCAATTTTGTTGTAGCAGGATTCAAGATTGTGGAGGTCTGCTTTTGTGTAAGTTGGTGAATATGTGAGAGCAGTAGAGAAGTGTTGAGAGAAGTTGTGATCTTGCTGTGGCTAGTCTAGCTTGGGGTGTTAGGTAGGGTATGGCCCTACAAAGTGCACCAAGTTTACTTTTTTGATGCTTAGTGAAATGTGAATATCAAATTTAAGATGATCATCTATTGTGACACCTAGAAGTTTGGCCTAGTTTTTAGGTTAAATTCTAGTACCATTTGAGGAGTGAATTGATAGGGGTGGGTAGCTCGTCTTGTTTGATTTGTTTGTAAAGATTATTAATTTGGTTTTGCTTGGGTTTAGAATGAATTGGTTTTTAGATAGGCAAGTTTCAATTTCTTGGACTGCTTTTTGCATTTTTTCTTGCAGCTTTTGTGGAGAAGGGGCAGCACAGATAAGAGAAGTATCATCTGCGTATTGTATGATTATGGCTAGTTGGGATGCCATACTAAGGTTATTAGCAAATGTTATGAAGAGGAGGGGGCCAAGTATGGAACCATAGGGTACACCAGTGGACACTGGCAGTAGTGAGGAGAGTTTGTTATCCATTTAGTGGCCTGCTGATGGTTTGATACATAACTAAGAAACCATGTCAGGGATGCTGGACCGATATTGTAAGAAGTGAGTTTGTAAAACAAACTTTCATATCTTGAAAACTATACAGTTAGAACATTTTTGTTAACCAGACATACGCTTTCATATTACAACAAAACATTCTTCTATAAGTGCATGTTTATTGCAATATTTGCAGAAATATAATACCATATGTTTAATTTTATAATTAAAAACACAAATAATACTGGATATCTTTTTCTTCAACAACATCTAAGGTTTCACTTAATATCATGCAATAGTTTGTAAGTAATTTAGTTTTTGAAGTATTACACGCATATGGAAATATTGCTTATTTTGATAATTGCAAACAAACAACTCTCAATATTTCTAGTGTAGTGTAACATAAGCCAGCATTTCCAGTGAATTTTCATGCATCCCACATTGGTATTTCACACCATACACCTCAATAAAATATAAGTCTCTCAGTTATGAAAATATGAATGTAAATATGAAAATATGAATAATAAGTGGTGAACAAAGATTAATTTCTCCACTTCAGGACATCCTAAACTAACAATCTTAATGTCATTTTGTTAATGACTCCATGTCCTTTCTAATATTGCCTATTATTAGCAGGCAAGTCACTTACTTTAAGAAGTAAGGCAGAAAAAAAAGGAGGTATGGGGTGTGAGCTGGACATAGGTATAAAAGGTGTAAAATGCACTTTAGTTAGCCAAAAGTGAAAAAGTATAAGTTGCAAATCAGGACACTAGCTACAACAAGTAATTCTCACTTGAGTGTGTATCCCATCTCATACAATTGCATTCCCCATCTTTGTAAAGCCAAAATGTACTTTAGCCAGCCACAATTGAAAGGTACCAGAAAAATATCTAACAACTAGCTACAGGTAATTACAAGTCCACTCAAAAGCAGATGATAACTAATAATAATGTATAATAGTAATATTATTAGCGTACTACTAATGGACAGAGACAGCTCTTTAATTCTGTATCCCATACATGTGCCCCCTCAAATTATCTATGGTATGATTCCAGTTATTCTTATTGAGGTATCATAAATACAATTATCAACCGTGGGATGGGTAAGGTCAGTCTATCAGAAAATGGGATAGGTTATTTTGAGCACAAAAAAGGGAAACTGGCTAAGCTTAAAATGGCCCAAAAGGACAGCTATTCCAGTACCTACCTATGAAGCTATGACAAGCATGCAATGAAAACACACATTTTAAGGCAATTGCAAAATAAACTAACAATCTAATGAAAGGCTTTACCAGTGTCTTATGTTAGTAACCAGTAAGATGAGCAGAGGAGATAAGATTGGGAGGTGTTTCTAGGTCCAGCTATATAGAAGATGAGACTGGGCGGAGCTTCCAAGGCCGGATATACAGTATAGGCTGGCAACTCAAAAGCATCATACAAAATCAGAAGAGGAGTTGTAAAAATGCAATAAAACTGAGGGCTCAATTGGAATACCTAGGCCCAGCACAGAAACCAAAATGCATCACAGACTATAAAAATGCCTTAAATTAATAACTTTAACTTCAAATAAGGAGCAAACACAACATACAAAATTGATTCAAAAGCTAATATCAGTTGAATATTTTAAATGTAGTTGAAATGTAGTTTTCTGGTTTTAAAAAAGTAGTCTAAATGCTTTTTCAGGCTTCCAAATGTTCAGCATTTCCAAGACTAAAATGGCCGATTGCTTGTGTAATGTAAAATACCAGACTGGTTGGGTCAATTACCATCTGGTCGAGCTACAACTTACATGATTAGCCAAAGTTTTCTTTTTTTGTTTTAAGTTTTAAAAGTGATTACAACACAAAATTAGATAAGCAATGGTAATAATACACTCAAGATGTGAGATCTGAGAAAAATAACAATGGAAAATGTAAATTTTTTACTCAAACTTCCCACCCTTCTTTTGTTGTGGTTTTAAAAGGCTGTGCCACTCTGGCTTTCACCCCTTATGGTAATCTGACTTCCAAAGTCCCACTCTTCCCTATTTCATTCCTAATGTCAGTTGTGTAACCTCGAGTACTTTTCCATCCACAGTTTTCCATATATTCCTAGTAGTATTTACTCCCAACAGACTAGTATAGTTTCTTGCTTGTTTTCCCAGAAATTCCATCTGCTTAGTGCCCTCAGCAGACTCTGAGACAGTTGTGAGTTAATCCTGCTCCATCTCTGGCAGATGAGAGATTTATTTTATTATTTGAATTTCAGTTAACTGTTTAGAGTGCTACTGCTTTATTTTTGCTTTATTTGCTGATCCTGCCTTTAAATGCTTTTCACTAAGGTGTTCTACCACTCCTCTATTTGATGTACTTGTTCATAAACCTCACACTGTCCCCTGGATTTACTATTCTACCATGCAGGATTAGCTTTGTGCTGCATGGAAGTGGCTGTTTAGGAGCAGGATGGCAACGTGCAATGCATATTAATGAAGGTGCCCTGTCCGAGCTCCTAATCTTACACGGAGCATGTAAGAGTGCAGGGGGCATGCCCCTGCAATGAAGAACAGCAGATAAGTCCTAAAAGAATGAGTGAGACCGCTCACAGGTGTACGCATACCCCCCACAACATCCCCCCACGTGTACAAGTGCAATACTGAAAACAAACACTATAAAGATATTTTATTTTTTTATGAAAGAGATTAAATTTAACCGTAGGTGCATGAGTTTTCCCATTATTTAGCTATGGTTAATGCAGCTTGATTGGCAGAAGAGGATAAAAAGCAAGATATATGCAAATGAAGCAGTATAGCAATAGTGTAGTGGGCAGAGCATTTGCCTTATGAGCATTCATTCCCGGCTCAAGTCTCACTGCAAAACATTCCATTTTCCATGTCAATTCATTTTATAACCACTATTTTTAGTTGCATAACCTACTAAATAACATATATTTGTGAACTGGAATACTGCATTAAATGCAGATGTGAGGTGCCACTGTCATAATGTTGCAAAGTCCACAGATAATCACATGTGCCCCATACAGTATATGTACACAGGAATCAGGGATACAATTGAAAGGTAAAAGGTGTAATGAATGATAACTCCATACAGCATCCAAATCCCCCACCTTCCCAAGAACCATTAGATATTATTGTCTAAATTAGTGCAGTAGTAAGTGGGAGTAAGCACTGCTAAGCATGTGTAAGCACTAGTAAGCAGTAGTAAGCAGGAGTAAGCATATGTAAGCACTAGTAAGCGGGTTTAAGCCCATTTGCATCGGGGTAAGCAATGCGCATACAGGTTAAGCAGTATTGAAGCTAACGCTCTGCAAGCATATTAACATGAGGTTAGCATTGCTTACCCTCACGCAAACATGCGCAAACTCGCTTACAAATGCTTAAAAGTGCCTTAATCACTCTGTATCCAGTAGCCCTTGTTCTACCCAGCAACAAAATAAACAGCCTCTGAAAGACTCAACCAAAAACCCTGCACACCATAACCAAAGTAATTTACCACTAAGCCATCACAGCAGTACACAAGATAGTGATATCACCAAACAAATCCTCACTATGGGAAAATCAAACTGAACATGTGAAAGGAATCTATATACAGTCTTATGTTGTATAACCTACTGCATAAGACAGATATGTGAACTGGAGTACTGCAGTAATCCCAGGTATGAGGTGTAATTGTAATAATGTGTTGAAGCCTCTAAGAAACACAGGGACCCCATACAGTGTACATACACATGAATCATGGATACCAGACACATATATAACATGTAATGAATAATAAATCAATGCAAAAAAGCAAATATTATACAAATTAAATATTAAGCAATGCTAAGCATTGCATAGGCCAGCTTAGTAGGTGTAAGCAATGCGTAGGCCAGCTAACTCAATTTGCCCATTGGTATACCCCTGTAAACAATGCCAACCTTAGGTAAGCAGGTTTGCCCATAGCTTAGCCTTTTCAAAACCATCCAATCACGGTAAAGTGTGGTAAATCAGCCCTATTTAAACATAACAGGGAGAATACAATTCATAACTGGTTGTAGCTTCCCTTTGCAGACACCATGTCTGGAATGGGAGAGGGAGTGCGCCTTTGGGCACAGCGCTGGGGCATCCAGCAGTCCAGAGTCATGGCAGGACTCCTTGTCAAAGACCATGAGCAGAGACTGCTGCAGGGCCAGTACCAGGGTTCCCAATATAAAGCAGAAGCCTGGGACCATCTCGCTCATGACCTCACCAGTGCCACTGGTGAGCAGATCAGGCATCACTATGCCAACCTGAAATGGCAAAAGGGGTATCTCTTGGATCAGTGGATCCAAGAGGTCAGGACAACAGGGGGGATCCCAGTAGTGTGTATGTCTCACTCCACTACCCATTTAATAATTGCCAGGTCATGTATATTATGGATAGGTATGGCTAAATATTTCTCTTATGTCCTTCACAGTGGCAAGTGAGTGGGCTGTGATCCAGGAGGTCCATGGCTGTCGCTTGGAGAGGTTGCGATGTGAGGCAGGTTAGTAATACTCTTGCATGTACTGTCATAGGAAATACATTTAACTGTATTAGTAAGTCAACTGCCTGTATAAAACCTGTATTGTTTAAGGCAAGTGCTGCATACACCAGCTAATATGGCAGGAAGAGTCTCATATAGGTTGTATGTAAATAAAAGCAAAATAGCCTGACAATGAAGGTCTAACTGCTGGACTGCATGTGTTTACTCTGGTATCATATGGTAATGTAGATTTGCCATCACTTAATAGCACTGTTGTATTAAGCACTGTTACCCACACTGTGCAACATAAAGAAAAAAATGTGTAGGAATGTCTGTATATGACTGGTGTAATCCCCAGAGGTCAGCTAATACAACTGGGAGGGACATAGACAGAAAACAGTGAAAAGACAGACAACAAAATCCAAATAGCACACACAACTGAAATGTGAACTGTTGTATTTTTAGCACACACAGCTATGGTCCAAATCCTGGGAGTGGTAGTAGTCTGTATACATAATCATACCCCACAACTGTACAGATATGTCCAGAATGTCCAGTAAATTGGCTCATATCTGCTGTCTGTCACTGTCTCTCCCTGGGAAATCAGTGGGATGATCCCAGATGTATAGGCTGCAAACAGGAAATACAACTGATTGTCACACATCTATAAGAACAAACCTGTCACTCAAGCAACTCCCAAAACTGTTATGGGAGTAATAAGCCAAGTATGTCCCACCTACACTCCCATGTTGTCAAGCTGTGACCAGAGTGTGTATAGTAACAGAGTGAGATATAAGTGCATAATACTAATGTAAAACTGGTATTTTGTGTGGCAACAGTCAGGTAGTGCTAACAATCATTGCTCCCAGAGGTCCGTCAGATATGAACACTGTGCCCAGAAATAAAAGATTGATACCCTGTACTGGTACTGTTTACTTTGGTATTGTATGGCATTGTTAGTGTTGCAGTTGCTCTGAATAATAAGGTATTGCTCATCACTGTCACCCACACTCTGCTACATAATATAACTGTCTAGGAAATCCTGTATAACAGTGATATAATACAAGGTCAGAATGTAAAACTACAGGAGAATTATACACAAAATTCTGATAAGAGATATACAGCAATATCCATATAACACATACAACTGTGATGGACAGTGTTTTAGTGTTAGCAGACACAGCCATGGTCTGAATCCTGGGAGTGGAAGTAGGCTACATACAGAATCATACCCCACAACTGTACAGATATGTCCAGAATGTCCAGTATATTGGCCCATATCTGCTGCCTGTCCCCCTGTCCCCCTGGGAAATCAGTGGGGTGATCCCAGATATTTAGGCAGCAGACAGGAAATGCAACTGATTGTCACACATCTATAAAAACAAACCTGTCACACTAGCAAATCCCCAAAATGTTATGAGAGTATTAGGCAACGTATGTCCCATCTACACCCCCATGTTATCAAGCTATGACCAGACTGTGTACAGTAACAGAGTGAGATGTAAGTGTATAATACTAATGTGAAATCTGGTACTTTCTGTGGCAACATTCAGGTAGTGCTAACAAACATTGCTTCCACAGGTCCGTCAGATACGAACACTGTGCCTAGAAATAAAAGATTGATACCCTGTACTGGTACTGTTTACTCTTTTATTATATGGCATTGTGAGTGTTGCAGGTGCTCTGAATAATAAAGTATCACTAATCACTGTCACCCACACTGTGCTACACAATATAACTGTCTAGGAAATCCTGTATATGAGTGTTGTAAGTCAGTAAAGGTTGAAGAGGGCAATAGTCTACATATGTCCCAGTTCACCTGCTCATGGTCAAGACATGGCCAGAGTCTGTTTAAAAAGAGATGGACAGGTATGTGCATAACATCAACCTGGAATCTGGGAGTATGTGTAGAAACAGTTAGTTAGTGTTAGCAAACAATTGCTCTGCAGGTATACCAGGCAAGGGGTGTATACTGCAGGTAAAACCAGTCCATGTATATAGTTGTCGACAGCCATATCACTGTCCAAACTAAGGCAATAGGATTGTGTAGTAATACTTGTAAGGTACAGATAACAGCACTGACTAGGAAAGTAATGCGAACTACAGGAATATACAAGTTGTTAAAAGACATCTTTCTCTCCCCCACCATATCTCCAACAATACACTAAATACCCACCACAATTGGTACTTAATGACTCCACTGTAATGTTGGGACATATGTCTTATTGTTTGATAATTATTTGAATCTATTTCTATGCATGTGCTATATTGAAATACTCCAACACTGGTGGCATGGTGCCATCAATGTACCTGCATGCTGTTGTTATTACCACTGTGGTCCGATATATGCATATGTACTGTTTGCTATGCAACTGTTTTATATCTGGTGTCTGGGTAAATGGGAATATCTATGCATGCTGTTACACCTATTCCTGGAATGTGTTGGCTATTACTAACCCACATATGTTGATAAACCATAAACACCATAGCATGTATGGGAATGCGGGTCCCAGCAGACCAACCTGTTCCACCTCAGCTAGCCGTGGCACCAGGCACCAGCACATCAGGGGCCCAACCCAAGACCTCCTCATCTCTTGGTCCTGCACCACCTTCGGGTGGAACCGCCTCAGGGGATGGGGCTCACCCCACCCCCAGAAGCATGCAAGGACAGGAACCTGTCACCCGTCACCAAGTCAGGATTGTTGGTGCGTAGTGAGCTCTGCAGGGAGGTCGGAGATCTGCAACGACAGCTTGAGGGCAGCGTGTCATGACTAGAGTGTCAGCCTGACTCTCCGACTCAGCCCCCAGCACAGTCACCTTCAGGCCTGTGAAGGTGCAGTGGTGACTGCCCATGAGTGGGGACCTCAGTCCAACTGTTTCCACTAGGCGGATCATGGGCTTCCGATTTCCCAACACCCCTTTCCATCAAGGCGTTTACCCACACATATGTCATATACTGCCCCTGTATGCATCTTGTTTGTCTTGTCTGTTAACCTACCTCCCCAAATGTACCTACTATCCATCCCCAACATCCCACTCTCACCTGAAAAAAAAAGGCAATCTGTTCTCAAAAAAAATCGCCCCATACATAGCTGTCCATTTCGCAAACATGTCCACTGGACACATGTAATCTGGTTTAATTGGCGTCACAACATATTACTGTTGTCCTCACCCCTCCCTCAGGGGTTTGAGTGTCCAAATCTACCTCCAAATTCAGTGTATATGCACAGCTGTTGCTGTAAACAAAAATGGGCAGCTATGGACCTTCCCTACACCCTCCTGCACATCCCTAGCTATTTTCCCTACTGTCTGTCCCTCTTTGTGTCCCTTTTCCACCACTTTCCTATCAATCCTTTAGGTAGAAATTAACGTGGGGGGTAAGTGGGAGTAAGTACTTTTAAGCAGCAGTAAGCAGGTTTAAGCCTGTTTGCATTGCCTACACAGGTTAAGCAACTGAGAAGCTAAATCAGTATAAGAAACTGTAACCGGAAGTTAGCAGTGTTTACCTCTGCACAAACCCATGCAAACCAGCTTACAACTGCTTTAAAGTGCCTTAATCACTCTGTATCCAACAGCCCTTGTACTGATGAGCAACAAAATAAACAGCCTTTGCAAGGCTCAAACCCAGGACCCTACACACCACGGCCAGAGTGATTAACTACTAAGCCATGTCAGATATACATAACCCTGATGTTTTCAAAAGCATATCATCCAGCCCAGCCATTCAACAGTACAGGAAATATATTTAAACATGTAGATGTATGTGTGTGTGTATATATATTTATATCTAAATAGATATAACATATATATATATATATATATATATATATATATATATATATATATATATATATATATATATGAATATATATGTACACATATATATATATATATATATATATATATATATATATATATACATGTATACATACACACATACACATGCATACATCTATAGATATATATGTCTACATGTATATGTCTATAAATATACAGCAATATATATATATATATATATATATATATATATATATATATATATATATATATAAGCCTAAATATATATCTCTATAGGTATATACAGACATATATCTATAGATATAAAAGAGACCATAAAAAAAATATATGTCCACATGCAACATTAATGGGAGTGAGGGGGCCCAAACAACATACGTCTTGTATGTATAGATACCCCCCCACAGCCAAACATGTTTGCCCTGCAATACAGTACCAACTGTTGCAAATCCCATAACCAGGACATGACACAACATGGTCACAAGATGTTAACAGTACTCCATCCCACCTCTATGATGTCAGGCTGGTATCAGTAACATATCATGCGGTACAGTCTGGTTACCGTAGGGAATGTACAATGTGGAAGCAATCAATATTCCTAAGATGCATATGCACAGACACATATATGCTGATACACACACACACACACACACACACACACACACACACACATATATATATATATATATATATATATATATATATATATATATATATATATATATATATATATATATATATATATATATATATATACACAGAGAGAGAGAGAGAGATAGATGTAACTACACATACACAAAGAGATATATATAGGAAGATGCCTTTGTGGAAGGTGAACACAATATGGAACACCCACTATGTCTACAGTTGCCATCTTACCAACTGAACAATGTATGAGCCACCCGTACAAATGACAATTGTTGCCTGCAACATATACCCACAGAGAGGTAAAAGGATATAACTCCACACACAGGTTTGCATACATGGGAAAGCTTTATTTGTTTACTATTACAATTGTATATGCCATGTCATATAACTGTTTAGACTCTGACAGACATATAAACAGAGTAATGCAACTGTGAAACAGTTATATTAATAGAGTAGTCTGGAAAGGTTTACATATGTTGCTGTCCAGGATGAGCCCTTCAAGTAGTACAATAATAAAGACAGACTGGGCCACAGGATAACAATCAATCAATAGTAAGTTATGTAGATGTATAGTCCATCAGCCTCTAGCTACACTCTGTACACAATCCCTAGGGCTTAAATACCTCAGTTGACACAATGGGATGTATCTGTTACATAACAAGGCATAACTAACACCACCACAATTACACTGACAAACAGAAGAGTCTGTATGGCAGTAAGCAGTAGGCCTGCATTTACTCAGAGTGAAATGTATGGTAATGTACACCCAGATACCTTAAGGCAGCTTACCCCTGATGCCCCATATATTGTAAAAGCTTAGATTACTTATGCTGCACCCCCACATAGATTGAATAATACAGGGCCATATACCACTGTTACATACCCTGCCCTCTGGAGTGCATAAGGGCACACATGTATTGTGTAGATGAAGCCCACACACATATATGGACCCAACCCCACAATATGTGTGGGGGCCACAACAGCAGTGGACTGGTGGCAGGAATGGCAGCATGACATACTCACAGCCCATTACATAACAAACCCTGACAGCATGTCATATGTACAAAGCATGGTATGTAGGTGGAGGACAGAGGTTGGAACACAGGTCCATATGTGAAATACTGTTGTCATAAACTAAAGAAGTCACTGGTGTTACAGGATAGTCTGCAGCATGCCCTTAGTCAGGAATATGAAGTTAGAAACAGACATGGATGTAGCCATGTACTGATAGCACTCAGCACACACACTGCCAGTGATATATCTGACACAAGACCTGTGTGGTGGGCAGACAAAACATAATAAGCACACCTCTATCCATCAAGTGGATAGGCCCGCAGTTGAGAGCTATACAGACAGACTGCATTCCAAGTTAAACTACTACTATGTACACACAAACACTGTAACACTGGCGCTATACAATGCATACAACAGCACTACTCACACTCTGTCTGTAGTTCTGGAACCTGGAGTTTGGCAGAAATTATAGGAAGGATAGGTATAAACCATGGCTGAGAACCGTTGATACAGACATAAGCTCACAACATGACAGGGCCAGTGGACATGATTCTAGGCTGACACTAACTTATGGCAGTGATATAGGTGATGTTTGTGCACTGATCAGAGGGAATTGGAACATTTTGACTAGTGATGTAATTTTGAAGGGTATGCTAGGTGATAAACCGGTTTTTAGATATAAAAGAAATAAAAACTTGAAAGATTTACTTTGTAGGGATAGGACAAAGACCAGTATGGATAATCTGGCCATCACTAAACAGGGCACTTTTCCATGTGGGCTATGCAAGGCATGTGCTTATGTAGATAGTAGGGGTGTTTTTGTACATCCAGTGACTGGAAGATTGTTTGAATTGAAAGGGAGAGCAACTTGTAGAACCACTGATGTGGTTTATTTGGCTGAGTGTCAATCCTGCACAAGTTTTTATGTGGGCAAGACCAACTGTATGTTTAAAGTTAGGGTCTTGCAGCACCTCTCTTCGATTAGAAATGGAGACACATGCAATGCATTATATAGACACTTGGTAGCTCATCCTACACATAGCTTCAAGTTTAAAGTGATAGTGAATGTGAAGTTGAAC
>NC_056739.1:942450294-942500294 GCF_019279795.1 Protopterus annectens | reverse complement strand
GTGATGTGGACACCCCATGGGCCCCAGTATGGACACAATGGGGACAAGCCTCCCACCCACTGCTATTCACAATAGCAGTCCACGTCCTGAAGGTGCCTAGCCTGGAGGCTGAGTAGGAGGAGCATGTGGACCTTGTGAATGTGTACTGGGTGCCTCAAGGTGATGTAGTACATCCCACACGTGTCTGTTGAGCCCGTTATGGAACAGACCCTGGATCTGACCTCGGGGGACAAGATCATGTCTGTGTGTGCCCCCGGCAGTGGGACATCCCCTGAGTTGGTTCCACCTCACAGTATTGCTCGACCTGTACATGAGGAGGCCCCATGGTGGGTCCCACATGTGATGCGGCCTGGTAACATGGGCAGATGAATTTGGATAGGTGTTTCTGCTGGCCAATAGTACAAAAGATGTTATTGTGTCACTTTTATAGAACATATGTGGCTAGTAATAGTCTACAAAATCCTGGAACATGTCCAAGAGCATGCATAGATATTCCCAATAACACAGAATGTCAGATGTGCAATAACGACATAGCAAGCATACCACAGGCATATACAGAACCATAGTGGCCCTGACAATGGCATGCAGGTGAATAGTCTGTAACAGGTCAGCAATGATAGTGTCCACACAGGGAACATGGCTACAAACACATTGCACAAAGTGTGGCACAATACAATATCTGCCCCACTGGTAGGTAAGCTGTAGCCATACCTATTGAGTTGTGTGTACAGTTTGTTGTTGCTGATATGGTGGGGGGTGACAGTGACATGTATTAAGAACTGTGGTAACCTTGCTGCATGACTTGCTCACACCTGTGTCCATCTTTATGTCTTTCAGGCAAGATGTCACATGGAAGGCTTCCAGCTTACTCAGCTGCTGAGAATGGCATTGTGGTAAACCACCTAATCCAGCACTATCCTGTCTTGTTTGGCCGGGCCACCCATGATTAGCAGGACCGGACCTCTCTGTTGAACGACCTAGTCCACAGTATCAATGATATTGAACTGCACAACTGCAATTATGAGCAGGTCCAGCATCATAGTTCTGACCTGCTTCGCAATGCCTGTCTGTGTGCTCCTGCAATCAGGGGGGGGATCACCTCGCAATAGGTGGGCATCCCCACTGACACATATGGAGGAGCTCCTAGCCAGCCACGTGGCACCTGCCTGACCACATAGCCAACAACTACCGGACACCATTGTGGAGGTGGGTGTTACCCACCTCACTGGCTGAGGAACATGCAGTTAAGGCCACAGGGCACATCAGTAGACAACTGTTGCATATACATCTGCATCTGTACAGGTAGATCATGCATATCTGACATGTCATAGATATAGTTTGTTGCTATATAGTAGTGATAAACATATGTGAATATTTGGAAGTATTGTGGACATGTACTGTTGATGTATTGTAATGCTGCAATGTCACAAGTGTGTCTACTGACTTTGCATCTCTCACCCTCTTATGTAGGACCCTCCAGTATAGCACCAAGGCAGCAGCCTGTAGCTGGTGAGTATGGTTTATGTTGATGCTTGCCAATACACTGGGCATGTAAAGTCTATGGTATATTCCATGAACGCATCTATCACACCTACCCAGAATGCATGCTGTACATGTGCACGTATTGTTGCTGTTAAATACACGGTATCACAGTGATGACCATGATGGAGTATTGGAAGGGTATATCATACACCTGCAAGATAACTAACATCCTGTCGTTGTGGAATTTGTCCACATGGAGTAACATAATGGTGGGAGATATGGCCTACAGTAGGGACATGTTTCAAACATCACCCATATACAGTGCAACACCAGTGTATATGCATGTAGGACAATGGCAACTGTTGCAGATTTACACTATGGTATAATGTATTTCTGTGGTCCACATTATCAGCTGGGACTAGGCTGTAACATTTGGTGTTCAGTGTATGGGACACTGCAACCAATTGACACACATGTAGGCCTTATTTGTCAGGCATCTGCAAAAAGGCTGAAGATAGGGGGTGTCAGCATGACACACCAGTGCACTGCAGCAGGGATCCTAAGAATGCTAAGAATGGCTGTATCTGCACATAGTCAGGTTCAGGAACTGTGGCAGATGTAACCCTACCCCCACAGCAATAGTGACGGCAGTGGGGTGAACACCAATGTATGTGCAGATGAGTAGACCTTACAATCATGCAGATTAGAAGACATGTGTAGGGCAGACTGAACATACACTGGCAAATGCAGATGGCCCATGCTAGTATACCCCTGCCAGGAGTAGTGACTGCTGTAGTACACATAACAATTAGTGCAACAAACCATCATGATAAGGGTGTGAGCACATATGCCGACACGGATTGTATGTATTGCGGTCAGCATCCGCACACCTAACACATTCTGTAGACACTGCATGTGAAAGTACAGGACATATGTCACATATTGGGCTCATGTGCTGTTAATATATGCAGTGATGTGTTCCCATGGCAGATCAAGGAAGGGTGCGTCATATCAATAAGGGCATGTACAATCCTCATAGCCATGGTATGCTCTGACAGCTGTCAGTGTAATACTATTGGATTGGTCATAAATGGTCCAGTGATGTTGAGAGCTTTAAATCAGACATCAGGTATTCACAAATGATATCTATCCACATATCAGACCAGGTAAGTGATGCTGAAAAACATAGTGGCTATGAGCATTAAAGCTGACATAACTGACACAGTACTACACATTCAGCAATGGGTTGTACACTTGTGAGGTATGATGCACAGTACATGGCAGGGTGCAGAACAGGTGCACAGCAATACTGTGTACATGGGTGCAGTGGTATCCAGGAGAAGGGGCATCACCTAGTAACACAGCACATGCATCACACACATGTATACTGTTGCCAGCATGGACTGAGTATAGCTGCACTGCATGCTGTTGTGTACCATATGTTATACATGTTGACAGATGGATAACAGGAGGACTGTGTGTACTATCATTGTGCAACCTCACCTGTATGTGTGTGTGTGCATCCTGTTGGGTGGTTAGTTTGTCTGTAAGGTCACTCTGGTGAAGTGGAGGGAGGTTTATGCATGTAGGATAGGATGTGTGCATATGTGTGCGTGTCTTTGTGTGGCTGTCCATGTATGCACATGCGTGATTGTGGGGTTGTTCATACAGCAGTACCTCCCTTTGGGATCATGCAGTACATGGACAAGGACCGCCACATGACACACCAGGAATACATGTCATGTATGTAATCACAGGACAGCTGATAGTATAGTAAGGTCTGTAGCATGGAACAGGCATTGAGAGGGAAGGTAGACACCAGGTATACCCTTAATATTGCATTCAGCAGAGAGGTGACTGACAACCCATGTATGCAGCACTACAGATGTACTGTGGAATTACTTGTTAACATCAGGGAGTGTATCCATATATTACAGTTTTCACATGATAGGCTTATTGAGCAGCATATATGGCATGTACTGAGCAATACATACATGACACCCACAGGTGGCAAAGTGGGTCAGGGTCCCGCCTGCATGCAATCTGTTGTTGGTGTCCATACAGACACTGAAGATGATGATAGTACTGTTGAGGCACTGGTGGGTTTGTCAGGGGCCTAAGCAGCACCATCATTTGACATCCACCTTTTAGCCACCTCAACCCTGCACACAGTTTCAGTGTCTATCCATACCCCATCACCAGTGGCCATAGCAGAGGGACAGCTGGCATTTAGTAGCAGTGCACAGGAAAGTGTGGTAACCATGCCTACTGTCTCTGGTGACAGCAGGCATAGTGGATGTCTGGCAGGGCACTACATATGCAGATGTCCCAGGGTGCTCATGGTAGGCCACTGGGCATCATGCCCCTGGCAGACATAACACAGCTAGTACCAGCAGGTGCATGTTTCAGGCTGTAATGGCGGTACCCATGGCATGTGATGCGTACAGAGTGTTATCTTCTATATGTGCCAGTTCTTACACAGCTGGGCAGACATGTCAGTGTCAATCAAGCTTAGGTAGCCTCTACATATCCCAGGTGGATATCTGTCATCTGCACATCTGTGCAGGGACTGACAGTCATCAGTTTGGCATGTAGCTATGCAGTAGGATGAATATGTTGACAGATGTTTGACAACAATATGTATGCCATAACTACATGCCAGAACCCCTCACTAACATGTGCTTTATAGACAGTAGTCTACAGTTACATTCCACATGTCGGATCATTATACAGTAGAGGTTATATATTGTGACACAGCTCAGACACCAGGGATACAACAGGGAGTCCTCAGAGCCCAGCTATGCCTACAGGTGTGCCTGTTGTCAATACTTCATTTAGCACTCTACTCTTGCCTGGTTAAGAACGGTCAACAGTAGTACCACCATAATACACTACATGCCAGTGTGACAGCATGTACCCTGGGCTACTACCCCTGTATGTAATAAATTCACATATATAACAGTGCTGTACAGGCCTCATATATGTCTGTGTCCCAGACATGACACTCACACCCCTTGTTAATGTAATGACAGCACATAGATGCATGTATTGTACGTGGCATTACATACAATTATTACAGATATCATTACGCTGCTATGTTATCAGACTGGGTAGTGTGAACTAGTTACCAGGGCTAAGCCATGCTTAGCAGGTGTCAGCATTGCTGCAATATAACAGCTAAGTTGATTTGCGCACTGGTAAGGGAAGCCTCCACTGTGTAAGCACTGATACATTTACCAACAGCTTAGCACTCGTTAGTTTCACGCAAACTTGCACAAACATGCTTAAAGCTGCTCAAAACTGCCTAAACCACTCTGTATCTGGCAGCCCTTGTTCTGCCCAGCAACAAAATGAGCATACTTTGCAGGTCTTGAACACAGTACCCCATACACTGTAGTCACAGCACTTAGCCACTACACCATGACCACCATGGAGACAGCTTTTGTATTTCCAATATATCTGCCAATACACATATTGAGTAGTATTGAACAATTGCCTTTACTTCCACAATTGTGTAGAACTTGTTATTAATATGACAGATGCATCGCATATGTTGTTTTATCATAATGTACACATAGCAGATACTTATATTGAGATACATCTGGGAGGGTATACACAACCGTGAGGTGTACACATGACTGGAATATGGATATATACATATAATAGGTTGATATATGTCTACATGTGCATACACATGCATATTCATACATATGTCTGTATACACATCTGTATAGTGCAACATATATCTATATATATATATATATATATATATATATATATATATATATATATGTATATATATATATATATATATATATATATATATATATATTATATATATATATATATATATATATATATATATATATATATATATAATATATATATATATATATATATATATATAGATATAGATATAGATATATGTATATATAGCTATATATGTATGCACATCCTGTTTGTACAGATATGCCTATTTATGTAGATATCTATGTAGATATCTATAACTATATGTGCATACATAGGTATTCTGATATACCTATTACTGTCAATATATATATATATATATATATATATATATATATATATATATATATGTATATATATATATATCTATGTAGATATCCATGTGCATATGTATCTCTAGCTGTGTATGTGTAGACATATATTGCTGTGTATATGTATATATCTGAGTGTTTAAATGTATATGTATATATATATATATATATATATATATATATATATATATATATATATATATATATGTACATATACATATCCATCTATGTATGTCGATATATAGATGTGCATATATCTATATAGATATATGGATAATTATGTATACATATATGTTCACCATATATCCAAACATGGAGTGGAGTCCTACCTCAGCCCCAATAGTCCCAACCTCTTAGTGCAAGGGGATGTCAGCTATGTATTGCAGGTATATATGCAGGGGCGGCCCGTGCTATTGGACTGCCGGACTGCAGCCCCCCCAGCTGTAAAAAATAAAGAAATTAAAAAGAAAATAAAAGAAAATAAAAGATAAAAAAAATTCAAAATTCGCAGACTTTCATGCATGCGCACTAGTCCGGACTGCTGCTGAGACAGTCTGGAGCATGCGCAGACTGTTTCAGCAGCAGTCCGGACTGGGAAGCATGTAAGAGCAAGATCCCAGAAGTCTATGCAGTTGTAGCGGCAATAGACTGTCGCTGGAAACGCATCAGAGTTGGACTGCAATGTCAGCAGTCTGGAGTTTCCAGTCTCATCGGGGGAAGATCTCACGATTTGGAGCTATGGATTTATGTGGATGGGCAGGTATGGATTTATGGCACGAAGGGATTGGTTTGCAGCTATGGATTTATGTGTGGACAGGGATTTGGAGCAGGTTTGCAGCTACGAGATCTACTACAGGTAAGGTTGTGTGTGTGTGTGTGTGTGTGTGTGTGTGTGTGTGTCCCAGTTACTATATACTGGTGCCTAGACTCATGGTGGTGTGGTAGGAAATATCTCAGGCTTGAACCCTGTACCTTGTATGCAGGTGTTAAAGACCTGAATTCAATACCCACCACCATTTGTAAAAAAATGCAGATTTTTGCCTCATATTTGATCTGATCTGTTCCTCATAATATCTGTGATTTCTAAATATTGCAATGCTTGATATTTGATGGTGCAGTGGTCGCATTGTTGCCTCACAGCTGCAGGTTCTCAGGTTTGATTCTTGGATGGTGTGCCTTCTTTGTGGGGTCTGCATCTTCTCCCTGTGTTTGTGTGGGTTTGCTTTTGTGTCCTCCCATGTTACAAAGACATGCCTGCATTATTTCTTCCTGGGCCTCTGCTGAAAATTGTTTTTCTTTTGTTCCAAGTCAGACTGTTAAATAAAATTGACAGGCATTTGAATTTCAGACTTCAGGTTTCTGAATGTTTAATTCCTTACATATTTGATGGTGCAGTGGTAGCATTGTTGCCTCACAGCTGTAGGTCTTCTAGTTTGATTCTTGGCTGTGGTGCCTTCTGTGTGGAGTCTGCATCTTATCCCTGTGTTTGTGTTGATTTGCTCTGGTGTCCTGCCATTTTACAAAGACATATGTCTGCAGTATTTCTCCCTGGGCCTCTGCTGAAAATTGTTTTGTTCACAGAAGTAAAATTGACAGGCATTTGAATTTCAGACTTCATATTCTTCAGAAAATACATAGTAACACAACCTAAATTTAAAAGATGAATATTTGAAATTTGTACTTATTTTTGGGACTGTATTACCCCATTATTGGCTTTGTCCAGGTTTTTTGTGCTAAGGTTGACAGCTATGGCAAGAACTGAATTCACTGAATATGTTTGAGGGCTGTATTCCCTCATTACTGGGTTTGTCCAGGTGTTTTGTGCTAAGAGGTTGACAGCTATGGTGACAACTGAATTCATTAAACGATAGCCATTTAAGTTTCAGTCTTCCGCTTTTTCACAAAGCAGCTGATTTGGCATAGTAGTATGTTGCTCTGACTGTTTTGCACAGGGACCTTGACAGTAAAATGTATGGTGGAAACACAGCATTTTTCTTTCACAAAGCAGGCGATTTGGCATAGTAGTATGTTGCTCTGACTGTTTTGCACAGGGACATCGGTAGTAAAATGTATGGTGGCAACACAGCATTTTTTTTTCACAAAGCAGCTGATTTGGCATAGTGGTATGTCGCACTGACTCTTTTGCACAGGGACCTTGGCAGTAAAATGTATGGTGGTAACACAGCATTTTATTATAGCAACTTTCCAAGATTATACAAGCAATGTTTAATGTGTCCCTATTTTTTGGGCTTTTGACAACCCCCCAATTAATTTTGGCTTTTTCCAAATTTCTTGTGCTGTGAAGTTGAGATGCAGTTGAGTATTGAGCAGATTTTACAAGGAGCTGAGAACTGGAGTGGAAGAGAAGTTTAGTGCTGCTTATGCTAAGTCAGATTGCATTGTTAATAGCACAACAAGTTGTGTACTTGCTTTTGATGCAGAAGGTTGTTGGTTCTACTCCCACAAGGGGTGAATGCTGCCGTACTGAAAAAGTTAAGATACTAACTATGAGCCTGTTATCAGTTTGCCATCCATTTCCTATTGCAATATTACTAGCTTATCATTTTTAATGTAATATAGGCAATTTATTCCTCGGGGGCATCAGACACTTTATTTTTCAATGAAACCATGAAATATAAAGGTGTTTGCTAGCAGCAACCTCTTCATTAGTTACAGATTTATTTAATGTGGAATTATTTAGATTACTTTTTACTTCTTCAGAGATTGTGCATTTTACTGATAATGGTGGACTGTAGAATGATGCATATTTACTGATAATGGTGGACTGTAGAATTGTGCATATTTACTGATAATGGTGGACTGTAGAAGTTTGAGTAGACTTTTATGATGGAAATGTTCTGAACTGGGCAGTTTTGTCATTATGGGTGCATGCATTTTGTTTCATTGATTACTGGAAAGAGTTTGGGCAGGATTCATGAAGCCTCCGTGTAAGAGTTACAAGGCTTACACGGAGGCTGCAGTTAAACGGTGTGATGTCAGCATGCCATGCATATGCATGAGGGCATGCTGAATCACACCTAAGGTTAACACGGTCCGTGTAAGACAATAGGGGGCGTGTCTGTAGGGCGAGCCCTGTAAACGGACATGCCCCCAGAAGAGTTAAAGTCCCGAAAGTAAACCCCGACAACAGAGTCCATGTAAATGTGAATAAACACAACACAACACATACCCCCACAGACTATGAACATAAAATGTATAAATGAACATCTATTTTTTTTTATAAGTTGTAAAGATGTTTGCCCGTGAGTGCGCTCGTCTGCGCAGGCATGCCCGGCGCTTAGCCACAGTTAGCAGTCAGTGGAAAAGCATATAAGAACTAAATATGCAAAGTAAGCCAAGAAGCAATAGCGTAGCGGTAGAGACGTTGGCTGAAGAGGAGGCAGTCATGGTTTGAGCCCCCACAACATCAATTTTTATTTTTAGTGAAATAAGCATGAAACAATTCCATGACATATATGTACATATATAAAATTATATTTTATGTAAAATGTAATGAAATGGGCCATGTATTTTGAAGAAATGTGAGATAATAAAAAATGTCAGATGTGCCTATAGCTGAGCTACAGTCTAACAAGTTGAGTATATCTGCCTGTAGGTATCAATAAGGGTGTGTATAATCCCCATAGCCATGGTATGCTCTGATGGTTGTCAGTGTAATAGTATTGGACTGGTCATACATGGTCCGCTGATGTTGAGACCTGTAAATCAGACATCAGGTATTCACAAATGATATCGGTCCACATATCAGCCCAGGTATGTGATGCTGAAAAACATAGGGGCTGTGAGCATTAAAGTGGAGATAACTGACACAGTGCTACACATTCAGCAATGGGTTGTACACTTGTGAGGTGTGGTGCACAGTACATGGCAGGGTGCAGAACAGGTACACAGCAATACTGTGTACATGGGTGCAGTGGTATCCAGGGAAAAGGGCATCACCTAGTAACACAGTACATGCATCACACACATGTATACTGTTGCTAGCATGGATTGACTATAGCTACACTGCATGCTGTTAGGTACCATATGTTATACATGTTGACAGATGGGTAATAGGAGGACTGTCTGTACTATCATTGTGCAACCTCACCTGTGTGTGTGTGTGTGTGTGTGTGTGTGTGTGTGTGTGTGTGTGTGTGTGTGTGTGTGTGTGTGTGTGTGCATCCTGGTGGGTGGTTAGTTTGTCTGTAAGGTCACTGTGGTAAAGTGGAGGGAGGTTGACGCATGTAAGATGTGTGTGTGTGCATGTGTGTGCCTTTGTGTGGGTGTCCATGTATGCACATGTGTGATTGTGGGGTTGTTCATACAGCAGTACTTCCCTTTGGGTTCATGCAGTACACGGGCATGGACTGCCACATGACACACTAGGAATACTTGTCATGTATGTAATCACAGGACAGCTGATAGTATAATAAGGTCTGCAGCATGGAACAGGCATTGAGAAGGAAGGTAGATACCGGGTATACCCTTAATATTGCATTCAGCAGAGAGGTTACTGACAACTCATGTATGTAGCTCTACAGATGCGCTAGGGAATTACTAGTCAACACCAGGGAGTGTATACATATATAACAGTTTTCACATAATAGGCTGATTGAGCAGCATATATGGCATGTACTGAGCAATATATACATGACACTCCAGTGCGTGATATTATGGAGTGAACATAGTAGCCCCTCACATATAGGGGCCTTGCTCATGATGTCTGGACATACACAGGGTGAACATTGAATGACAGCAGTGAGGCCATGTAAAACCACTCCACTCAGGTTAGGCAGGTAATGGAGTAACAGGTCTTGTTTTGTGATCACTTGTCTAGGCATTTAGGGGACTGATAAGTTAATGAGTGGTCTCAATGAGTGTATGCTACTAAGTGTGATGCAGGTTGGAGAATGCATGGGAATATATGTGGGACTGTCTGTAAAGTCACGGAGATATAGGTATTCAGGTGCTGTGTGTGTGTGTGTGTGTGTGTGTGTGTGTGTGTGTGTGTGTGTGTGTGTGTGTGTGTGTGTGTGTGTATGTGTGTACTGTTATGTAATGCTGTACAGGTCTTAAAGTGCATTTATTGTGTTCCCCCACAGGTGGCAAGGTGGGTCAGGGTCCCTCCTGCATGCAATCTGATGTTGGTGTCCATACAGACACCAAAGATGATGACAGTACTGTTGAGGCACTGGTGGGGTTGTCAGGGGCTTAAGCAGCGCCATCATTTGACATCCCCCTTTTAGCCACCTCAACCCTGCACAAAGTTTCAATGCCTATACATACCCTATCACCAGTGGCCATAGCAGAGGGACAGCTGGCGTTTAGTGGCAGTGCACAGCAAAGTGTGGTAACCATGCCTACTGTGTCTGTTCATAGCAGGCATAGCGGATGTCCGGCAGGGCACCACATATGCAGATGTCCCAGGGTGCTCATGGTAGGGTCACTGGGCATCATGCCCCTGGCAGACATGACATAGCTAGTACCAGAAGGCACATGTTTCAGGCTGTCATGGCACTACCCATGGCATGTGGTGCGTACAGAGTGTTATCTCCTTTATGTGCCAGTTCTTACACAGCTGGGCAGACATGTCAATGTCAATCAAGCTTAAGTTGCCTCTACATATCCCAGCTGGACACCTGTCATCTGCACATCTGTACAGGGACTGACAGTCATCAGTTTGGCATGTAGCTATGCAGTAGGATGAATGTGTTGACAGATGTTTGACAACAATATGTATGCCATAACTACATGCCAGAACCTCTCACTAACATGTGCTGTACAGACGGTAGTCTGCAGTTACATTCCACATGTCGGATCATTATCCAGTAGAGGTTATATATTGTGACACAGCTCACACACCAGGGATAGAACAGGGAGGCCTCAGAATCCAGCTAAGCCTGCAGGTATGCCTGTTGTCAGTACTACATTTAGCACTCTACTCTTGCCTGGGTAAGGACTGTCGACAGTAGTACCACCATGATACACTACATGCCAGTGTGACAGCACGTACCCTGGGATACTACCCCTGTATATAATAAATTCACATAGATAACAGTGCTGTACAGGCCTTATATATGTCTGTGTCCCAGACATGACACCCAACCCCCTTGCTACTGTAATGATAGCTCATAGGTGCATGTACTGCACATGACATTACATACAGTTATTACAGATGTCATTACACTGCTATGGTATCAGACTGGGTGGTATGAACTAGTTACCAGGGCTAAGCCATGATTAGCAGGTGTCAGCATTGCAGCAATATAATAGCTAAGTTGATTTGTGCACTGGTAAGGGAAGCCTCCATTGTGTAAGCACTGATATGTTTACCCATAGCTTAGAACTCGTTAGCTTCAGGCAAATCCGCACAAACACCCTTAAGGCTGCTCAAAACTGCCTAAACCATTCTGTATCTGGCAGCCCTTGTTCTGCTCAGAAACAAAATGAGCATCACTTGCAGGACTTGAACCCAGTACCCTGTACACTGTAGTCACAGCACTTAGCCACTACACCATGACCACCATGAAGACAGCTGTTGTTTTTCCAATATATAGGTCTCTACACTTATACCCTCATAACCACTCCCCCTTTACCTAAAACCAATCATACACTCACTGCTAGCCACACCCTATATCTATATCTCCACACCCCTCAGATATAAATCTCCTCCCACTACCCCCAGCCTATTCTCCCAAAGATTAACCCCTACTCTTCTCCTTCTCTTCTAATACCCACTTTTCATTCTTCTACCATGCCTAACCAACATCAGTGTTTACTAGTACTCTCACTATTGACTACTCTTACCACTACCTACCTCTTAACCTCCTATGAACAACCCCTTTTCTCTACTCTTATCATCCCTTCCAAATAAACTGCAACATCTTTTCCAGCTTTATCCACAAGCTTTCTCAATACCATCTACAAGCCCAGCTACTTTCAAGCTAAATATCATCAACTAATTCACATTAAATACTCAATACTTAACAATAGAAAGTTATTTGACTACCATTGTAAACTTCCCCAATACTACAGCTTTACTTTATTCCACTCCTTAATAGATGGAGACATTCATCCCAACCCAGGCCCAAAGACTCACCCATCCTCCACTAACAGTAACCAAGATAATACTAACCCCTTACCATTAACCAAATCCTCTAAATCACTCTTAATACCCCATCTAAACATACGTAGTATATGCAACAAAATACCTCAAATTCATGCTCTTCTGGATGTTCACCAGTTCGACATCCTCTGCTTAACTGAAACATGGCTCAAACCCGCAATAAAAGATATTGAAATTATCCCCCCAGGCTATAATATCATTCAAAAGGACCGCATAAATAGAAAAGGTGGGGGGGGGTAGCAATTCTCTATAAAGCAGGACTACAAATCAGCAAAATAAACCATAAACTACCCTCAGAAAACAACATAGAAATAATTATTTCTAAATTACAGCTTAACCACCAAAAATCAGTTAGCATCATCTGCACTTATCTCCACCAGGTAAAAACCATACTATATTAAAGATCTACTAAACTGGCTTTCCTCAAATCTCCCTCAAGAAACAATACTACTAGGAGACTTTAATATTGACTGGAATTCATGTAACAATACCAATCCATCCACCCTGATCAACCTGTATGGCTTCTCACAAGCTATAAACTCTGCAACTAGAACAAATAAACTTAATAATAAAGAAAGCATCCTGGACTGGATACTAACAAATTGTCCACAGCAAAACTATACAACAGGAACCCTCCCAGATGACCGTAGTGATCACTCTCTAATATATATAATTAGACATAAAACAAATGTAAATATCTCTACTCCAGTCAGAACTGCCCGTAGCAAAAAACACTTTGACCAAGAACTGTTCCTAACCAAACTTAAACAATGCAACTGGGAACCACTCAAGTCCCTCCCAATAAATGAAGCAGTAACTTACTTCAATACTACTTTCCTAGCAATCTTAGACCATCATGCCCCAATGCGTTCCATAAGAATGAAAAATAAACCAGCACCATGGCTCACAAATCAGACTAAGAAGCTAATCCTTAGTAGGAACAAATCTTGGGCTAAATGGCGTACCACAAAAGACAAAATTGATCACCAAACTTTTAGGCAACAAAAAAAACATAGCTAAAAAGCTGTCCTACAAGACAAAAAGAACTTTTATATCCAACTTCAAAAATCATCCCTTCAGCAACCACAAAAGTTCTGGTCTACTATAAACAGGCTTCTATCCCCAGGTAAAGTAGTCACACCTAATCCACTAGGCTCCAACCCCGACTGTCCAACACAAATAGCAAATGCTTTTAATACTTTTTCTACTTCTGCTGTACTAAATCTAGCAAATCAACAAAACCCTGATGCCTCCAATTTGCCCAGTACAAACTCCATTCCTCCCCCCTTCCACCTTGAACCGATACCCACCTCCTATATCTCTTCCCTACTTCAAAAATTAAAACCTACTACCCCCTCAGCTGATAAATTACCAGGAGAATACCTCTGACTAGGAGCCTTAGCCATTGCCTACCCAATCTCCATATTGATCAATAGAACCATAAAAGAGGGCACTATTCCATCAATTTGGAAAATCTCACACATTATTCCTCTTCACAAAGGTGGTGACTCCACTGAGTACTCTAACTATCGTCCCATAGCTCTACTGTCTCCACTTGCTAAAATAATGGAGAAATGTATCCACAAACAATTAATAACCCACCTACTCCACTACAATCTCTTAGCTAACTGTCAACATGGTTTTCGTCCTTTCCACAGTACCACCACAGCCTTGCTATCCTTTACCAACTGCATCAACAAAAATTGCAATAATAATATTCTTTCCTCAGCATTCTTTGTAGACCTATCTAAAGCCTGCGATATGGTCACCCATCAACTTCTCCTCCACCTACTAAAGTCACTATCTCTTGATAATTCTGCTATGAACTGGTTTACATCCTACCTGGAAAACCGAAAACAAGTTCTCTGGCAAAACCATCTTTCAGAACTCCTTCCCACCTGCCTAGGTGTCCCACAGGGCTCCATTTTAGGTCCACTATTGTTTTCCATTTTTATAAATGACCTTCATCTCTCTATTTCACTCTCTACCTGCATTCAATACGTTGATGACTCTACAATCATTTGTTCAGCTTCATCCCAAACTGAACTTCATTCTCTCACACAAAAATCCTTCACCACTATAGAACAATGGTTCTCCAACCACTGTCTTCTCCTCAACCCAAAAAAAAAAACAAATTATTGCTCTTTACACCTTCTCACTTGTCTCCCCCTCTTCATTTCACACTTACATCCAACAATGGTACCATTATTTCTCCAGATCCCACCACCAAACTCCTAGGTATTACAATTGACAATCAATTAAAGTTCGACAGTCACATAAACACTACAATAAAATCTACTAACAAAAAACTTGGATCCCTCTATAGAATCAAACATTTACTGACACCACTAGCCAGAACCACAATAGCTAGAACCCACTTAATCTCTACCCTATTATATGCTTCCCCCATATATACCAATCTGTCTAAAAATAATCTTAACAAACTAGCTAGATCATATAATATTGCCAGATTTGCCACTAACTCTCCATACAGGACTCATCACTGTCAGAATCTAAAACAACTAGATTGGCTGGAATTACCTCACCTATTACAGTTTAACCAACTTATAATCGCCCATAAATTCCTTTACCAACCCAACAACACCCCAATTCTCTCTACCCTTATAACACCATATTATAACTTGAGGAATCTACGCTCCACTAAAAAAATGTTGATGCACACTTCCTTATCAAATAATTTAGCAGGAGACTCCATATTCTCTAATTCAGTTGGGAAAATCTGGAATCACTTACCACAAAACCTTACAACCCTAACCTCTCTCCCACTATTCAAAACTAACATAAAACATTTCCTCTCTAACCACTGGTTATGCTCTTGTACCAACCCTGACTAACTGGTGTTTTTAAACTATCTGTTACCATCAAAACATAAAATTCTTTTTCAGAACTAGTCATGGACCTATTTTCTAACTAACCTACCTTTCTCATTTCCTAATACTGTCTTTCCTGAGTACTACTTATCACACTGAACACTTCTATTCATCTTCTTTCAGTGCTTTTTGTAAATTTTATTATACTGAAGATGATTAACTCTTTTTTAATGTCATGTACTAATTTTTTGTTTTAGATGTTTTTTTGTTCTGTATATTTTAATATGTATTATAGAATGTCTTTGAACTTGGAGCTTTTCTCCCCGGGCCCCCACTGAAAATGGACATGTATCCAGTTGGACTAGCCCGGTTAACAAATGTAAAATAAATAAATAAAATATATCTGTCAATACATATATTGAGTAGTACTGAACAATTGCCTTTACTTCCAACATTGTGTAGAACTTGTTATTAATATGACTGTTGCATCGCATATGTTGTTTTATCAGAATGTACACATAGCAGATACATATGATGAGATACATCTGGGAGGGTATACACAACCGTGAGGTGCACACATGACTGGAATATGGATATATACATGTAATAGGTTGATATATGTCTACATGTACATACACATGCATATTCATACATATGTCTGTATACACATCTGTATAGTGCAACATATATATGGCCATATGTACATCTCGTCGTATATATATATATGTATATATATATATATATATATATATATATATATATATATATATATATATATATATACACATATATAAATATATATATATATATATATATATATATATATATATCTATATATGTATATATATATATATGTATATATATATATATATAGATAGATATAGATATATGTATATACAGCTATATATGTATATGCATCCTGTGTGTACAGATATGCCTATTTATGTAGATATATATGTAGATATCTATAACTATATGAGTATACATAGCTATTCTGATATACCTATTACTGTCAATATATATGTAGATATCCATGTGCATATGTAGCTCTGTCTGTATATGTGTAGACATATATTGTTGTGTATATGTATATATCTGAGTGTTTATATATATATATATATATATATATATATATATATATATATATATATGCACATATACATATCCGTCTATGTATGTCGATATGTAGATGTGCATATATCTATATAGATATATGGTTAATTATGTATACATATATGATCACCATATACCAGAAAATGGAGTGGAATCCTACCTCAGCCCCAATAGTCCCAACCTCTTAGTGCAAGGGGATGTCAGGTATGTATTGCAGGTATATATGTAGACTATTGCTACTGTAAGAGGGGTTGTCTTCACAGACATGTTGTGTGTGGGAGGTCGCATCTGCTTTTAACATGTGCACCATTGGCTACTGACAGACATCCTAAGGACATCATAATACAGTACCACTGCTAGAACAGTAATGATCCTGTGGACTACAGCAGAGATATTGCCAATAAATGTGGACAGTCTGACACACTCTGGTCAGTCCAGAGGTATACCCAGAACCCCTTAGTGCAAGACATGTGGAGCAAACCTGACAATTTGGATGTTAACAGCCATGTAAATGGGTATATCACATAAATACTGGTATACAATTGCCCCCATAGATTATGCATTCACACACCCTTGTCTGTCCTGACACATAATAACCACTGGTACAGAGGTGACATGGCCACATACTACCCACTAGTTAGTGACATACATCTGTACAGCATCCCACTGCTTTGTCTGAAATACATGACTGTTATGGTGGCCTGGCAGCAGTACATCTGGCAAGTATCTGGACATAATATCACACTGGGCATGTACACTAAGCTGCTAGGCATGTAACAAAGCACTGTACAGGCTACAGGCGGACTGCCACAACACTAGCCTACATTTCTTATGGGGGAATACACATGTACCTGCATATATAGTAGGCTCTAGAAGCATGTGACAGCACAGAGTAACAGACACCTGTGTGAAAGAGCATAACCAGAACCAATGTGAACACAGCCACAGTCACATATGGTAAGCTAGCGTGATATTACAGTATATGGACTATCTGATCAACACCATCCTAATATGTGCCGCTCACACACTAACCTTACATATACTGGGCCACTACACATTGTGGTCCGATGTCTGTCTGTGGTATGGGACATGTGTGTGTTTGGCCCTACAAACATGTAAGCCGATAGGGTAACATACACTGAAGCAGCATAGGTTCATAGGTAGGTACTAGGCTATTGGCCCTAGGGCCTATACAAGCCTAGCCAAAAAGGTACCCTGGCTTTCGCCACCCAAGAAAATTATTTTCCTGTGCCCCTGTCAAGCAGAACCATGGAAGTGATTCCCAGGGTGAATTTCCTATTACCCATCCAATCATCAAGATTTTTCTTGAAGAGTGCTAATGAGGAGCTCTGTTTGACATAGATAGGTAGTCTGTTCCAGAGTATGGGAAGTCTCTGTGATAGGAATCTATCTCTCCAGCATGTTCTGTTTATTGTGGTGACAAGGTTTAGGTCCCTATAACGTGTAGCTCAGAGGGAGTGGGATTTTGTTAAGTGGAGCATGTCCAACAGCTCTGGGTTTGACATAGCTTTGTATGTTAGGCAGAGATCGCCTCTGAGTAGGCGATATGCGACAGAGTAAAGCTGGAGTTTTTTGAGACGGTCTGCGTATGGCATCTGTTTGAGGCTAGTAATCCTTTTTGTGAGGTATTTTTTCAGACTTTCCAGTTGTTGCAGATGTCTTCTGAGGTTCATACCAAAAGGGGTGTTGTACTCTATAATGGGTCTAATGTATGATGAGTAGAAGGGAACAATGACCTCTTTTTTTCTGGATGAGAAACCTTTTGTGATGAGGTGTGCCACATAGAAGGATTTCCTGACCAGTGTAGCGATGTGATTAACAAAGGAGAGACTACTGTCCACTTGTGTCCAAAGGTCTCTTATCACACTTTCAGTGTTAAGTAGACTACCGCCTATGTGGTAGTTCATGGGTACAGAGTTTTTACCAAAAGGGATGACAATGCATTTTTTGGCATTGAGCTTGAGACCATGGCTTTGACACCAGGCATCTGTCTCAGTGAGGCCCTTTTGTAGGATGTCCACATCATTAGGAGTTTTGATTATGACTCCTAGTTTGCAGTCATCTGCAAATTTAGTTAGACAAAGAGTCTGCTACTTTCACAGTGTGGATTCTGTCAGTAAGCCAGTTGGCAACCCATCTTGTGACATAGGGATTTATACCTAGTTTAGTGAGTTTATCTATAATTCCAGAGTGGGGGATGGTGTTGAACACCTTGGCGAGATCTAGATAGGCTGTGTGAACCACCTTACCCTCATCTATGGCTTTGGTGACTACTTCAAAGTAGTCTATCAGGTTTAGGAGACATGATCTGCCTTTTACAAACCCAAACTGTGTGGGATCCAGTGTTTGGAGATCTCCAATGTAGTTGCTTATGAGTTCCATGATGATATGTTCCACGGCCTTGCAGACCAGGCTCGTCAGGCTATAGGGGTGGTAGTTCCTGGGGTCTGTTGTGGCCCCCCCTTTGTGGAGTGGGATAACCATTGCGGTGCGCCATTTAATGGGCACAAAGCCTGAGGCGAGGCTATGATTGAACATGGTACTTAGGTGGGGTGCCAGTTCATTCTGTAGTTCGTGTAGAAGGCAGCCTGGATTGTTGTCAGGTCCCATGTATGCTGTGTTCTTGGCTTTGGAGAGTGAGGTTTTTACCTGTGCAACCGTGATTACAGGAACTTTGCATTCTTCTGGTATAAAGATGGGCCCTTTAGGGGGTGAGAGGGGGTAAAGTTAGCACTGAACCTATCTGCCAGGATGTTGGCAATATCAGTCGGTTCTGTATATTTAGTGTCATTGTGCTGTAACTCAGAGCAGTTCTGAGTGTTGCCATTGAGATTCTTGACATAGCTATAGAATGCTTTGTGGTTGTCTTTAGAATCAGTGCTGATTTTGTTTTCATAACTAGCTTTGGAGGATTTTATGAGGGATCTCAGCTTCTTACTGAGGCTGACCATGGAGTTCCTCCAGTCATGGGATTTTACTCTTTTTTGCAACAGTTTCTTCCTTCTGTTGTAGAGTTTGTTTATGGCAAAAGACCACCAGATCGGTTTCCTTTTTTTGGGGGACAGCACCTTGGTTCTGTTCAGGATAGCATGATCCATGCACTCGTGTAAGTGCTTATAAAGTGCATTTGTGTAGGATTCAGCAGTCGTACCTCTATTGTCCATCTGCATGGGTGTCGTGAAGCTTGCCACTTCTGTCTTAAGAAGCGTGAAGTTGGCTTTGGAGAATTTTGTTATGGTTGTTTTCCCAATGGGGGGTGGGAGCGGGATGTGGATGTCTAGGGTGATTAGATTGTGGTCGGATCTGACCAACGAGGACATGACTTCTGGTGTGGAACACCGGTCTCCCATGTTGGTGATGACCAGGTCTAGGATATTGCTGCCCCTGGTGGGGTTGTGGATAAGTTGATCCAAGGCATTGGAATTGATGATTTCCAGAAATTGTTGAGCAAAAGAGTTGGTACATGAGTAGTTTTCCCAGTTAATGCTAGGGTAGTTGAAATCACCCATTATTAAAGGTTGGGTTGTACCTTAATATTTTCCAGTGTATCAAGAAAAGAGTAGTGGGAATCCCGGGGCATGGTGGGGGGTCTGTAGCAAGCTGCAACCTGGATTGCAGTTTTACCCAGAGTTAGTTGAACTTGCATAATCTTGATTGCATTATGCTGAGCAACTTGCCTGGAGGTGTGGAAATCCTTAATGAATATGGACATGCCTCCACCTTTAGTGTTTCGGTCCAGGTTTGGTGGCCAAAAGTTGTGATATGAATTATAGCCTGGTAATGCAGGAGTGCTCTCTGGAGTTTTGAACCAGGTCTCTGTCACTGCACAGATGTCAATGTTCTCCATTTTAAGGAGTGCCTCGAGTGAGTGCATTTTGAGGTTTAGACTTCTAGCATTGAATAGCATTAACGTCAGATTGTGCTTGCTTGTACCTGTTATGGTGGTGAATTTGTCATTTGAACCTTGCCTAAAAAAGGCACTATAAGGGTGGAAAGAGCCTTTGCCAGTATCAGGAATCCCAAGAGTGGCAGGTGCAGGGCGTCTCTGGCAAAGCAGCGTGGTCTGTTGATCATGTCATCCCAGGCAGATAGATACTGGATTCCCTTAGAATGACATCAGAAGCTTAGCCAATTGTTAAAGTCAATCATTTTGTCCTTGTGCTGTAGTATCATTCTGGGTGATGGCAGGATGCTACTCAGGGCTAGGGTCATACCTGCCTGGGCTACAAGATCAGAGAGCTCCTCCATGTCTCTTTTCATGTAGTCCCGGGAGGTACATCTCAGGTCATTCACACCAACATAGACAATGACAGAGTCATATTTGTACTTTATTTATTATTTATTTCCAGTTTGATAACTGGGGATGTCCACTGGACCCGAAAGCCCATTTTCAGTGGAGGCCCGGGGAGAAAAGCTCCGAATTTACAAACACATTGCACACTTAAAGCTCCATATTACAAACACATTGCACATTAAAACAATTTACAAACAAGAAAAATAAAAGTTTTTAAAAAGATTAAATTTGTAGCACAGAAAAAACTGCAGTTTCATTTTATGTTTGAGGTGAAAGATACATTTTATGGCAATGGTAAGAGATACAGTTGCAAGAAGAGGGATATAAGCAGAGGGGAAGTGAAGATATAAAAGTATTTACTTAGAGTTTATACAGGGGGAAGACAATAAAGAGTAGAGGGTGGGGGCTGAAGAAAGAGGAGCAGGAGAAAGAGTTGGAAGAAAGAGGGGCAGGAGGGAGAGGATTGAAAAGAGGATGTGAAAGGATCTAGGTAGGAAGTATACAGTTAAATTTCCAGTTTTGGGAGAGGTGAGAGTGGAGAAGAGATTTGAACTTTTCTGGGCTTGTAGTGATTCTTAGCAGGGGAGGAAGTGAGTTCCACCGAACTGAAGCGAGTACTTGTTGTGGAGTGACATGAGTGCATGCATTATGTGGTGGATCCTGGCACCCGTCAGGCAGCTGACAGTAACTTTTTCCTTGTTTAGCCTGGTGAGTGGAAAATCAGTGTGCCTGACTATAGAGTCACCTATGACTAGAGTGTTGGGTACGTTATGCCTTATGGGCTGTAGTTGAGTGGCACACTGAATATGTGGGCTATGTGTAATTTGGGTTGTGTTGGGGGGGGGGGTTCCTTGCATTTCTGCTTTGGAGGTATCAGTTGTTTGGGCAGATGTTTACTGAGAGCCTCCATGAATGTAGGTGTGTGTTTTGTGCTTCTGTGTGTATGTTTTGGTGGTGTAGGTTTTGAAGGACTATGTGATGAGGGTGGTGTGGTGCAAGTGTTTTTCTCCTCTTGACTGTCTAGTCCAGTCTTCGGTGAAGAGAGCTTTGCTTCCAGTTTGGCTATATAAGTGCATCTCTCACAGGTTGTAGTGTAGGGTGGTAGAAGGAGAGGGTTGTCTGTCTACATGAGGCAATTGCTGCATTGTCCCAAGATGCCCAGACTCATCAGGTAGACAGGAGAAAACACCAGAAGATGGCATTTACACATGCCTGAATAGGTGCTTATTTATTAAGTACTAAAAACTGTTTTCCTCTAGACAAGTGAGGAAAGTTGAGTGCTGTAGTAATTTGCAACTTATTTAGTGCTTACAATGAGTTCTGAACAAGTGCTGAGCTCAAAGAAACAGATTTGAGTGCTAAAAACTAAAAAGCTGGCTAGTTGCAAGGGAAAATTTGGAGAGCAGACTTTATGGCGCCAGGAATAGTTTAACCCTAGTTAAGTGGTGGGGGAGCTCAGGAGCTCACAAACAGTCCTGGACACAGCAAATCTGTATATGGACAAAACCTGCCACAGGAAAGTGGGGGGGGGGGGGCAAGCTTAGAATTTTTTTCAGTAAAAGTTGAAATGGAGAAAGCTGGAACCGAAGTTAATTCAACATTAAGAATCTGAGTGGGTTGGCCTTCACAAATGTTCTCTATTCAATTGAATGAACTAATGACACTAGACTGGGAGTAGTGTCACAGATCAAATATACAGTATGGGCGGGCAACTGCAAAGCCACCAAGTATAAGAACACCACAACACTAGGGAGAGTGGGTGGGAAAAATTACAGTTCCTAGCTGTAGCCACTAAATGAAAGTTTTAAACAGATCAAGGAGCAAGGAGACTCTAGAGAATGCTTTTAACTGTAAACAGACAATTATAGTAATGCACACTATTAGAATTCCTAGCTGTAGAACTCAGAAACCTCAAAAAATCAAAAATGCACAGAAAAGCTCAGATAGAGCACTCACATAGAACAGGACCAAGAACAATGACATCTACCCCAGTCTGTACACAGGCCAAGGTACATATTCACAATACACACACTGTCGACAATCACCATAAGTACACATGCCTCAGTAGTGTACACACAACTACAGAATGCCAAGGTTATGTCCTCAAATATAAACCCTACTATACATAACATGTGTAGCAGTCTGATATCTCACTGGCTTGTTATCAGACATGATGTCAATAAATTATGGTGTACAAAACATATGCGCCTCTTACTACATGACATATGTACAAAGGTTAACAGAGTTGTGTCTGATGGGACAAACACAGGGCCAATATTGACATGTTGCATTTCCTGTTGTAACAGGGTTTGTTGTGACATATGTCCTGTGAGGGATAGGAAGTCAGTAACTCTCATGGCTGTCACCTTGTACTGACTGCAATCCTCACACTATGCTTCTGCAGTTTACAGATAGATGCTCTGTGAGTAACACAAGAAACAAAAGGCACCACACACTGCCCAGTCTGCAGATGACCCTACAGATGGGGGTTTCCTCATAAACATAACACTGTCATGACAGGTATTAAAACATGTAGACCAGCCATATCCACACACACCCTGTTAAACATTACTCCAAATGCAGAATAGCAACACTTACATTCGGTAGTCATGTCAGGCACATCCCCCTCCTGTGTGTTGGCATATTTCCACAGTGTATCATGT
Source organism: Protopterus annectens (assembly GCF_019279795.1). Lineage (NCBI taxonomy): Eukaryota > Metazoa > Chordata > Ceratodontiformes > Protopteridae > Protopterus > Protopterus annectens. Next base: position 942,476,703 of record NC_056739.1, on the reverse strand, counting down.
TAGAGGCAAATCCCCGGTCCATCTGTGATGCTGTTTGCCAAACACCAGATATAGGTCCTGCTCACAGTGAATGAAAAGGCCCAATACCGACATGATGTTCCTAGATATTGGAGTGTTTTTCCATGCAATTGTCTATGGGGATGTTACCACAGCTGTTCCACATGCAATCAGCTAGAGGAGGGCTGCAATTTGTGCAGAGGCCATCAGTTGATCATGACCATCACTTACAAAACACATGCTGCTGCCTACGCAAAGCAGGTATTGTTCTCCACATCCACCAGAGAGGGAGTGAGAGAGGCAGACAGACACAAAGTACGTCAGGGAGAGGGTGGGAGTGTAAAACTGTGTCACACACCTACCAGTACAGGGTATCAAACCTCTCACTATGTATTGCTATCGGGTTCATATCAAACGAACGACACGCAAAAGAATGACATTCACTATATCGAAATGAAACCATCGACATTGCAAAACATCGACACTACATTTATACGTAAGTACAGTGCTAACATGGGTCCTGCAAGGGGGAAGTAGTATGGGTACAGTGCCATATCATATCCTTTACTTCCCCCTTGCAGGACCCATGTTAGCACTGTACTTACGTATACATGTAGTGTCGATGTTTTGCAAATGTCGATGGTTTAATTTTGATATAGTGAATGTTGTTCTTTTGCGTGTCGTTCGTTTGACATGAACCCATTGCTATCACATGTCTATGCAGTTATTTGATGCACGACATAGCTTACATGTTGAGGAGCTATCTAAGTGTATATGTGATGGTGAGTGACATCTGTAACAGTGATATGGTAGCGATACGATAGGTGCAGTACATGTGCCTGTCCACATGAACAGGTGTCAGAGTCAACACAGCCACACTCTCTCAGGGACTCACACACATTGACACACTTGGCAGGGTCAGGAATATACTTCCTCACTAGTTAGTTTGCCACAATACAGTACTGTCCTGGTGTCAAATGCACCACAGGGGTTATCCGGATGCTATATGGGCAAAGGGTATGTGGAGGTGTCTGACATCAGACAGCATGCTTCAGTATGGCAATGGGTGTTGTAGTGAGTGTGAATGTGGTCAAAAGCATCATGCACCACACACACAGACACAGGGTAATACTGACATGCATGCGTGCATTGTTTCACAGGTGTGTAGTGGTTGACTGTGCCAGAAGGCTATACAAGGCTAGGTAAAAGGTACACCTTGGCATGAGGCCACATGACAATGGTCTGCAGTTTGGCTCAGGGGTGTATTGTCTGGATTGGGTCACACAGGTGGGTATTGTATTCACCATCCAGTCACCCGGGTAACTATTGTGTGTGTGGCCATCGCTGTTCAATGCTTTCCATGTATGTGTTCTTTAGTCCATGACATGGACTCTGTCTGGGATGTGCACATGTCCCACATGTACAGTGACATGTGTAACTGTACCTGGGGTATCTGGCCAATGTTGTGTACACAGATTGTTATAATCAGATGTGCCTGTCCTGGCCTCATGTGCTGGGAACAGGTAATGGACAGCAGGTTGACCCTGCACCTACAATGATAGCATGATACAGGTATTCCTTGGTGTCAGTGGCATCTGTCCATACAGGGCATGTGTATAAGGCATGGCATGTCCTACGTGGGTCACATTTGATGGCACCACAGGTGTTGCAGGCATCCAGTGGGCAGCATATTGAAGGCGCACTCTCTGCATATATGTGCGTATTGTATTGATGGACAAGGTGCTATGCCCTCTGTAGTCCACTGCAATCACACCATGGTTACTATCTGTGAGCAATATGTAGGGTACTATCAACATAGCATTTGTTGCCTAGGCAAGTGTGTTTGTGTATGAGACATGGGTTGAGAGTGTTCTCTGTGTAATACAAGGGTTGCTAACTTTGTTTACCAGGCCTTGATGTCACATGTAGGAGTATGGATTGCCACCCCAGCCTCTCGGCTAATTCACATTTGTTATCCTTGTAAAGTGGACATTGTGACATATACTAGGGCCACCATATAAGAAGTTTGCAAAACCCACTTCACAATGAGTCCAGTTGTTACACACTCGCAGCCACCTCCACACAGAATACGAAAGACAAGTCCAGACACACACAGTTTCCATGTCTGGGATTAAAACTCCTATCTAACTTGTTTATTATACTACAGCATGATGATGTTCTAGAACGCACCACAGATATTATTGTGCTACACTGTTTCCAAAGGTGTATTTCACAGTGAATGACATCAGCAGCCTTGCCAAAGTATGGCATTTGAATTGTAGTGAGTGTGACTAGTCTAAAAAGTATTGTTTCCTACACAGACAAAGGAACACACACACACAAACATCCACACTTGCCATGTGTGGGATTAGAACCCCTACAAAAATACTATATCACACTACAGCATTACACTGTTATAGGATGCACCACAGAGATTATTGCGGTACTCTTTTCCCAAAGTTGTATTTCACAGTGAATGACATCGGCAGCCTTGCCTAAGTGTGACATTTGAATTGTAGTGTGTGTGACTAGCCTAAAAAGCATTATGCCCTACACAGACAAACACACAGTTGCCATGTCTGGGATTAAAACTCCTACCTAACTAGTTTATCACACTACAGCATTACACAGTTATAGGATGCACCATGGAGATTACTAGGTTACACTTTTCCCAAAGGTGTATTTCACAGTGAATGACATCAGCAGCCTTGCCAAAGTAGTACATTTGAATTGTAGTGAGTGGGACTAGCCTAAAAAGCATTGCCCTCTACACAGACAGAGACACACACACACTTGTCATGTCTGGGATAAGAACTTCTACCTAACTAGTTTATCACACTACAACATTACACAGCTATAGGACACACCACAGAGATTACTGGGCTACTCAATTCGCAAAGGTATATTTCAAAGTGGATGACAGCAGGATTGTCATAGTAGGTTTATGGGGAGGGCAGTGTGTGTACATGGGCCATAACCCATTCATCTAGAGGTTGACACACCACATGCAGGAACACGCAGGGTTATATTCCACAGGTACATGAATACAGCTGCTAGATGACTGCTGCCTTGTACAGTCATGTTGCACAGCTACACTTGCACCACATAGTCTGTAATGCTAATGGATACCAGTGGCTACTTTCTACAGTTAGTGACATTTACACATCATGTGGTTGTAGCCATTTGGCTGTGTGCTGGGTAGGACAGGCCTCATGATGGATGGCTCTTTGTCACAGTCACTCTCTTCCACACATCTATGTATGTCTACTTTCGGCATATTATAGTGTGTTGTCCTTGGATATATGGCTGTATACCTATCCAATGTGTGTGCAAAGCATGACTGGTGTATACTGAGGAGTGTATGCACTAACATCTGCAACTTTCAGATATGTATTATCCACTGTTGTTTGCAGACATGGGCTTCATTTGTTTAAGTGTGTGAGCATGCCCAGTATGACCTTTCAGTATGTTGTTGTCTGACATTGCCTTCTTTTCTCTAAGTGTGTGAACATGCCCAGTATGTTCTTCTGTATTGAATTTGGGGATCCATTCCAGGTAGTTTGTACGCCAGTGCAGACCTTTGTGTTGTACACCTACAGGTAGCAAACTGTTTCTGTAGGGTATCTGTAGAACATTTGGCAATATTGGGTCAAGCTGTGCAAGGGATAGTGTGTACTGTAGATGACTGTGTCTCTGCTGCTTCTGCTACATGGTACTGATGTTAGCAGAGATATTCAGACATGTGTACTGTTATACACTGTGATGATTTATGTCTTCAAGTACTGTCAGGTGGACATTCTTGCTCACAGTGATGTCCTATTGTGGGCAAACGCCTACATATTAATGGAAAGTTATGCCATTCTGGAAGGGGAGCTGCAGACATTTGCTGCTGGGTCTGTGTATCCAGTTCAGCACCTTTGTACAGTGCTGGCAGAGGATCCCATATTGGTACATCCATCGACATGACAGTATGGCCTTATATTGCTCTGTCAATACCTCACAACTGTACATATTTACACAGGTTACCCAGAGGCAAGGGTTATAATTTAGGACATTCACCCTATTGTGGTGTGTGGCTGGTTTGTCGCCACCCATTTATGTGTTTGCAGTCAGGGATAGCATGTGCACACAACTGTGTGTCGAACCTTGCACATTCCATGCTGCCCATGCTTCCACCCCTCCCTCTATTATTCTATCCTCTTCCATACATTATGCATACATTCTCTGATACTTTCCCTAAGGTTATCACCTCATCACAGCTGTGTTTTGGTGTTGGTCCACAGTTCATACAGTGGGACATGGTGGACATGTTACTGGGGTTTGTCCACTTGGCTTTGCATATGGCTTATGTGGAGTGTATTATGTTGTTACTTGGGTGTCCATGACATAACATTCATTGGCAGTACGTGTGAGACACAGGCCATTGCCAGAGGCCTGTAGGCCATTTGGTGGTGATGCAGGCCAGCTGTGGCAGGCTGTTGCATTCTGTCAGTCCTACAGTCCCAGACCACCATACAGTACATTCCCCTGGAGTGACAGGATAGGTGTGCTAGATGTTCATGCCAATACTTTCTATCAGTATTGATCAGGTGCTGTGGATTCTGGTGCTACCTACAGCTAGGGACATACCTGCATGGGACACCTGCACTGCATGCTGCATTCTTTTGCTATTGCCATACACAGGTGAGGGTCATATTGTACCCATTGCCAACAGCAGGGATATGACCAGAGAAGTACCTGTGGTTGGTGTTTGGTTGAGCTGGGTGCATGTGTGCTATGGACACTACTTACATCTAACTCACAGATATGCATGAGGCATTCCAGTTATGCTGGCTTGTGCAGGTACATCAGCTGTTTCCCAATACATCAGTCTTATCACCTTTGTGATCTGCAATTGTTCAGACAGATGAGACCGGCATTCCCTACTACAGGCCCAGATAATGTGATGCATTCCTGTATGTACAATTCCAAGAGTGTGTCCATTTCATAGATACACATTAGATACTGTATGTCTGGGATACTTTCCCCTGTGTACTGCTTGTATATCTAGGCCAACAGCCTTGCCATGTCCATCTTTCAGATGGTGACACATATTACCACCATACATTTAAAGTGACTTACTACTAGCATGTGCTATACTGGTGGGAATTGTCTTTGGCACTGCAGTTGTGAGTACTCGGCCCTGTCATCGGCAGTAGTGGGCAATGACCACCAAGTCAAACTTCAATGTGCATACATACTGACCACTCTCACACAATATGAAACACACACCAACCTAACACACACATACCTGCATATTGTACAAATGCTACAATTTATTCTGCTACCTTGGCCACCTCTGGGCATCTGTGCTCCACTGGTATTATACCTACATATACATGTTACTACATTTCTACATAGGATTGGGGGCACACCTGACTGCTGCTACATGTCTACATAGGATTGGGGGGGCACACCTGACTGTTACTACATGTCTACATAGGATTTGGGGGGGCACAGCTGACTGTTTCTACATTGCTACACAGGATTGGGGGGCACACCTGACACTTGTACACATTTGCTATGACTGTACTGTTATGTCAGGTACACCGTTTCACTCTGTTTTCTAACCTATCATGATGACTAGAGGCATACCAGTGTACTACAGGTCTGTCTTAGGTTTGATTGACCTACATATTAGTTTCTGACTTCCTACCCTTCAGAACTAATATCCCACTGCCTGACCTGATTTAGTCTGCCTGCATAGGCCTGGGGGGGGAGGTTACATACATGCATCATTCAGAGGCCTTAACACAGCCTTTGTTTATGTTTGTCTGCACCTGTCCTGTTTGTGGGTATGTGAACATCCCTGACTGGTGTGTGTCTGTCATATGGACACACATGTGGCCGAGGACATTTCCTGCAGTGGAGTTTGTCACCATGTGTAGTACTGGCTACTATGGTGACAGCAGTATTTGTTACAGATCTCATGCTGCCACTATAGGTGTCTACAATCTGCTGGCATCCCATTCAGCCACCAGATTCCCTTGCATGCTCACATCAATACCATAGATACAGGTAACAACACATACTACTCAATTCAGCAATTGGTAAGGAGAGTGGGTGTGTCAGTTTTGTGGATGGTGCTGGAAGGCTGCCTATGTCAGATGCACATAGTACACTCCCTACAGATGGTTGAGCACAGGTAGTGTCATGTTTGGCATCCTTTTTGCTGTATGTGCAAGTCAGAGAGAGGTATCATTCCCTGGTTCCCTCCTGAGTCAGTGTATGTGCTATGCGTTGCCTCTTTGCCAAGGCCAGGGCATATTGGGCATGCCTGCTTCTGCCTACTGGGCAGGCTCAGGTTGTTCCTCTTCTGAGTCACTCTGTGCATGTGCAGGCCTTGGCAATGGTGGGGGCGTGTGTTTCCCTGCCCTGTGCTGTTGCTGCTGCAGCTGTTTCCACAGGATCATATTGTGTAGCATGGTACATACAATGTAGGTAGAATGAGGCATGCCAAGTATGCCCATGCTTTGGCAAAGAGGCAGCACATAGCACATACACTGGCACGGTAGGAATCCAGGGAATGACATCTCTCTCTGACTCACACATACAGTAAAAGGTATGCCAAACATGACACTACCATGCTTTACCATGTATAGGGAGTGTACTATGTGCATCTGACATAGTCAGCCCTCCAGCACCATCCTCAATACTGGTACAGCCACAAGTAAATCACTCTTCCTATCAATTGCTGAATGGAGTAGCATGTTCTGCATTGGGTGGCTGAATGGGATGGCAGCAGATAGTGGACACCTATATGGGCAGCATGAAATCCATAACAAATACTGGTGTCAACAAAGTAGGCAGTACTAGACAACATGACAAATACCACTGCAGTACATGTGGTGGCCCAAATGTGTGTCAATGGCACACACACACATGCATATCAGTGAGGTTCACATACCCAACAGCAGCCTCAACCAGCAGGACAGGTGTAGATGACCATAAAGGAAGGCTGTGCTAAGGCCTCCAATTAATGGCAATGGATAACAGCCCCACTCCAGACCTACACAGATAGTCTACACCAGGTCAGGCATTTGTATGTTAGTTCTGCAGGGTATGAAATCTGAAACTGAAATGTAGGTCAATAAAACCTGACATCTGTACTGTACTGATATGCCTCTAGTCTGCAAGATAGGTCAGAATACAAAACTAAATGGAAGCCAACAGAGTACCTGAAATACCGGTGCAGTTGTAGCAAATGTTTACAGTGTCATGTTCCCCCCCACCACACACACACACACACACACAATCCTATGTAGAAATGCAGTAACATGTATGATTGGGGTTAATAACAGTGGAACACAGATTACTTGAGCTGGCCCAATTTACAAGATAGATTGTTGCATGTTTACAATATGTTAGGTTATTTTGTGTTGCACATTGTATGGAAGTGGTCAGCATGTAGGCATGTAGGGTTGTCTCCCAGTGGCCTATGGCCAGTACTGTCAATGACAGGGCCATATTCTGACAACTGCAATGCCAACCACAATGCATACCAGCAAGACCCAGTTCAGCAGCCATCCATACTCATTGTTCAGATGTCAATATCTGTCACCATCTGAAAGATGGACATGCCATGAATGTGGGCCCAGACATACACCCAGTACATAGGTGGAAGTACCCTATACAGAGTACATAAAATGTAACTGTCAGCTGCACACACCTTTGGAATTGTACGTACAGGTTAGCAGCACATTAGTTGTCTGTGTAGTATGGAATAATGATGTATTCTGGCCAATCACTGGCAGACCACAAAAGGCACAGTTATGAAGTAATGAGAGACTACCTATGTCCCCGGCACAATTATGAAGTAATGAGAGACTGCCTATGTTCCCACACAAGGCACCATAAGGGGAATGTCCCAGGTATATCCTTGAGTCAGCTGCAAGAAGCCTCCATATCACACATGCACTCAGCTCACCCCACCATCATCCACAGGTCATATCCCTGCTGTTGGGAATGAGTACAGTATGACCCCCACTTCTGTTTGGGAATACCCACAGAATGCAGCATGCTGAAGAGGTGTCCTTTGCAGGGTGTGTCCCTTGTTGTAAGCAGCACCCTGCCAGCATCCAGAACAATGGATTAATATGAACAAGAACTATTACTATTGACACCTCACACACTTACCCTCTGACCACAGGGAAATCCAATGGCTCACAGCCTGGGACTGTAGGAGTGACATAATTCACTTGCTGGCTACAGATTGCCTGCATAACTACAAAATGGACAGTCCTCTGTCAAATTCCTGTGCTTCACCCATACTGCCAATGTATGTTATCTCATGGGGTCCCAACTAACAACATAACACAGTCCACAGAACACAAATGCAAGGCCATGTTGACAAATCCCAGTAGCATGCCCACCATGTCCTACTGCATGAACTGTGGACCAACCCCTAAATAATGCTGGAATGAAGGGACAACTATAGAGATACTTTGCAGATATCACTTGCATAATGTTAGGAAGAGGATAGAATACAGATTGAGGGGTGTAGAAGCATAGACGCCATGGAGTGTGTGAAGTCTGAAACTCTGATGTGTGCCCATACCACACCTGCCTGCAAACCCAGTAATGCATGGCTACAAACCCACTCTTAAACCACAATGTGAAGGGGAACTGACCAGATATATGAGCCCTGGCTCTGGGTAACCTGGGTGAATCTGTACAGCTGAGAAGTATGGCCACAGCAGGATATGGCCATTTGGTTATGTTGATAGATGTGCAAGCAGGGGATCCTTAGCCTCCACAGTATCAAGGTGCCAGACCATTTACCCAAATCCATCAGCAAGTGTCTGCAGCTACCACTCCAGTATGGTATGAGTGTGCAAGAATATGTAGGCTGCAGACCACAATACTGGACACAGCTTCATTCATCTTATATTTCCCAGGAAATAACTGTGAGCAAATAAGTATATATGTTGGTAGTTGATGACATAATGCATCACAGAGTTAAACAGTACATGTCTGAATATCTCTGCTAACACCAACCATGTAAGATAAGCAGCACAGATAGCAATAATTACAGTATTCCACTATCTGTCGCCCATTGTGACTCCATATTGTCAAACTATCTACAGATATCCTGCAGAAACAGGTTGTTAGCTGTAGGTGTAGAACACAAAATCCTGCACTGGAGTACAACCTACCTGGAATGGATTCACACACTCAATACAGAAGGTCATACTGGGCATGTTCCTACACTTTGAGAAATGAAACCCATGTCTGACAACAACAGTGGACTATACATATCTCTCAGTCACAGATATCTGTGCACACACTACATTGCACTCCATTCATGCTTTGCACACACATTGGATAGGAATACTCACACATATCCAAGGCAAACACACTATAATAGGTCAAACATACACACACACAGATGTGGGGAAGAGAGAGGCAGACAGTGACAAAGAGATTGCCATCATTAGGCCTGTTCCACCACCCCCCACACACACATCCAATTGGCCAATATCACATGATGTGCTGATGTCAGTCACTGTAGACATTTGCTTTTGGTAGCTCTCATCCTTATAGTGTATGCGGTGCTTATGATAACTATGTAACATGATAGTACAAATCAGTATTCATCTAGCATTTGTATACCCAGTCCTGTCAAATGTAAAGTTGTGTGTGACTGAGTGTTGCGTGTGTGTTTCCAGAGGAATGGTTTATGGCCAATTCAAGCACACTGCACTTCCCATAGCTCATGTTAGCACTCATGCTGATGTCAGTCACCTTGAAATAACCCTCTTGCCTCTTAGCCTCATCATCTCTGTGGCATGTGCAACAACTATGTAATGCTATAGTATATCATACTAATTAGACAGGAGTTTGATTCCTAGATATGGCAACTGTGACGGTGTGTGTATATGTAGAAATTAGTGATTTTGAGGCCATTCACAGTCACTACACCTCCCATTGCTCTACTGTAGCAAGCCTGCTGATGTCAGTCAACAAGAAATACCCATTTGGACATGGGTCAGCCCTGCAAGCTCCATGGTGCATGCAATAAATGTGTATTGCTATAGTGCAACATACTAGTTAGGTAGGAATTTTAATCCCAGACATGGCAATTGTAAAACTCTGTGTCTGTGTTTGCATAGAAAGTAATGATTTTGAGGCCATTCACAGTCACTACACCTCCCACTGCCCTCCTTTAGCAAGCCTGCTGATGTCAATCACCTTGAAATACCCCTTTGGACACCAGCTAACTCTATAAGCTCTGTGGCATGTGCAATAACTGTACAATACTATAGTGTAACATACTAGTTAGGCAAGAGTTCCAATCCTGGACATGGAAACTGCGTGTGTGTAGAAATTAATGATTTTGAGGCCATTCACAGTCACTATACCTCCCAGTGCCCTACTTTAGCAAGCCTGCTGATGTCAGACACCTTAAACTACCCCTTTGGAGAAGGGCTAGCCCTATAAGCTCCATGGCACATGCAGTAACAGTGTAATGCTATAGTGTAATATACTACTTAGGTAGGAGTTCGAATCCCAGACATGGCAGCTATGAAACACTACACTGCCCATTACCCTACTTTAGCAAGCCTGCTAATGTCAGTCATCTTAAAATACCCCTTTGGACAAACACAAGCTCTGTGGTGCATGCCATAAATCTGGCACAATGAAGTAGCAGTAACTGCCAAGGTGTTGGTTCAAATCTCATCTGTGGCAAGTGTTTGTATGTGTACCTCCAAGATTTTGGCCCTATTTACACCCAGTACACATCTCAGAGCCTGACTTTAGCAGTCCACCAGATATCATCCTCCTTACAAGTATCTGTTGCCAACCCTAAACCATGTTAAGTCAGTGGTGCATGTGGTAAATGCATAACCATAATAGTCCATAAAGATTGTTGAAATGAGATTTGAACCTCACCCCTAGCAAATGTGAATGTGTGATTAGGGTAAAATTAATTTTGGGATCTCTCACCCACTACATCACCCAATGCCAGTATTTGCAAGGGCTGGTGATGTTCCTCACCTTAGAATTACCTTGGGACAACATCCATCCAATAACCTTTGTGGAGCGTGGGATAAATGCAGTACACTGCAGTAGCCATACATACTTAGGTAGGGGGTTGAATCTCAGTTCTGGCAAGAGTGTGTGTGTGTCTGCTATCACTGTCCTGTGTGGAGGTTGCTATGATTGTATAATAACAGGATCAATTGTGTGGTGGGTTTTGCTAAATTATTATATTGAGGACCTACTATATGTCACAATGTCCATCTTACAAGGACAACAGATGTCAAACACCAGAGAGGCTGGTGTAGACAATCCATAGCCCTGCATGTGACATTATGGATCAGAGAACAATATAGGCAACCCTTGTATTACTCAGAGAACACTCTCTACCCACGTCTCAAACACAAACATACTTGGCTAGCAGCAACAACTATATTGATAGTTCCCTGCATATTTCCTCACAGATAGTAAGCACGGTGTGATTGCAGTGGACTACATGAATGCTGACCACAACAGTGACCCTGACATCTGAAAGTACTGTGATGTGTAACATCTCCTGACTGAGTGTGTATTATACAGCACGTAAAAGGACATGGCACCCTGTTCCATCCCTACACTAGGCAAATAAATGCTTACAGTGGTCCTTTTGCTATGTTCACGACTGGATGCTTACAACAACTGTAGAATCTGCAAACATAACCCACAAAGGGAATACCATGCATTATACATATGCCCTGTATGGACAGACACCACTAACTCCACTGAATACCTGTATCATGCTGTCAGTGTAGGTGCAAGCACAACCTTAGCTCCATAGCCAGGTCTCCCCAAATGAGGTCAGAAATGCTGTATCAGAAGATAACAGTCTGTACACACAACATGCCCCAGAGACCTCAAGTACACTTCCACATGTGAAAGAACATGTGTGTGGGACATGTGCATAACCCAGTCACTGTCCATGTTATGGAATATAGATCACATACATGGGAAGCAGTGCACATCACTGGCCACCTACAATAGTAACCCAGATGAGTGGATGGTGAATACAATGCCCACCTGTGTGAACCACTTCAGGGACTACACCCCTGAGCCAGACTGGAGACCTTTGTTATGTGGCCTGATGCCAAGGTATTCCCTTTGCCTAGTCTTGTACAGCCATCAAGCCCATTCACCTACTACACACCCGCAAAGCAATGAACCTATGCATCTCAGTACTGGCAAGTGTGTGTGTGTGTGTGTGTGTGTGTGTGTGTGTGTGTGTGTGTGTGTGTGTGTGTGTGTGTGTGTGTGTATGTGTGTGGAGATTAATGATTTTGAAGGCATTCACAATCACTGCACTTCCCATTGGCCTACTTTAGCATGCCTGCTGATGTCATTCACCTTGAAAAAAACCCTTTGGCCATGCGTCAGTCATATAAGCTCTGTGGTGCTTGTGATAACTGGATAATACTGTAGTATAACAAACTAGTTAGGGAGAGGTTCTAATCTTGATCTTGCCAACTGTGATGATGTGTTGTGTTTCTCTAACAGAGTGTGTGTGTGTCTCTATTGATACCTGCTTTTGTGGACATTCACAAGTACTACACTTCCCTTATCCCTTCTTTAGCACTGTTACTGATATCACTCACCTTCAAAGATAACGTTGGACAGCTCTCCAACATATAAGCTTTGTGGCATGTGAAATAACTGCATAACACTATAATAACAATGCATAGTCAAGTAGGGGTTTGTGTGTGTCATCAGTATCCTTTGTGGGTGTTGGGGTCAGTGTGTACGGATAGGATCCATTGCAGTGTGGGTTTTGCTACATCATTATTTTGAGGACTAATATGCCCCATTGTCCACATTACAAGGCCAACAGTTTTCAAACACTATAGAGGTTATTGTAGAAGATCCTCAGCCATAAATGTGTACAGCCATGTGCAATTACTATGTGACAGTCTTCTTCTTCTTTCGGCTGCTCCCGTTAGGGGTCACCACAGGGGATCATCTGTTTCCATTTCTTCCTGTCCTCTGAATCTTGCTCTCTCACACCAACCACCTGCATGTCCTCACTCACTACATCCATAAACTTTATCTTAGGCCTTCCTCTTTTCCTGTTACCTGGCAGCTTCATCCTTAACATATTTTTCCCAATATACTCTGCATCCCTCCTCAGCACATGTCCAAACCAAGGTAATCTTCTCTCTCTGGCTTTGTCTCCAAACCTTCTGACTTGGGCTGACCCTCTAATATACTTATTCTTTATCCTGTCCACACTCGTCAAACCCAATGCAAATCTTAACATCTTTAACTCTGACATGTCCAGATTTGACTCCTGCCTTTTTGTCAATGCCACTGTCTCCAACCCATATAACATAGCTGGTCTCAATACCCTTTTGTAGACCTTCCCTTTCACTCTTACTGGTACTCATCTGTCACAAATCACTTCTGACACTCTTCTCCACCCACTCCATCCTGCCTGTACTCTCTTCTTCACCTCTCTTCCACACTCACCATTACTCTGAACTGTTGATCTCAAGTATTTAAACTCATCCACCTTCGATATCTCTACTCCTTGCATCCTTACCATTCCTCTATCCTCTCTTTCATTCACACACATATATTCTGTCTTAGTCCTGCTGACCTTCATTCCTCTTCTCTCTGGAGCATATCTCCACCTAGCCAGGGTCTCCTCCACCTGTTCTCTACTCTCACTACAGATCACAATGTCATCTGCAAACATTATAGTCCACGGGGACTCCTGTCTGATCTCGTCTGTCAACCTGTCCATCATCATTGCAAATAAGAAATGGCTCAGAGCTGACCCTTGATGTAATCTCACCTCCAACTTAAACGCATCTATCACTCCCACCACAGACCTCACCACTGTCACACTACCCTTGTCCATATCCCGTACCACTCTTACATACTTTTCTGAAACTCCCATCTTCCTCATACAATACCACAACTCCTCTCTAGGCACAGTGTCATATGCTTTCTCTAAGTCCACAAAGAGACATTGCAACTCCTTCTGACCTTCTCTGTACTTCTCCATCAACACTCACAGAGCAAACATCGCATTTGTAGGATGGATTACTAAACAGTATAGGCAATTAGCATTTATATTGAACCAATGCTTACACCTGCTAGACATGGCTCAGCCCCGGTAAAAAGTGATCACATTCTAGTCTGATGAAATAGCACTGTAATGACATCTTTAATAAGTGTATTCAATTCCATGTACATAGCATGCTTCTATTTGCTGTCATTACAGTAGCAAGGGGTGTGAGTATACTGTCTGGGAGACCTAAGTATATATGGCTAGTACAACAATATTTTCCTTTTGTATGTGTTTCATACATGGGTAATATCCCAGGAAATATGCACTCACACTTGCATGTATTGTATCATTACATTACTATTGTTAACAGTGCTTTACCAAGTAAGAGTAGATTGCAGATTGTAGTACTGGGACCATACAACCCTGCATGCAAAGCTGGACTTTGAGTACTGACTACCGTGTTGTTGGTGTGTGAGCTGTGTGTTATTAAGTACTTGCTGTGGATAATGATCTGATATGTGGATATTAACTGTAGACTTCTGTGTGTATAGGACATGTCATTGAGGGCTGCTGTCATGTAGTAGTGGCATACGTATCAGTGTCAGACATCTATATGTCAAGACATTAATCCTAATGCATAAGCTGTTGGCTAGCTGATTTCTGTCTATCCTCTGTACAGATGTGCAGACGTCAGGTATCCATCTTGCCTGCTTACAGGCAACCTATGCTATGTCTGCCCAGCTGTGTTATGAATGCCACAGCTAGGAAACCCCACCCTGTATGTACCACATGCCATGGATACCTCAACTAGACTAGCACATTCAGCACAACATGCTTGGATACAGGTCTCCAACCCATTCACTGGCCATGTTATGTAATATATGTTGCATACATGTCAATTGGAGCACCTCACTGGCCTTATGCAAGAGACAACCAGATAATTGGATGTTGCATTTAACTGTCACCCTGAGGATCACTCACATGGCATCAGTTGATAGATGGCCTGCTGACAAATGTCAGGTGGCATGATACCACTGCACCCACATCCCATACTCTTCTCATCTCTCCATGGACAATATCCCAGTACACACCTAGGAACACCTTCACCTATGGATGCCAGTACTGACAAATGTGTCAGTGTGCATTACTGAAAATAGCTGTGTCTGTGTGTTTGTAAACATGCAGCTGATAATACCCAGAGGACCTTCTCAAACACCATGCCCACATTGCCATAGTAAAAAATGCCTACTGCTGTAATAGACATTAAATGTACCGTTCTAAACTCTTCACCCTATGAGCTATCTGGAGCTTGCAGTACCAGCACAGCACTGTTGTACAAATGGGTCGATAGGCATGGGCTATCCTCTGAGTCCTGGCAAGTGTGTGTGTGTGTGTGTGTGTGTGTGTGTGTGTGTGTGTGTGTGTGTGTGTGTGTGTGCATATTTGTAGGATACAGCATTCTGAGGCCACATTCTCCAAATACAATACATCTGGCCATACAGTATAAGGCATAGTGATGTTGCTGACATTAGGAGAGCCATAACAAACCATCACCCTACTATCCCTGTGACATGTGCAATAAATGCATATCCCTGTAGTATCACTGATGAGCTAGACAAGGAGTTGTACTGCAGTCCTGGTCAATGTGTGATTGTGGGTATGTCAGAGTATTATCATGGGTTACAGTGAGAAAAAATATCCAATGTGGGGTGTGGGTGCTGGGTATACTGTCTTTACACCATGATACCCCCAGTACATGTCCCAAGGTCCACTGTATGAGGACCACTGTCACCATCAACCATACAGGTAACTGCATACACTATCCAGCCTAATGATATATGTGCTGTGTGCAAATTATCTGTAACATATGGACTCACTGACAAGGTAGTTATCACTGATAAACCCAGGTCTCTCAGATGTGTCTATGACTATGTGTTTGCCAATGTGTATATGACAGTATGTCATACTATGTATTGTTCATTAACAACCAGTACATCCACCATTACCATACTGTACAAGGCCTGGTTGTTCCTCACTTAACAAGAGAGTCAGGACTCACCTCGTCCTAACAGCTGTGTGGTGTGTGCAATTAAGTCCAAACACATTAGTAGAAATAAGTACCTAGGTAGGGGTTCTACTCTCAGTGTTGCCAAGTAAGTGTGTGTATGTGCAGGGATCTACTTCAGTTTGCAGTAAATACATGTCCCATGAGGCCATCTGTCTGAGAACTGACTGGCAAATGCTAACATTTCAAAGGAATGATGTCATGGAAATTAATTCCATCAAAACTATTAGTAGATGTGTAAATGCCCTCTTCCCCATTGCATAGCTGTATAGTGATACTGGAGTTGGTATATATAGTTGGTTTTCAATGTTGTGGACACAGCCACCCTCATTGGGGTTATTGTTGTGTGTATCCCCCCACTTAGTCTGCCATAATACTATACAGTTTATGTTAAAAGGTTAGGTAGTTGTCAGTCACACTTTGTGGCTCTACACCACCCCACACCCTCCAAAGTGTAGGACTGTGCCATCCACACCATCACACCTATGTTTACCAATGCCTGGATTGCACAACATTGGGGAAGGGGACATATACCCTGCTAGTACCATCATCAATGATATTAAAGTAGCAGACTGATTATTTACTGACGTGATGTTTTGCCTATTTTGTCTTGGTGGAATTACATAGGCTCACTTCAAAATTAAGTACATCCATGTGTCCAGAATTCTATGTGTATTGCATCAACACCAAAGCCTGTGTGTGCGCGCGCGTGTGTGTGTGTGTGTGTGTGTGTGTGTGTGTGTGTGTGTGTGTGTGTGTGTGTGTGGGTGTGTGTGTGTGTGTGTATGTTATACACAAACATGTGGTGTGTGCCACCCAGTACACTTACCATTGTCCACTGTAGAAGGGCTGCTGACATCAGCCACCATGCACTCACCTGTATACACCCCTCAGCCATGTGGCACATGCAGTAACTGTTATACAGACCCATTACTTGTGTTCAGCTATACCCAGGATATAACACAGTCAATGTGTCACTACAGTGCCATACCCCTTGCAGGAAACAACAGCAGACCAACATCCTGTTGACACATAGACACCTACAATACAAACTGAATACATTGTGGACATCACTATCAGTCAATGTTAATAACAGCTATAATGCATCATGGCTGGACAGCTACACATCCTGACATGTAAGCATTAAACTTTCCTGCTGAAAACATGTTACACAGAATTACATTGCTACACCTTAGTATATTCACCCTGTGCATGAGAACCATATTAGCCTGTCCCTGCATCAATGTTATGGATGACAGGGGATGTGACACAGGTATCATCATATGCACACGGGTGTTGAGGGTTTGCCAGAGACCTAGGCTGAACCATTTGGTTGACATCATGTTTGTGTGTTAGGGTTTTTATTGTTAACTGGGCTGTGCAGATGTGGTGTGTGTAGGTATGGAGGTGCCCTACCTGTGTTGGTGATGTGTGTGTGTGTGTGTGTGTGTGTGTGTGTGTGTGTGTGTGTGTGTGTGTGTGTGTGTGTATGCATGCACACAGTTCTGCCATGTAGCTGCCCTATACAGGGGTTTGTTGGACAGCTGCAGAACGTACATGGCAGGGTGTGCAGTTCACCATCTTTGACCACGGACATGAGAACTATGCTTGCCAGGGGCTCCACGGGAGCTACCCGGTACAAGGCCAGATATGATGACAAATGTCTGCCGGATGATGACAAATGTCTACCGGATGTGGGTCCCTGTTGGGAACGGTCAGGGCCACGTGCACATGGCCTCCTGTGTTGTGGTGTGGACAGTACCCCTGCCATACTAGTGCTGGCACTGCCACTACAGGAGTAGGTCTGACTTGTTGCATGTTCACGTAGACCTCCACCTGTTGATGTTGCTGACTTACATCCAAGTGGCTGTCGCTCTACTCCCACCATATGCTCAAGCACAAACATTGCATGGCCAAGGATTCCCACCATCTCATCCAACTGTCTACCCAGGACCTCTGAAAAAATAACGATGGGCACCTGCAAGATCTCGGATGTTGTCAATAACAGCAGAATGAGTAGCCCTCTGGAGCCTCAGATCCTGTCTGGTATAACATTCCACACATGCCTGTGCCTCCATGATGGCCCAAAACATGTGTCTAGTGACACCTGCTGTGGCAGTGTCCTGGGATTGAGACTTGCAATGGCTGATTATTTTGTTGCTGGGCAGAACAAGGGCTGTTGGATACAGAGGTATTAAGGCACTTTTAAGTAGTTGTAAGTGGGTTTGCTCAGGTTTGTACTATGGTAAGCAATGCTATCTACTGGTTAAATATGCTTACAGACAATTAGCCTTAAAAGTACTTAGTCTGTGTAGGCATTACTTAGTGCCATGCAACCAGGCTTAAACCAGCTTACTAATGCTTAAAAGTGCTTACTCTCACTTACCTCCATGCTAATTTCTTTAAAAGAAAAGAAAAAAGGGGTGCTAGGAAAGTGATGAAAAAGGGGGCACACAGAGGGAAAGACAATAGGGAAAGTAGCTAGGGATGTGCAGGACAGGTAACCCAAGAACCAGACTCCACAATGAACCACAATAAAATCAGGAAAACAAGTCCAGGCCAACAAAGGTTTATTAGCAACAAATGAAAACGAACATTTACCCGTACACACACAATCTGTGTTGGCCTGGACTCATTTTCCTGATTCTATGTGCATGACGGGTGTAGGGAAGGTCCATATCTGTCCATTTCTTCTACAGCAACAGCTGTGCATATATACTGAATTTGGAGGTAGATTTGGACACTCAAACCCCTGAGAGAGGGGTGAGGTCAACAATAATGTGTTGTGAAGCCAATTAGACCATATTACATGTGTCTAGTGGACATGTGTGAAATGGGCAGCTATGTATGGGGTGAACATTTTTTTGGGAAGAGAATGCCCTTTTTTTAAAGGTGAGAGTGGGATGTTGGGGAAGGATAGTAGGGATATTTGGGGAGGTAGGTTGGGTAGGAAGACAGACAAGACAGACAGAACAGCATACAGGGGCAGTATATGACACATGTTGGGGGGTTAACACCTTGGATGGGGAGGGGTGTTTGGACATTGGAAGCCCATGAGCCCCCAATTGGAATCAGTGGGACTGAGGTCCCCACCCATGGGCAGTCACCACTGCACCTTCATGGCCCAGAAGGTGGCTCTGCTGGGGGCTGGGTAGGAGGGACAGGCTGACCCTCTAAATGCACCATAAGGCCTCAAGCTGGTGTAGCAGATCTCCAAACTATGCAGCAATCCCCTAACCTGACTACAGATAACAGATTCCTGTCTGCACCACTCCTGGGGGGGGGGGCAAGCCCCATCCCCTGAGGCAGTTCCACCAGAAGGTGGTATAGGACCAGCAGATAAGGAGGTCCCGGGGTGGGTCCCCGATATGCTGGAGCCCAGTGCCATGGCCAGATGAGGTAGGAGAGGTGGGTCCACTGGGACCAGCCTTCCCAAATGTGCTATGGTGCTGCACTTTTAAAACATATGTGCGTTAGTAATAGTCAACACAATCCAGGATTAGTTATATCAGCATGCATAGATATTCCCATTAACCCAAAACACTAGATTTGGAACAGTTGCATAGCAAATGGAACACATGCATATATGGAACCACAGTGACTATAACAACAGCATGCAGGTTACATTGAAAGCAACAGGCCATCCATGATAGTATTTCAACATGGAACATTAATAGAAGCACATCTCAATATTTATTGAACAGTAGGACATATGTCCCAACAGTAGGTTTGGTGTAAACATACCCACTGATCTGTGTATTTAGATTATTGTTGCAGATATGGGGTGTGTGGGGGGAGGATGTCAATTATCAACTTATATATCCTTGTAGTTCTCACAACTCTAATGATCATTGCTCTAATCATTCAGGTACTGGTATTATTACACTGCCCTATGGCCTTGATTTGGCCAGTGGTATGTTTGTAAACAAGTGTATACTTCAACTGTCTTATAGCTAAATTCTACATTTCTTACCTCATATACCTGTGGAGGGAATGTTTGTTAGCACTACCTGACTGTTTCTACACATATTCCCAGATTTCAAGTTAATATTATGCATATACCTCTCAACCTCTTATTGCACACACTCTGGCCGAAGCTTGACAACATGGGGGTACAACTAGGGACCTATTTTAAATATTGCTCTCATAAAGTCGGAGGGCTGATAGAGTGACAGGATTTGTTTTTATATACATTTTATTTAGGTTTTGAGGTCTGAAAATCAAATATATGTCATTATTTGCTGACAACAAATCTAACATCATCCCACTGATTTGCCACAGGGACAGGGGAACAGGCAGAGAATATGAGCAAATTATCTGGACATTCTGAAAGGATGTGTATAGTTGAGAGGCGTGGTTATGCATACAGCTTACTACCACTACCAGGATTCAAACCATGACTGTGTCTGATAAAAATACCACAATTTAAGTGTCAGCAGAGTGTGCTGTTTGAATAATGCTGTCTATCTCTTCAGTGTTTTCTGTCCAAATTTCTCGTGGTTGTACAATCTGACCTTGTAATTACAACAGCCTCATACAGACATTCCTATGTAGCACAGTGTGAGAAACAATGATTGACACAACAGTACTATTCTGATATCAGATGTTACTGAATTCTACGTCAGCCATACAATACCAGAGTAAATTCTATCAGGCCAGGATTTCAATCTTTATTGGCAGGCACAGTTTTCTTATCTGACAGACCTCTGGAGGGAATGTTTGTTAACACTATCTGACTGTTTCCACACATATTCCCAGATTCCAAGTTAATATTATGCACATACCTTTAGATCTGTAAATGCACACACATGGGGGTAGAAATAGGGACATATTTTGAATATTGCTCTCATAAACTTGGAGAGCTGCTAGAGTGACAGGTTTGTTTTCATATACATTTTCTGAAGGTTTTGAGGTCTGAAAATCAGATGTATGTCATTATTTGCTGACTAAACTTCTGAGATCATTCCACTGATTTGTCAAGGCGACTGGGTAACAGGCAGAAAATATGAGCCAGTTATCTGGGCATTCTGAACAAATGTGTACAGTTGAGAGGTATGATTATGCATACAGCTTACTACCACTTCCAGGATTTGAGCCATGGCTGTGTCTGATAAAAATACAGCAATGTAAGTTTCAGCAGAGTATGCTGTTTGGATATTGCTGTCTATCTTTTTAGTGTTTTCTGTCTAAGTCTCTTTTGGTTGTATAATCTGACCTTGTAATTGAAACAGTCTTATACAGACATTCCTAGACATTTTTATTATGTAGCATAGTGTGGGTAGCAGTGGTTAATACAACATTACCATTCAGAGAATGCAACACTAAAAATGCCATACAATACCAGAGTAAACACAATCAGTCCAGGATTTAGAGCTTTATTGCCAGGCAGTTACAGTTTTATTTAAATATGACCTATATGGGACTATTACTCTCATATTGTCTGGTTCATTCTGCACATCCCATACACAAAACAGTTTTTGTAGTGGCAGTTGACTTTCTACTACCTTTATATTTATTTGGTATGACTACTACAAGCTGGATTGTTACTCACAAGCCTCATGACACAGCCTTTGCAGCCTACTTGCATGGGCGTCCTGATTCACAACCCACTCAGCTGCAGCTGTAAGGGAAATAGAGAGATATTTAGCTATGCCTATCCTTCATATACACAGGCTGGACATTATTAAACAGTTACTGGTATGAGTACTTACACACTGCTGGGAAATCACCCCTCTGCCTTGATTCATGGACCTACTGGTCCAAGAGCTCCCTCTTCCTCCATTTCAAATCAGCATAGTGGTGCCTGATCTAGTCACCAGTCTGAGGGATACCAGTGGCACTGGTGTGGTCACAGATGAGATGGTCCAAGACTTCCGCTTTATATTGGGAGCCTTGGTACTGGCCCTGCAGCAGTCTCTCATCATGATTTTTTACCAGGAGTCATACCATGACCTTGGGCTCTTGGATGCCCCAGCGCTGCACAAAGAAGAGAATTCCCTCTTAGACTCCAGCCATTCTGCCTACAGTGGGAAGCTGTAACCAGTTATGAGCTGTATTCCTGCCTGTGGGGTTTAAATATGTCTGATTTCCTGCTCATTGCCATGACTGGATGGTTTTGAATATGCTGAGATAAGCTAAGCTACAGGCAAACCTGCTTAGCTAAGGTTGGCATTGCTTAAAGAGGCAAGTTCAGCACTGCTTACCAATGGGCAAATCCATTTAGCTGGGCTACTCATTGCTTAGGAGTCATATTTACACAATGCTTACACCTGGTAAGCAGAGCTGTGCAATGCTTAGCAATGCTTATTTTTCATTTTATAGACTATCTGCCGAAGGAGGAGAAGAGGCGGAAGACATGGCCGAAGGCAGGAGGAGTGGAGAAATGCTAGGACTGTGGTAGTGAGGGTCGGAACTTTGAATGTTGGCAGTATGACTGGTATAGGGAGAGAGCTAGCTGATATGATGGACAGAAGGAAGGATGGTATATTGTGTGTGCAAGAGACCAGAAGGAAGGGGAGTAAGGCTAGGTGTATCGGAGGTATGTTCAAATTGTTTTATCGTGGTGTGGATGGTAGGAGAAATGGCGTAGGAGTTATTCTGAAGGAACAGTATGCTGAGAGTGTTTTGGAGGTGAAAAGAGTGTCGGATAGAGTGATGTTTATGAAGCTGGAAATTGATAGTGTAATGATGAATGTTGTTAGTGCGTATGCTCCACAAGTTGGGTGTGCAATGGATGAGAAAGAAAATTTTTGGAGTGAATTGGATGAAGTGGTGATGACTGTACCCAAGGGTGAGAGAGTGGTGATTGGAGCAGATTTCAATGGGCATGTTGGTGAAGGGAACAGAGGGGATGAGGAAGTGATGGGTAGGTATGGTGTGAAACAAAGGAATGCAGAAGGTCAGATGGTAGTGGATTTTGTGAAAAGGATGGACATGGCCGTGGTGAATACGTATTTTAACAAGAGGGAGGAGCATAGGGTGACATACAAGAGTGGAGGAAGATGCACACAGGTGGATTATATCTTATGTAGGAGGGCCAGTCTGAAGGAGATTGTAGACTGTAAAGCGGTGACCGGAGAAAGTGTCATTAGGCAGCATAGTATAGTGGTTTGTAGGATGATGTTGGTTATCAAGAAAAGGAGGAGGAGTGTGAGGGCAGCACCAAGGATCAAGTGGTGGAATTTGAAAAAGGGTAATTGTGAGGTGGAGTTCAGGGATGAGTTAAGGCAGGCACTGGGTGGCAGTGAAGATTTACCAAATAGCTGGGTAACTACAGCAGAGCTAGTAAGGGAGACGGCTAGAAAGGTGCTTGGTATCACATCTGGACAGAGGAAAGATGACAAGGAGACATGGTGGTGGAATGAGGAAGTACAGGAGAGTATACAGAGAAAGAGGTTGGCAAAAAAGAAGTGAGATTGTAAGAGAGATGAAGAAAGTGGACAGGAGTATAAGGAGATGAGGTGCATAGCAAAGACAGAGGTGGTGAAGGCTAAGGATAAGGCATATGAAGAGTTGTATGAAAGGTTGGACACTAAGGAGGGAGAAAAGGACCTGTACCGATTGGCTAGACAGAGGGACCGAGCTAGGAAAGATGTGCAGCAGGTAAAGGTGATAAAGGATAATGAGGGAAACATATTCACAAGCGAGGAGTGTGTGTTGAGGAGATGGAAAGAGTACTTTGAGGGGTTGATGAATGAAGAGAATGAGAGGGAGAGAAGGTTGGATGATGTAGGGATAGTGAATCATGAAGTACAATGGATTTCCAAGGAGGAAGTAAGGATAGCTATGAAGCGAATGAAGAATGGAAAGGCTGTTGGCCCAGATGACATACCTGTCGAAGCATGGAGGTGTTTAGGTGAAATGGCAGTGGAGTTTTTAACCAGATTGTTTAATGAAATCTTGAAAAGTGAGAGGATGCCTGAGGAATGGAGAAAAAGTGTTTTGGTACCGATTTTTAAGAAAAAGGGTGATGTGCAGAGTTGTAGTAACTACAGAGGGATAAAACTGATCAGTCACAGCATGAAGTTATGGGAAAGAGTAGTGGAAGAAAGGTTAAGAAGGGATGTGATGATTAATGATCAGCAGTATGGTTTCATGCCAGGAAAGAGCACTACAGATGCGATCTTTGCTCTGAGAGTGTTGATGGAGAAGTACAGAGAATGTCAGAAGGAGTTGCATTGTGTTTTTGTAGACTTAGAGAAAGCATATGACAGGGTGCCTTGAGAGGAGTTGTGGTATTGTATGAGGAAGTCAGGAGTGTCAGAAAAGTATGTAAGAGTGGTACAGGATATGTACGAGGGTAGTGTGACAGCGGTGAGGTCTGCGGTAGGAGTGATGGATGCGTTTAAGGTGGAGGTGGGGTTACATCAAGGATCAGCTCTGAGCCCTTTCTTATTTGCAATGGTGATGGACAGGTTGACAGACGAGATCAGACAGGAGTCCCCGTGGACTATGATGTTTGCAGATGACATTGTGATCTGTAGTGAGAGTAGGGAACAGGTGGAGGAGACCCTGGAGAGATGGAGAAGAGGAATGAAGGTCAGCAGGACTAAGACAGAATATATGTGTGTGAATGAGAGGGAGGATACAGGAATGGTGAGAATGCAAGGAGTAGAGGTGGCAAAGGTGGATGAGTTTAAATACTTGGGATCAACAGTTCAGAGTAATGACGAGTGTGGAAGAGAGGTGAAGAAGAGAGCACAGGCAGGATGGAGTGGATGGAGAAGAGTGTCAGGAGTGATTTGTGACAAGACGAGTACCTGTAAGAGTGAAAGGGAATGTCTACAAGAGGGTGTGAGACCAGCTATGTTATAGGGGTTGGAGACAGTGGCATTGACAAAAAGGCAGGAGTTTGAGCTGGATGTGGCAGAATTAAAGATGTTAAGATTTGCACTGGGTGTGACGAGGGTGGACAGGATTAGGAATATGTATATTAGAAGGTCAGTCCAGGTTGGAAGGATTGGAGACAAAGCCAGAGAGGCACGATTACATTGGTTTGGACATGTGCTGAGGAGGGATGCTGAGTATATTGGGAAAAAGATGCTAAGGATGAAGCTACCAGGTAACAGGAAAAGATGAAGGCCTAAGATAAGGTTTATGGATGTGGTGAGAGAGGACATGCAGGTAGTTGGTGTGACAGAGCAAGATGCAGAGGACAAGAAGAAATGGAAACAGGTGATCTGCTATGGCGCCCCCTAATGGGAACAGCCGAAAGAAGATGATGAAGACTATCTGCTGTATGGCATTGATTCATCATTCATTATATATTATACATTTGTCCCTGACATCCCACAATGTCCTTTCATTACATTTATTCATGTGTGACTATACTCTATGAGGCACTTGTGTTTATATGGGGATTTCACAACTTTATTAAACTGACACCTCACATCTAGACCTAATGCAGTACTCCGGTTAACAAATATATGTTATTTAGTAGGTAATACAAAAATAAATTGTTTATGCACTGCTGTCACATTTAAAATGTTAATTAGTTACAGTGGGGATTGAACCAGGAATTGTTGCTTGCAAAGCATACTCTCTAACCACTGCACTCTTGCAATACTGCTAATATTGGATGTCTCTTGCTAGTTAACTTCTTGTGCTGTTTAAGCTGGACTAAGCGTAGCTAAGCAACGGGCACACTTGCGAACCTATGCTTAAACTTTACTGCATTTATAATAAAAAAAAGTTTTGCTCGTTATTTTAGCTATACCCTTCAGAATATCCCTGCTAATACTAAACCCTGTACTTTTATCAGCTTTCTGCTTCATGGTGTGCATACCTCTCAACCTCTTAGAGCAAAAAATCTGGACAAACTCTAAAATGATGGGGGCACACATAGGAACAGATTTTAAATATTGCTCTTACAAACTTAGAGAGTCGATAGAATAATAGATGTTGCATTAGCATGAATGTTCTGATAAATGTGGGAGTCTTAAACTCAACTGTTTGCCATTATTTAAAATGACTTCAGTCTTCAACTATTTGCCAGGAAAGTACAACTTTTAGGAGGGACATACCAAAAATATAAGACAAAAATCTGGACATTCAGTGAAACTCTGTCCAGATGAGAGGTATGGTGGTGGGACATTTGTCCCTTTTACCTTTGACCACTTTTGTTTTCCTGATGGGCTGGGGGTGTTATGAGCATTCTCGCTCATTTTAATTGCCAAAAGGCAATTCTGGAGTGCAGGGGCATGTGTATTGTGAGAGCTCTGCTCTCACATATGCCCCCTGCACTCGTACATATCTCCGTGTCCGTTTAACAGCACAGGCAGCGCAC
>NC_056739.1:942322794-942445294 GCF_019279795.1 Protopterus annectens | reverse complement strand
ACCAACATGGTACAGCATTGTGTCCTCCCTCGCCCAGTGTCATATCCTCATTAGTGAAGTTGGCCCACAGAGCTGCCTCTCTCAAAATAAAAATCAACCTGGAAAACCCAAGTAATCCTGGAACAGTTAGGAAGTACACTAAAGCAAACTACATCCTATTAAGTGACAGTTTGTCAAAATGAACAGCTCCCTAAACCCCAAGAATGCAGTTATTTATGCAGAGTTATTTACAGAAACCCTGTACAAACATGTAAATGACTGCACTAAGGATGCCATACCTACCAGAAGAAAGCCCAAATCTAATGTCAAGCCAAGAAAATAAAATAAAATACTGCTGGAATCCTTACCTTAACAGGCTATATAACAAAAGAAAAAAAGTCATGGCGAGGATCAGAAAGAACAACTCGTACAGAGGCAAGAGCTCTCTGATTCAACTAACCAATGAAATAAGAGGTCTAATAAAGTCCAACAAGGCCAATTACAAGGGAAGAATAGTCTCCCAAGGCTAACAACAATTACAAGGCCTTCTTCAGCTGTGTCAGCAATCTTAAAGGTAGTACTGAGCAGTGTGCAGAACTGGTGGCAAATGGCGAAACCTTCACTGACTAGGGTGACATAGCAAATCTACTAGTTGATAAAGTTAGCTCTAACTTTACCCTCCAACTATCTCTGGGGAAATCCCTTCTAGCATACCATCCCCAACTATCAACAGTGAGCAGGGCCTGGAGGTACTCACTAACGCCAAAAACACTGCTTCAATGGGCCCTGACAATGACCCTGTTTCCTCTCAAATGGCCTAAAACATGACCTAGCAGGACCAGTTGAGGCTCTCTTCAACTACAGCCTCAAAACAGGTTATATGCAAGGTGAATGCAGGACCTTAACTGTCATCCCTCTTCATGAAGGTGGACCATATTCTGACCTCAAGAACTGCAGACCCATCAGTCTAACAAATATAATATGTAAAGCTATGGACAAATTATCATGGAAATGATCAACAACGACATTGGCAATCTACAGACACTGGATCTATCCAAGTTTGACCTTGGTGAGGGAAAGTCTTGCCTACTTAACCTGGTAGACTTCTTCGAGAGGGTCACTATGGCTATGGATGAGGGGAAAATGTTGAATACCACTTAGTTTGACATGGCCAAGGCATTGAATATAATATCCCACTCAGGTATTTTTGGCAAACTCTGAGAACTCAACATAAATCCCTAGATAACTCGCTGTATTGCCAGCTGGTTCACAGATAGAACCAAAGAACTCCAGATTGGTGAGGCTACCTCCACCAAGAGACTGATCTCAGTAGAGTAACCCAGGGCACTGTTTTGGGTCTGCTTCTCTTTGACATTTACTTCTCAGAAGTCAAGGTTAATGCAAAAGGCCTCTGAGTCATCAAGTTTGCAGATGACTGCAAATTGAGAGCTATGATAGCTCCCCATTCCCTCACGACACCAACATTCTACAAGATGGTCTAATACAAACAAACAGTTTTGGTGTGAAAGCCACAAATTAAAACACAATACAAAGAACTGCATTATAGTGCCCTTTGGAAAAGCATCCACTCAAGCTAATTACTTCATCAATAAGACACCTTAAGAGTTGATCCTATCTGGGGATGTATGTAGACAGTAATCTGGCATTTCAGCAACATGTAGCTAAGATACTACGAAAATCATTCTGTCTCCTACCTCAATAAGCAACAGCATGGAATCCATGTCCAGGGAAGTAATAGTACCACTCTACTCAGCCCTTATCATTCTGTTTATTGAGTACAATGTCCCCTTTGGCATGTCGCTAGCCAAGCACTTGCAACAGCTGGAATGCCCTCAAAGGTTCCTTACCAAGATAATCCAGGGTATGAATACCCTGTCCTACACAGATTGTCTTAAACCCTATTTCTGTACTCAGTCTCCTACAGGTTAATGAGAGCCATTCGATGCCTAGTATATAAGGTGTCCTTGGATCTAGTGATGATGGCTGTATCTCACATCAGCAAGATAAACAACTTTAGAAATGCTACATCGAAGGTTCAGGATTTTGTCTGTGACATAAATAAACTTGCTGGAAGGACTGATTTGAGTCCCAAAGAATCTCTGCACTAGAAGCAGAGTTTGTCGAAATCTTGACCATTGAATGGGAAATTGCAGATTCACACTCCTAGTCTGTCCCCCATGGTTCTCATGGACAGAGGTTGACAGTAAGTGAATTAATCCTCATCTACATAACCTTTAGCTACCTCTTTACTAACATACTATGTTAATCAGGTCAATAGTGAAGTAAATGCTACAAATACATAAAACAGTTTAAGTGTTAACATACACCAAAACTGTCAGATCTGATAAGTATTCTATCACTATCAGGGTGTTGACATTTTTGACAAAAACCAAAAATACAACACAAATGCAAAAATAATTAGGGGAGGGGGTCCTTAGTTAACTGCTACTATAGTACCTCCATGGTTAATCCCTACCTATACAAAAGTGCAAATTAATTCTGTTTCGTAATTGATGTCAGACACTTTCAACATCTAAATGCTTAAATTAATGAAACTTAGAACCAAACATTTCTGAAATTAAAACCTGAGTAATCATGTAACAAACCTGCCCACAGTGCTTTGGAATTATGTTTCTACATGAGTGATGTTACTTGTATTATTTGTGCATATGTGCATAAGTGTGTGTATGCATTTGTGTGTGCATATTTTAAAATTTTAATTTATAAGAAGTATATTTTAGGTGCTTGAATTACTGGGGATAAATAGTATCACACATGACAAAGGCATCAGTTGCATTATTTGCATACCCTTCTTACTATCTGGAATTCAGTACAGCATGCTTATGCCTCTGGTTTGACTTTGAGCTCATTTATATTTAGAATGCAAAAACTAGAAGAAAATTAAAAATTAGAAGTTAAAACTGAGTGACACTCATATCTTCCTGTTAAACTTTAATGAATCAAAGAGGCAGAAAATGTGCCATTTATAGTGACATCAGGTTCTACAGTTCCAATGACTTGCTTTTTATCTTTTCATTAAAACAAGCTTCTCTGTTGCTGTGTTTTTAAAATACAAGTTTCTACTGAAAGGAAGCTAATGCACCCAAGACTCATGTCAGATCAATAAAATTTAAAAGAGTTTGTTTTACATTTATACTGTAATTTTTATACTGTATGTTCCATCCATACTCATCATCCACTTTACAAGTCAGTGAGGAGCTAAGCTGCTAAACACAAATGTCTGAAAAAAACATGTCGACAAAAACTTAAACTGCAAGCATTTTTTTACAGGGCTCAAGCACTCCTGTATCTCCAAGTTCTCAAAATTATATAAAACAAACTACACAGTAGCATAAACACAAAAGAGGGAGAGTACTGACACACTATGTTCTTCATCTGTAAATATGTTGTAAGTAATAGCTATGTTATATTGTTAATCGCTATGTAATCCAATGTAACTACTGTCTGTTTATTTTAACTGTGGAGCTTTTCTCCCCGGGCCTTCGCTGAAAATGGACCTACGTCCAGTCGGACACTCCCGGTCAACAAATGCAAATAAATAAATAAATAAATAAATAAAAATCTCCAAAAGCAAGAGAATCACTGTTTGCACACCTTTGGAGAGGCTGGACTCGCAGTTGTTTTTCTATCAAAATCTGTTTTCCAAGTTTTATACATCAAAGCCTTGAGGCTCAGGTATGTTGCTTCAGGGGATCTTTAGAAACTCCTTTTTATACACATCATGAATGGAATTAAAATTATGAAGAGAAGATGAATATGAGTTATCTGAAACCTGGAATTAAGAACAGGAAATAGTATGAATTGTTACCTATTCTAAAAAAATAAATAGTAGAAAATTAATGTGTGAAGTATAAACACCGAAGTACTTAAGAAAAGTTTGGAACAATACTTCTGTTGATGAAGTTGGTCTCCCTACACAGAGGTATACTGTTTGAATGGTAACAGAATATTAATTCCAGGTACTAACAAAGTAATACTTTGTGTAAAAACTTGGAGTACAGATTGGTTCAGTCTTTCTCTGTGAGCTGGTTATTAGGAATATAGAAGCATACTACACATGGGATCATGGTTGGCATAAGATGCCTAGCCATATACACCTTTAAGCAGACTTACTTAAAAGTTCTTACCACCCTGTTCAAGTACTTAATAGTGCAAGGCTATACATGACCCTGGTCAAAATCTGTCTCTACCCATCCAGTTATCAAGGCTAGACTTAAACATAGCCAAAGTAATGCCCTGTTTGAACTGTAGTAGTAACTTATTCTATAGGCTAGGAATACGGTGAGTTAGGAACCTTCAATGGATCTTGATTATTTGTTGGTGTAGAGTTAGGTCCTTAGTGTGGTTAAATAGGACTAGATATTTCATGGCTCAAATAGCTAAAAAGGCAAACTGTGGGCTAGTAAGTATAATAAGAAGAATTGTTCTTATTTGCTAAGGTAGTTGAAGAATTTAAGACCTTTAGTTGTCTTGGTTAGAAAACTTTGGGGACTCTAGTTGAACTATATGCTTAGATTTGTACCAAAGGGACACTATATTCAATGATAAGTTTCATAGGAAAAGAGTACAGTGGTAGGATAACTTCTTTAGATCTTGAATATATCCTCTTGGAAATTAACTGGCCTTGACAAAGGACTTCCTGACTAAGGTGGTAAGATGAGGATTTTAAGAGGGAGTGTTATCCACGTAAGTAACTTAGGTTATAATGGAAATTGAACAATGTTGGTACAAAATCTATATAAACACAAATAATGCTAACTCCTTTATATTATAATACAATACATAGTATGCACATTGCATTATACATATTTGACATTGAAAACTATTAAGTTTGACAAACAACTTCCAAACTCAAGAAATGCAAAATCTTCATTAATCTAAAGAGTAGTTCATAGGTTCATAGGTTTATAGGTAGGTACTAGGCTATTGGCCCAAGCGCCTACTTAAGCCTAGCCAACAAGGTTCCCTGGCTTATGCCACCCAAGAAAGTTATTTTCCTGTGCCACTGTCGAGCAGAGACACAGAAGTGATCCCCGGGGTGTATTTCCTATTTCACATCCACTCATCAAGATTTTTCTTGAAGAGTGCTAATGAAGAACTTTGCTTGACATAGATATATAGCCTGTTCCAGAGTATGGGAAGTCTCTGGGACAGGAATATATCCCTCCCGCATGTCCTGTTTATTGTGATGACAAGGTTTAGGTCTCTAGAACATGTAGCTCGGAGGGATTGGGATTTCTTTAGGTGTAGCATGTCCAACAGCTCTGGGTTTGACATAGCTTTATATGTTAGGCAGAGATGCCTCAGAGTAGGTGATATGCTACGGAGTAAAGCTGGATTTTTTTCAGGCTGTCAGTGTAGGTCATTTATTTGAGGCTAGTAATCCTCTTTGTGAGGTACTTCTGTGGCCTTTCCAGCTGCTGCAGATGTCTTGTGAGGTACATTCCAAAAGGGGCATTGTACTCTATAATGGGTCTAATGAGTGTCGAGTAGAGGGGAACAATGACCTTTTTTTTCCTGGATGAGAACTCTTTTATGATGAGGTAGAAGGACTTCTTGACTACTGTGGCAATGTGACTATCAAAGGAGAGACAACTGTCCACCTGGGTTCCAAGGTCTCATCACACATTCGGTGTTAAGTAGATTGCTGCCTATGTGGTAGTTCATGGGTACAGAGTTTTTACCAAAGGGGATGACACTGCACTTTTTGGCATTGAGCTTGAAGCCATGGCTCTGATACCAGGCATCTGTCTCAGCGAGGCCCTTCTGTAGGATATCCACATCATTTGGGGACTTGACTATGGCTCCTAGTTTGCAGTCATCTGCAAACTTCATTAGCCAGAGGCCTTCTGTGTTAGCCTGTACTTCAGAGAAGTAGATACCAAACAGGAGAGGTCCCAGGATGGAACCCTGTGATACTCCACTTGCCACTGCTTTGAGGTCAGATTTGGAGTCTACAACTTACAGTGTGGGTTCTGTCAGTGAGCCAGTTGGCAACCCATCTTGTGACATAGGGATTTATACCTATTTTAGTGAGTTTAGCTATAATTCCAGAATGGGGGATGGTGTCAAAAGCCTTGGCGAGGACAAGATAGGCTGTGTGATCCACCTTACCCTCATCTACGGTTTTGGTGACTGCCTCAAAGAAGTCAGTCAGGTTCAAGAGGCATGATCTGCCTTTCACAAACCCAAACTGGGTGGGATCCAGAGTTTGCAGGTTACCAATGTCTTTGTTTATGAGTTCCTTGATGATACGTTCCATGGCCTTGCAGACCAGGCTCATCAGGCTAATAGGTCGATAGTTCCCAGGATCAGTGGTGGCTCCCCCCTTTGTGGAGTGGGAAATGTATCCTAAAGGCTCAGCCACATACTATTTAGTTAGGATGCTGGAAGTGAAAATGATTTAAAATCTTCATGGAGTATGATGAAAGGCATTTGATGCTGTACCTTACTTTGTAACATCAATGTCTAACCTTGCACAGCACTGAGCTCCCTATTTCTGTGCGTGTGTGTGTGTGTGTGTGTGTGTGTGTGTGTGTGTGTGTGTGTGTGTGTGTGTGTGTGTGTGTGTGTGTGTGTGTATGTGTGCGCGCTTGTGCATGTGTGTATGTACTCATGAGTCATAGAAAATTAAATGCGTTCTGCTTCCTATCACATTTATCATATTCTTTCTTCATAGTGTAAGGTCTATGATCAAAGATCCTGTGATCTAAACATCTCTAGCATATCTAAAAAAAGCCTGTTGGTCACAAATCAGCTCTTATAGGAATCTACATGACCTGAAACAGTATTGCTGAAGTTGAAAGTAAGAATAGCAAAGCAATAAAATAGCTACAACTGTGTTTTTGCACAGGATAGGTAACTTTCATTGCTTTTTCATGACAGCTATTGCTTGACTTATATTTTCAGTCTTGCTGAATATAACGCATGTGTTGAAAATTTGGCTTGAATTAGATCATGTGCTGATACCTCCAGCTACTTGTGGCTGATTACATCATTAACTACTGTAAGCTGCTTATTCTTCCATTGATCCATGATGTTGGAATGAGTTTGTATTCCATGTCTGAGTATTACTCTTTGCAGGAGCAAACAAATCATAGTAACTTCTATGGGCTGCTACGCTTACTGAGATTTACTATTCACAGTGGGGTGTAGAGTTTCGTTATGACTTTATAGCAAGCAGGGACAGCTCTACATAACCTGACAATTACAATCGGCTGGATTCATGAATGGCTAAATTCCGTGCATTAACAGTGTAGCAGCTCCTGGACACAATATGGCCACCGTGCGATCCAGTATAGTGCTGTTTTCATGTGCACAAGCAGCCTTATACTTTTCCTGCATGGAATTCCATTCAGTATGCAAATAACCTCATTTGCTGATGAAAACCATGCAAATTAGATGATTCTGTGATCCAGAAAGCTGAACGGATTCTGTATAGGAACAGTGAGTGCAAAAATGTATTCAGCTAGTAGCCGAATACATTTTTGCATCTGACAAATGGAGGCATGACAGCTCGTGAAAAGCGTGAATTATGTAGAACAGAGAAGACAATGGCCAAATATAAGGCCACTGGGATTAAAAGGCATATAAATATTATAAAAATAAAACTTTTATTTTTTTGGTTGATCTCGGCCGTTTAAGCAAAGGGCAGTGGCAAGCAAACACGGGGGTGCCGAAAATGAAAAAAAAAAAAAAAAAAAAAAAGGAAAAACTGCCTTTTAACAAAAATCTGCATTTTGCCATTATGGTCAATGGCAGGTAGAATGTAAACAAGACAAGGGAGCACTGGTTGCCAAGGGGAAAGAGTGTGCTTGGGAATCGTAACTATGGACCTGCACACTGGGGTATGCAAATGAATGGACCTATACTGACTCACAGCTTTATACCTACTGAAAGCCTGCACCTAACTGTGCAGGTGCAGGAATAAGGAACCATGTAGGCAGGACAAGAGGATGACTTCAGTAGGGGGTGTGTCATGCTTGGTTTAAATGTATTGGAGCCTGTGGCCCGTGTTTGCTCTTAGCAAAGCAGAGGTAAGGAAGGGGGTGTGTCTCACATTGTTAAGCACTGTTTTCCTTGCTTATATAGGTGTGCACACTGTGCACCGGGTTTTAAACAAACAAAAAAAAAAAACATGAAATAGCAGCTCTGTTCATATCTGAGCACTAGGTATGCGCGGTGCACCTTGGAGCTTAAATGGAAAGGCAATGGGAAGGGAAAAAAGCAGTAGGAAGGCAATCATAGAGAATTAGCATAGGTAGCAGGTAAAATTGTCAGAATCAGCCAATTACACAGGCAGCAGCCCAGCCTAGCACAGTAATATAAACTATGCAAACCCCTTTCACTCTGGTTTCTCCCACAAACTCTACATCACCAGTATACACAGATGGGGAAATTTTACCTGACAAAACTAACAAAATGATAGGGGTTGCTGTTGCTCTCATACATCAATATGTGCAAGAGGGTGAAGGTGGTGAGGATGTGAATGCTGACCGCCATCCCACAGTGAGGAGGAGGAGAAGAGTGTACAGATCCAGGGTAACCTACCAGGGCCTACACATGGAGCACTATAGGGTGGACAGGGACATTCTACAGCAAATTGTTGAGCTGTGTCAGCTCCACCTCACACACAGAACCAACAGAGGGGAACCCATTCCAGTGGATACCAAGGTATGTGTAGACTTATGAATACTAGCCACAGGTACCTTCTAAAGGGCATTTGGGGATATCATGGGGAGCTCACAAACATCAGCATCCAGGGTACTCCAGCAGTTCTTGGATGCCATGTTAGCACATGCTGGTGAGCACATATATTTCCCCATCACCAGTGAGGCATTAACTAGCAGTATGCACCTCTTCCATAAAATAGCAGAATACCCTGTGGTAGTGGGTGCTATATACACATACACATCAAAGCACCACCCGGAGAGTGGGTTGGGTCTACATAAACCGCAAGGGATTCCACTCTATGGCATTATCTTGAATGTGTGTGCTGGCAGCCCTGAAAGCTATTACGACTCCCACATGTGGCACATGACACAGCTGTACCAGTCATTTATCAGTGGGGACATCCCATATGGCCACCAAGTGGGGGATGCCGGCTACGCACTGGAGCCGTGGCTGACGACATCCATCAGAAATGCACACACACCTGAACAAGAACTCCATAATGAGGCTCACACACAAACCAGAATCATAATAGAGCATGTGTTTGGGATGCTCAAGTCAAGGTTCCACTGCCTGGACATATCCGATGGAGCCTTGCAGTACTCTCCAGCTACAGGTACACAAATGTTCATAGTATGTGCCATGCTAGACAATATGATCCTGCAGAAACAGCTGCAGCGGGAACAGCATGGGGCAAGGCTACAAAGACCTCCACCATTGCCAAGGCCAGCACAGGCACAGAGGGACTCAGAGGAGGAACCACCCTAGTCTGCTCATGTAGGCAGAAGGAGGCATACCCAGTATGCCCAGGCCTTGGCAAAGAGGCAACGCATAGCACATACACTGACACGGTAGGGACCCAGGGAATGACACCTCTCTCTGACTCGCACATACAGTAAAAAGGATGCCAAATATGACACTACCTGTTCTTTACCATGTATAGGGAGTGTACTATGTGCATCCAACATAGTCAGGCCTCCAGCACCATCCTTTATACTGGCCCAGCCACAAGGTAAGTCACTCTTCCTATCAATTACTGAATGAAGTAGTATATTCTGATAGCTGTATCTATGGTATGGATGTGAGCATGCAAGGGACTCAAGTGGCTGAATAAGATGGCAGCAGATACTGGACACTTATATGGGCAGCATAAAATCCATAACCAATGCTGTTGTCAATACACTACGCAGTACTAGACAAGGTGACAAATCCCAATGCAGTATATGTGGTGGCCCAAATGTGTGTCCATAGGACACACACATGCATGTCAGTGAGGCTCACATACCCACCACCAGCCTCAGCCAGCAGGACAGGTGTAGATGATCATAAAGAAAGGCTGGGCTAAGGCCTCGAATTGATGGCAATGGTGAACAGCCCCCCCCCTCCAGATCTACACAGACAGACTGCAACAGGTTTGGCAGTTGTGTGTTACTTCCGAAGGGTAAGAAGTCTGAAACTGAAATGTAGGCCAATAAAACATAAGATCTGTACTCCAGTGATATGCCTCCAGTCTGTATGATAGGTCAGAATACAAAATGATGT
The DNA here is from genome assembly GCF_019279795.1 of Protopterus annectens. NCBI lineage: Eukaryota > Metazoa > Chordata > Ceratodontiformes > Protopteridae > Protopterus > Protopterus annectens. Next base: position 942,435,061 of record NC_056739.1, on the reverse strand, counting down.
AGAAGCCAACAGAGAACCTGACATACCAGTACAGTCATAGCATAGTTTACAGTTGTCAGGTGTGCCCCCCAATCCTATGTAGAAATGCAGTAACATGCAAGTGTGAGGAGTAGTATCAGTGGAGCACAGAATACCCGAGTTTGCTCAATCTACAGGATAGATTGTTGCATGTGTACAATATGCAGGGGTCTGTGTGTTAGGTTGTTGTGTGTTCAATATTGTCTGGAAGTGGTCAGCATGTAGGTATGGAGGGTTGTGTTTCAGTGGACTATGGGCAGCACTGTGGATGACAGGGTCATGTTCCGACAACTGCAGTTTCAAACACAATGCTTTTTAGCAATACCCATGTCAGTAATCATCCATACTTACTGTCCAGATGTCAATATCAGACACCGTCTGAAAGATGGACATGCCATGAATGTGGGCCTATACATACACACAGTACACAGGTGGAAGCACCCTAGACAGAGTGCATAAAATTTAACTGTCAGCTGCACACAACATTGGAATTGTACAGACAGGTTAGTAGCACATTAGTTGTCCGTGTGGTATGGAATAGTGATGTACTCTGGCCAATCTCTGGCAGACCACAAAAAGGCACAGTTATGTAGTAATGAGAGACAGCCTATGTCCCTGCACAAGGCAGCATAAGGGGAATGTCCCAGGTATATCTGTGAATCAGCTGCAAGTAGCTTCCATATCACACATGCACTCAGCTCACCCCATCATCAGCCACAGGTTTATCACAGATCATATCCTTGCTGCTGGGAATGAGTACAGTATGACCCCACTTCTGTATGGGAATACCCACAGAATGCAGCAAGCTAAAGCTGTCCTATGCAGGTTTGTCCTTAACTGTATGCAGCACCCTGCCTGCATCCAGACCAATGGATCAATATGGACAGGAACTATTTCCATTAACACCTTGCACACTTACCCTGTCACCCCAGGGGACTCCACTGACTCACAGTCTGGGAATGTAGGAGTGACAGAATGCAGTGGCCTGCTACAGATGGCCTGCATCACTACTAAATGGCCTACAATCCTCTGTCAAAGGCTTGTGACCCACCCATAGTGCCAATGTATGGTATCTCATTAGATCACAACTAACAACCTAACACAATCAACAGAACACAAATGCAAGGCCATGTTGACAAATCCCAGTAGCATGCTTCGCATGTCCCACTGCATGAATTGTTGACCAATCCATAAATACCACTGGTATGAAAAGCCAACTATAGGGATACTTCTGAGATATCGCTCGCATAATGTTAGGAAGAGGATAGAATAACAGAGTGGGGGGAATCTAGACACATGGGTGTCATGGAGTGTGTGAAGTTTGAAACTCTGGTGTGTGCCCATACTCCTCCTGCCTGCAAACCCAGTAATGGGTGACTATAAATCTGCTCATAAACCACAATGTGAAGAGGAACTGACCAGATATATGAGCCCTGCCTCTGGGTAACTTGGGTGAATCTGTACAGCTGAGAGGGATGGCCACAGCAGGATATCGCCATTATGTTAAGTCGATATATGTACAAGAAGGGGATCCTCAGACACCATAGTACCAAGGTGCTGGACCACTTACACAGACCCATCAGCAAATGTCTGTAGCTACCCCTCCAGAATGTCAGGAGTGTGCAAGAATGTGTAGGCTGTGGACCACAGTATTGTACTCAGCTTCATTCATCTTGTATTTCCCAGTAAATAACTGTGAGCAAATAATTATATCTATCAGTAGTCGATGACATAATACATCATAGTGTAAAACAGTACATATGTCTGAATATCTCTGCTAATACCAGCCATGTAACACAAGCAGCATAGACAGCAATAGTTACATTATCCCCCTATCTGTCGCCCATTGTGACTTCATATTGTCAACCTATCTACAGATAGCCTGCAGAAACAGGTTGCTAGCTGTATGTGTAGACCATCAAACCCTGGACTGGAGTACAATCCTACCTGGAATGGATTCAAACACTCAATACAGAAGATCATACTGGGCATGCTCCTACACTTAGAGAAATGAAGCCCATGTCTGACAACACAGTGGACTATACATATCTGTCCTTCGCAGATGTCTGTGCACACACACCAAATTGTACACCATTCATGCTTCAAGCACCCATTGGATAGGAATACTCACACATATTTAAGACCAACACACTATAATATGTCAAATATACATACACAAAGATGTGGGGAAGAGAGAGACAGCCAGTGACAGAGAGAATTCCATTATGAGGCCTGTCCCACCCATTACACATCCAATTGGCCAATATCACATGATGTGCTGATGTCAATCACAGTATACATTCCTTTTGGTAGCCCTCAGCCCTATAGTGTCTGTGGTGCTTGTGATAACTGTGTGACACGATAGTACAAATCAGTATTCATGTAGCATATGTATACTCAGTCCTGTCAAATGTGAAGTTGTGTGTGACTGACTGTGTATGTGTGTTTCCAGAGGAATGATTTATGGCCCATTCACACACACTGCACTTCCCATTGCCCATGTTAGCACTCCTGCTGATGTCAGTCACCTTGAAATAAACCATCGGCTAAATCTCAGCTATATAAGCATCTTGGCACTTGTGATGACTGCGTAATAACATAGAATAACAAGCTAGTTAAGTAGCAGTAATAATCCTGGTCCTGGCAAGTGTGTGTGTGTGTGTGTGTGTGTGTGTGTGTGTGTGTGTGTGTGTGTGTGTGTGTGTGTGTGTGTGTGTGTGTGTGTGTGTGTGTGTGTGTGTGTGTGTGTGTGTGGAGATGAATGATTTTGATGCCATTCACACCACTACACCTGGCATTGGCCTACTGTAGCATGCCTGCTGATGTCAGTCACCTTGAAATAACCCTTTGGCCAAATCTCAGCTGTATAAGCTCCATGGCATTTTTGATAACTGTGGAATACTGTAGTGTAGCAAACTAGTTAGGTAGGAGTTCTAATTCTAGTCCTGACAAGTGTGTCTTTGTCTTTGTGTGTGGTGATGAATGATTTTGAGGCCATTCACACCACTGCACCTGCCATTGGCCTACTTTAGCATGCCTGCTGATGTCAGTCACCTTGAAATAACCCTTTTGCCAAATCTCAGCCCCATAACCTCCATGGCGCACATGATAACTTCGTAAAACTATAGTGTAGCCAACTGGTTAGGTAGGAATTCTAATCCGGGTTCTGGCAACTTTGATAATGTATATGAGTGTGTGTGTGTGTGTGTGTGTGTGTGTGTGTGTGTGTGTGTGTGTGTGTGTGTGTGTGTGTGTGTCTTTGTTGACACCTGATTTTGTGGTCATTCACACTTCCTACACTTCCCTCACCCCTTTTTTGCACTGCAGCTGATGTCACTCACCTTCAAAGTTACATTTGGACAGTTTTGTCACATATAAGCTCCGTGGTGCTTGCAATAACTGTGTAATACCATAATATAGCAAACTAGTTAGGTAAGAGTTCTAATCCTGGTTCTGGCAAATGTGATTTGTGTTTGAGAGTGTGTGTGTCTTTCTTGACACCTGATTTTGTGGTCATTCACACTTCCTACACTTTCATTTAGCACTACAGCTGATGTCACTCACCTTCAAAGATACCTTTCAACAACTCTCTAATATATAAGCTCTGTGGTGCCTGCAATAACTGCGTAGCACTGTAGTACCAATACATGGCTAGGTAGGGGTTTATAACACAATACTAGCAAGTGCGTGTGATCAGGTAGTAAAAGGATCTATTGTAGCATGGGTTTTGATACATTTTCATATTGAGGACCTAACAGTTGTCAAACACCATAGAGGTTGTTGTAGACAATCCACAGCCATAAATGTATATATGGGCAACCATTATAATACCCAGAGATCTTTCTCCACCCATAGATCTTACACAAACACGCTTGGATTTTTCTCTCATCCTTTCTTTCTTTCCCTCTGTATGTCTCTCTTTCTCTGTCTCTGTCTCTGTCTCTGTCTCTCTCTCTCTCTCTTTCTCTCTCCACCTCTCTGGTAGATGTGGAAAAATGCATCTGTTTTGCATAGGCAGGAGCTTGACATTGGTAGGTAATTCTCATGATCAGCTGATGGCCTGTGCATACATTGGAGTCCTCCACTTGCTAATTACATGTGGAACAGCTGTGGTATCATTCCTTTAGCCGATTGCATGGAAAACACTCCGATAAGTAAGCACTGCAAGTGGGTGTTGGCCCTTCTCCTTCACTGTGAGCAGGACTTCATGTGGGTGTGTGACAAACAGCATCACAGAGGGTAGGTGGAAATACCTCTTACAACAAACACTGTGGAGACAGGCCAACAAACTGGAGGGGAATGTTCCAGACATGAGGTCAGAATGTAAGTTTTGCTGTTCTACATTTGAAGTAATGTTGGTTAAACAGGTTTGTGTGGATATGGCTGTTCTGCATGATTTAAAGCTTGGCATGACAGTGTTATCTGGTTGAGACAACTCTCACCTGTAGGGCTCTCTACAGACTGGCCAGAGTTTGGAGTCCTAGATTTGGTGTGTCATTCACACATTTTCTGTCTTTATAAATGCAGTAACATACTCTGATGATTGTAGTCAGTAAATGGTAACATCCATGTGTGTTACTGACTTCATATCTCTCAGAAGAGATATGTCACAACAAACCCTGTTACACCAGCAATGTTTTCAGTTTATAACTGCAATATGTCAATATTGGTCATGTGTTTCTGCCTCTGTCCCCCAAGTCTTTCAAATTTTGTTCATATGGCATGCAGTAAGTGGTGGATATATACAGTATTCTATTATTTACTGACATGATTCCTGATATCAAGCCAGTGATATATCAGACTACCAGACATGTAATGTATAGGAGGCCTAATATCTGAGGACAAAACCTGGACATTCTGTTGTAGTCTGTACAGTAGTGAGGTCTGTGTACTTATGGTGATTGTTGAAAGGCTGTCTATATTATGTAGCCATGTATTGCGATTATGTTACTTGGCCTGTGTACAGACTGGAGAAGATGTCAGTGTTCTTGGTCCTGTTCTGACGTTGCATGCTGCTCCAGCTTCTGATACCCTATCAGCCTATATGTTTGTAGGGCCAGACTGAGACATGTCCCATACCACAGTTAGGCATCAGACTACACTGTGAATTGGGCCAGTATATGTAGGGTTAGTGTACGAGTGGAAAACATGATGATGACTGTTGATCACACAGTCCATATACTGTGCTATTACTTAGGCTTACCATTATGTGACTGTGACTGTGTTGAGATTGGTTCTGGGTATGCAATTTTACTCACTGGTGTCTGTTACTCTGTGCTGTCACACACCTGTAGTGCCTGCTATATTTGCAATTACATGTGTATTCTCCCATAGGTACATTGGGTTAGTGTTGTGGCAGTCTGCCTGTACTGTAGACAGTGCTTGGTAACATGCCTAGCAGCTCAGTGTATTTATCATAGTGTGATGTTATGTCCAGATAATTGACAGATGTACTGTTGCCTGGCCACCATACATGTGTACTTCTGACAAAGCAGTGGGCTGCTGTGAAGATGTATGCAACTAACTAGTGGGAAGTAAGTGGCTTGGGACCTCTGCTCCTGCAGTTAATATGTATTAGGACAGACAGGAGGGTGTGAACGCATCAACTGTGTGAGCTTATCTTGTCCAGTATGTGTGATATATCCCCATTTTCATGGCTTTAAACATCCCCTTTGTCAGGTTTGTTCCACATTTCCTGAACTAAGGAATTCTGTTTATACCTCCTGACTGACCATATTGTTTCAGACTGTCCATGTTTACTGCTCAAAAATTTTCTGTATTCCACAGGATCATTACTGTGATTTGTGTGGTAATTCACTATGATGATTTTATAATATCTCTCAGTAACTGGTACTGTACATGTCAGTTTCAGAGGAGCCTTCCTTCACAACATGCATGTTTTTTATTTTTATTTTATTTTACATTTGTTAACTGGGCTAGTCTGGCTGGATACATGTCCATTTTCAGCAGAGGCCCGAGGAGAAAAGCTCCACTATCAGAATAAGACAATACAGTTTACGAAAAACATTACTAAATTAACACTAACATAATGTAATGAGGCAAAATACAAATGAATATACAGTTATCCTGGACTAGTCTGAGTAGATGAGAAACAAAGTTCAGTTAAGGGGCTAAGGAGATAAGCTCCAGTATCTAAAATACAAAGTAAAGTTAAAAAATATCATTAGTCAAGTTGAAAAATATCATTAGTCAGTAGTCATGATAACAAATTAGGTATTAGGAAAAAGCAAGAAATCTGTTAATATAAAGTGTTAAAAGAGCAGGTTGGAATTTTAACAGGTAATTATGTAGTTAAAGATAAGGAAAAGGCAGAAAATAAGGTAGACAGAGAGTGGGAAAAGTATATTATCAGTTTGGTACAAGTATAATGGACTTAGTAATGGTTGGGAGTGTACAGTTGGAAAAGGAGAGGTGGGAAACAGGATAGTGATGAAATGCAAAGGCAGCAGGATTATAGGAGGTCAGCAAAAGGTAGCAAGAGACAGAAAAAAAGATGGTTAGAAGGGGAGGGAGACAGAAATTTGAGAGAAAAAAAAAAAAGTGAGGGTCCAATAAAGGGGGCTGATGAAGTCAGTCTAAGTTAGAGCAGAATGCGGAAACATTACACAGTAGCAGACTGGAGAGAGTAATAAAATGCTGAGCTCAGACGGGATTGGAGCAGGGACATAGCCAGTGAATTAGTAGGTGAATTTTCATCTGTTTTTTGAAAAGGTGACATGAGCTTAGGGAGGTCAGTTCTGTGGGAAGTTTATTCCAGTAAGAACCGATAGTGTTTGCAAATAAGGAATCACCTGATTTGTTATGAGATTTCAAAGTAGTAACTAGTAGCTTGTTGGCTGATCTAAGTGTAGAGATTTTATAAGGTGTGATGAGTTTATTTAGTATGGGTATATTGGAGGGTAATGTAGAATTTTAAAAGTGATGATCAGTTGTTGTAGGAGTATTAGGTTTGGGAGTTCAAGCCAGTTTAGTTTCTTTAAGTTAAGACAGTGGTGAGTTTGGAATGGAGAGCCAGTGGCAAATCTGGCTATACTGTGGTAGGCAGTATTCAGTTTCTGAAGATTAGATTTAGATATGTTGATAAAGGAAGGAGAGGCGTACGTTAATGTAGAAATAAGGTGAGTTTGGGCGAGGGCCACTCGGGAAGTAGCAGTAAGATAGGGCTTTAGTCTGTATAGGGCACCAATCTTTTTATTGACTGTCTTGATAGTTAAATCAAAGTGATAGTCAAAATTTAGCTGATTGTCTATGGTGACGCCTAGCAGTTTAGTGCAATAGTCAGGTTTGATGACAGTGCCATTACAGGATGCTATGGAAAAAGAGATTGGGGTGGATTTACACAACCCCTGTCACTGTACCAACATTCTACATTTATAACTGCAATACATACATTACATTCCCTTGCAATAAAAGGTTGAGAGTTATGGTGCTGAGGTATGATATATATATATATATATATATATATATACAGACACACACGCATATATATATATATATATATATATATATATTATATATATATACATACATACACACACACACACACACACATATATATATATATATTATATATATATACATACACACCCACATATATAAATATATATATATATATATATATATATATATATATATATGTGTGTGTATATATGTATGTGTGTATATATGTATATATATATATATATATATATATATATATATATATATATATATAGCTGCATATGTATATATATATATATATATATATATATATATATATATATATCCTTTAATGTGTAAACACGAATGTTGTATATACCTTCTCAGATGTATCCCACCATATTAATCTGAAATGTGTATATTTACATATAAGAACCTGACTGATTCAACACTATTTTCACTTACAAGTACTAAACAATTATAGTAGTCAAAGCAGTTGTTCACTACTATTCAATATGTGTACTGAATGATATATTTGAAAAACCAACAGACATCCACACAGCTCATATGGTTTAGAAGTTATGTGCTGTGACTATAGTATATAGGGTCCTGGTTTCAAGACCTGCATGGGCTACGCATTTTCTTGCTGGGCAGAACAAGGGCTAATGGAGACAGGGTGATTAAGGTGCTTTAATGCGGCTTTAAGTGGATTTGCATGAAGCTAAGTGCTGCTAACTTAGGTTAAATGAATAAGCGCTTATATCATATAGGCTTCGCTTACCAGTGCGCAAATCTGCTTAGCATTTACATTTACGCAATGCTTACACCTCCTAAATATAGCTCAGCCCTGATAACCAGTGATCACGTTCCAGTCTGATAAAATTGCAGGGTAATGACATCTTTAAGAAGTGTATTTCATTTCCTGTACATAACATGCTTCTATGTGCTGTCATTACAGTTGCAAGGGGTGTGAGTATACTGTATGGGGCACCTGGTTATACATGGATTATAACACAATCTTTTCTCTTTGGATTTGTTTCATACATAGGTAGTATCCCAGGTTATATGCAGCCACACTTGCACGTTACACCAGCTACAGTGAGTGGTTGACAGAAATAGTTTAACACATATTGTATCATTACATTAGTACTTTCAACAGTGCTTCTTCACGTAAGAGTAGATTGCAGATTGTGTTACTGGAACCATACACCCTTGCATCAAAAGCTGTACTCTGAGTACTGAGTATCTTGCTCTTGGTGTTCAGCTGTATGTTTATAAGTATCCCCTATTGGATATTGATCTTATATGTTGATATTAACTGTGGACAACTATGTTTTTTGGAGATGACATTGAGGACTGTTGTCATGTACTAATGGCATACCTTTCTTTTTCAGACGTGTATCTTGCAAAACATTCATTCTAATGCATAACCTGTTGACTATCTACTTACTGTCTGTCCTCTGTACAGATGTGCAGATGTCAGGTATTGCTGCGGCCATGCCATTATGTAGGTGCCCACATTGTATTGTGCTGTGGGCCTGGACACTGCTGCTAGTTCTGACATATGGGACATTCCTTAATGTGGGCCTTGCCCCATTTCCTTTCCTGTGTGAGGGACATTACAGAGGCAGTGGCCTACAGATTCACTTACAGTGGGTGGCAATATGTCACAGAACAGGACATGTGCAGACAGCCAACCAACATAGGGACGTATCCATAGATTTTTGAACAGATTCTATGATATCAGTGCTGTTATACACATGGTGGATTGATAGATTGACAGGGTTTGTGTGGACATGCATTTGTGTGATGTCACGACTCACAGTGATATGTCTCTGACATACCTCTCCACTGGCACACTGTCCACAGACTGGCCACATGGCTGCTTGTTATGGTTTGTGTGTTCACAAGACAGTTGGGGTCTTTGGTAAATCAGGTGTGGACTCTGGGGAATGCAGTCAGTAAATACACACATCTATGGGTATTACTGACGGCATTTTCCTCATAATGGATGTTACAACAAATGCAGTGACATCTGCAACTGTCTCAATGTATGACATCAGTATGTCCAATCTTTACCTATGTTTGTGCCTCTGTCCCCACTTAGTTAGTGATTAGAGAATGTTATCAAAGGCTTTGGCCAGATCAATGTAGGCTGTATGTGTCACCTTGCTTTCATCCACAGCTCAGGTGACTGACACCAAGAAGTTGACCAGGTGGAATGAGCAGGTATGACCTATCCTTCACAAAAGTAAATTGTGTGGGATCCTGAATCTGCAGATTCCCATATCCCTGTTTATTAGGTGCATGATGATGCATTCCATAGCTTCGCATAACAGACTTGTCAGGCAGTTGAGGTGGTATTTCCCAGGGTCTGTAGTTACAGATCATTTCTGGAGAGGGGTGACTGTAGCAGTGTACAATTCAGTAGGGACAAAGCCTGAGGTGAGGCTGTGCTTGAACAGGGCACACAGGTAAGGTGCCAGGTCGCTCTGTAGTTCATGTAGAACACAGCCAGGGATATTCTCAGGTCCCATAGAAGCTGTATTCTTGGCTTTGTACAGTGGTGTTTTAACTTTTGTAGCAGTAATACTGGGTTCCTGGTGGTGTACAGGTATTGTGATTGGTCCTTTTGGGTGGGGGGTAATGTTTGCACTCAAGATGCCAGTCAGTATATTGGCAGTATTTTTTGGCTCAGTTTGGGAGGTTCCATTGTCTAGTAGTTCAGAACCAATCCTGCTATTGCCATGGAGATTCTTAACATAACTGAATGAGACCTTATGTTTGTCTTCACTATGTGCTCCAATTCTGTTCTCAAAGCTAACTTTGTAGTATTTGATAAGGGATCTCAACCTTCAAATGAGGCTGATAAGTGTTGATTTCTAGACTTGGGACTTCACGTTATTCCATATCGGTTCCCTACTTCTGTTGTACAGTGTCTGTATGGCAGGGGACCATCAGATCAGCTTCCTTTTATTGGAGGTGAGGATCCTGGTTGTAGTGGTTATAGCGATACCCATGCATTTGTGTACATGTTCATAGTGCATTGTTATTTGATTCAGCTGTCATGCACCTAGTCCCCATTTGAATGGCTATCATGAGGTTAGCCATCTCTGTTGTTATGAGACCATATTCAGCATTGGAAAGGCTTTTCATGGTGGTTACCTGTGCAGGGGGGCATGGGAGGGTCATGGATTTCCAAAGGTGATTCATTTGTGTTCAGATATAACAAGGTGGAGTTGTCTATTGGTGTTGAGCAACAGTTACCCATGTTAGGAAGGAGCAGGTTGATGTGATGGGCATGTGTATTGGTACAAGAGTAGCTTTCCCAGTTAATGGTGGGTAATTGAAGTCAACCAGTATGTGAGTGTTAGGTTGGACAATATCAGCCTCCAGGGTGTTTAGGGACATGGAGTGTGAGTGTTGGGACATGTTTGGGGACCTATAGCAGGCTACAACCTGAACCACTGTCCTACCCAATGTTAGCTATGCCTGCAGGATCTGTAATGCCTAAGTTGGTCAACACTCTGGAGGTGTGTGCCTCCTTAATGAATATGAAAACACCAACACCTTTGGAGCTTCAGTCACAGTTCTGCAGCCAAGATATGTGGAATGGGTAATAGGCTGGTAGTGCAGGGATGCTTCCTGCTGCCTATACCAAGTCTCTGTTACAGCATAGATGTCATAGTTCCCCATTTTAAGGAATATGTCCAGTGAGTGCATTTTCAGATGTAGATGTCTAGTGTGCAATAGCATGACCCACAGATTGCATGTGTTTGTAACTGTCATATAGTTCTGTATATTTATGTATACATATATTTTTTATTTTTATATATATATATATATATATATATATATATATATATATATATATATGTATGTATGTATTCACCTTTCTATATATATTTATCTATGCATATCTGTGGATATACATGTGGATCTCTCTCTCTCTCTCTCTCTATATATATATATATATATATATATATATATATATATATATATATGTGTGTGTGTATTATGTATAGATTTGTCCACATATATGCATCTCCATACATATATACATGTTGGGAAAGAGCTCCTCCATTACTGTAAGTGGGGCCCCTCTGGCTGGCCCCCACCAGTAGTGGAATGGTCTCTCACACTGCAGCAGCCCGTTGCCGTGCACGCCAAATCTGGTCAGTTGCTCTGTGCCTGACCTGTTTGTACGTGCAGCCACGGTTCCCCAAGGTGTTCACTCTCTGTGTGAGGTCTTCCCAGAGGGCTGTCCTCTACCGCTGGTGTTGGCAACCCCGACTGAAGAGGATGTGATAGTGTTCCAGGATGGCATCACTTATGGCTGCTGCCTCCTGGATGTCATAGGCTGGAAGCCACTGCATCCCACCTGAAAGACATAAACAGGGAAAAACACATCACAGGACACAGACATTGTCCATAATTCTTTACAGAGACAGCTCACTAGTAATGAGTATCAGTAGTCCCAACATTACATCAAATAATACTCCAGTACCTAGAAGAATTGTATGGACATGCATAGCATTATGTGTAAGTAGGCAGTTTGCATCTCATTAATGGTGAGGGTAGGGGTGCATGTGGTGTGTATATCCTTCCATACTGATGTTGAGCCAGGGAGGTGGTGTTTGTCGTAAACATGTCTGAAGCTGGTTGTCTTTAGCTATGGTGTGTTTGTACGTGCTGTGGCTGACCTCCATTACAGGGTGGGTTGGATAGTTGCCTGTGAGACCACAGACATATGTGGGGATGGCCTTCCAATTGCCCTCCGTGGATGTGTCCTATCTGTACTCATACTCAGCATTACATTAATGCACCTTTGACCTACTATGCTCAATCAGACACAGGTTGACCTGCTGCCCAGATGGTGACTGCTTCTACACACGTGGTGGTGGAATGAAGAAGTACCTAGGAGTATGCAGAGAAAGGTGTTGGCAAAGGAGAAGTGAGATTGACCGACAGATGTAGAGAGTAGACATGAGTATAAAGAGATGGCATGCATGGCAAAGAGAGTGTTGCACATAGCTATGGATGCGGAGTCTGTCATACAGATGTGGAGTCTGGGGTTGTATGTAATGTTGGACAGCACAGATGGCGTATAGGGCCTGTAGCTATTGTGCAGCACAAAAGGGTGATAAAGGAATGTGGGTGAAACATACAAGCTAGGAGTGTGTTTAGAACATATGGAAACATCACTTTGGTGGCCTGTTCCATGAGGAAAATGGGGGAGGGAGGGTAGATTAGCTGAGGTGTCTATCGTTAATCAGGAGTTGCAACAGATTATCAAGGAGAATGTAAGGATAGCTAGGAGGGAGTTTAACAGTAAAAAGGCTCTTGTTCCAGGTGACATACCTGTGGATGCCTGGAGGTGTTTCTGAGACCTGTAAGTGGCATTTTTAACCAGATTGTTTACTGTAATCTTGGAAAGTGAGATGATGTGTGAGATGGCAAATATGTATGGGCACTGCTTATCTGAACAAGGGTGGTCTGCAGAGCTGTAGCAACAAGTGAGAGATAAAATTGATCAGTCACAGAATGAGGTAATGGTAAAGGGTGGTGGCAGCTATGTTGAGAACATGGTGATGATTGATGATTTGCAGTATGGTTTTATGCCAGTTAAGAGCACTATAGATGCAAATGTTGATCCACGAGTGTTGATGGAGCTTTGCACTGAGGCTGAGATCCTTCTGCATTGTGTCTATGTGCACCTACAGACAGCATATGACATGCTGCCTGGAGACTAGTTGTGGTATTGTATGTGGAGGTAAGGGGTGCCAGAGGAGTCTGTCAGACACCACAGGATATGTATGAGGCTAATGTGACAGCAGTGATTTCTGTTTTTTACATGACAGGTGGATTTAAGGTGGAGGTGGGAGTACATCAGGTGTCAGTTGTGTGTCCTTTCACACTTGCATTGGTGAGGGACAGGTTGACAGCCGTGATCAGACAGGGGCCCCTGTTGACTGTGCAGTTTGCAGATGACATTGTGGTCTGTAGTGAGATTAGGGGACAGGTTGGGGAAACCCTGGGGAGGTGGAGTTATGTAGTAGAGTGGGGAGGAATGATGGTCAGCAGGACTAAGTAAGAATATAAGTGTGTGAATGGGGTAGGGATAGAGGAATGGTGACAATGCAGGGCATACAGTTTGGAAGGCGGAGAGGTTCATAGGCTCATACATTCATAGGTTACTACTAGGCTATCAGCCCTAGGGCTTATACAAGCCTAGCCATAACAATTCCCTGGCTATTTCTTCCCACAATATTTACTTTCCTGGACCCCTATCTAGCAGGGCGACTGACGTGATCCCCTGGGTGAATTTCCTATCTCCCATCCAGTCATCAAGGTTCCTTTTGAAGAGGGCCAAAGAGGCACTCTGCTTGACATGTATGGCCAGTCTATTCCAGAGTCTTGGGAGTCTCTGGGTCAGGAACCTATCCCTCCAGCATTTTTTGTTCATTGTGATGACAAGGTTTAGATCCCTGGAGCATGTGGCTCTGAGGAATTGGGATTTGTTTAGGTTTAGCATGTCCAACAGCTCTGGGTTTGACATGGCTTTGTATGGTAAGCAGAGATCGCCTCTGAGTAGACGATATGTGACAGAGTATAGCTGGAGTTTTTTTAGACGTTTAGCCAAGGGCATCTGTTTAGGCCTGTGATTCTTTTAGTGAGGTATTTCTGTGGCCTTTCCAGTTGTTGCAGATGTCTTGAGAGGTACATACCAAACAGGGTGTTGTATTCTATAACGTGTCTAATGAGGGATGAGTACAGTGGGACAATGACCTCCTTTTTTCTGGATGAAAAGTCCTTAGTGATGGGTCGAACTACTTGGGAACACCAGTTCAAGAGTCATGAGCAGTGTGAGGGAGAGGTGTATGAGAGAGTAAAGGCAGGTTGTGTTTGGTGGGGTGGAGAGACAGGAGTTATTTGTGACAGACAAGTACCATTAAGAGTGATATGTAAAGTCTGCAGGAGGGTAGTGTGACTGGCTACCTTATATTGGTTGCAGACAGTGGGATTGTACAGACAGGCATGATTCATGGCTGGACACAGCAGAGTGTGGGATTTTCACATTTGCACTCTGTGTGACAGGGAGGATAGGATTAGACCTACACCAGCTACTTTCTCAGTTTATAACAGCAATATCTCAATCCTGGACTTGTGTTTAGGCCTCTGTCCATGAGTATGTCAAACTTTGTCCATATATCATGCAGTCGGAGGCATAGAGATATGGTATATCATTACTTAGTGACATAATTGGTAATATCATCCCAGTTAGGTATCAGACTGCCAGACATTTTATGTGTAAGAGGTCTTATATATGATGACAAGGCCTGGACATTCTTTGGAAGTGTGTACAGTTGGGAGGTCTTTGTTTTTCTGGCTATTGTTGACAGACTGTCAGGACTGTGTAGCAGTGTATTGTGAATATGTTATTTCTTGGTAGAGGGGTAGATGTAAGTGTTACGTTTCCCTTTTCTATCTGCCTTTGCATGCAGATCCAGTTTCTGGTGTTCTATCAAATGTTACTTTTTTGTAGGGTAAGACTGTGGCATGCCTCATAACACAGTCAGGCATAATACTACACTGTGTATTGGGCAATTATACGTAGGGGTAGTGTGTGAGTATGAAACATGCTGACAGTTTGGTTCACACACTCCTTATACTGTATACAATTTCACACAGGTGTATGTTTCTCAGTGCTGTTACATCCCTGGAGTTCCTGGTATATTTGCAATTGCATGTGTATTCCACTATAGCAAGACTGCTTTTTTGTTGTGGCAGTCTGCCTGTAGTTTGGACATTGCTTGATGACATGGCTAGCAGCTCAGTGTATTTTCCTTAATGTGATGTTATGTCCAGATATTTGGCAGATGTGTAGTTTTGCCTGGCCCAAATAAGCATTGTGTATGTCTGACACATCAGTGGGGAGATATGAAGATTTACATCACTAACTCCAGGGAAGTCACTGGGTTTTAGACTTCTGCCATTCCACTCAATAGATGTTGGAACAGACAGGAAGGTGTTACTGCATCGCATGTGTCAATTCATCTACACCAGTATGTCAGATATGTCCACATTTTCAGGGCTCCCCCCCTTTGTCAGGCTTGGTTATGCTTTCTTGCACTCAGCTGTTCTGATCATATCTGTCACTGTCCAGATTGTTACAGACTGTCCACGTTTATTGCCCATATTTCTGGTCTGCTTAACAGTATCATTTTATTCCTTCGTGTGGTGAATCACTGTCATCATGTGGGGATGTCTGTCAGTGTATGATGACATACAGTACAGTTTAATAATTGACATCCTTCTGAACATGTATGCTGACACACACCCCGTTCCTGTAGTGACATTCTACATTTATACCTGCAGGATGTACATTGTGTCCCTAGTGTTGGTCCATTGCCACCCTCCCCCATTTTGCAGCCTTTGTCAAGATCTCCTGCACTTAGCGGTGGGGAGGTGTGGTGCTGGGTATAACTGCAGTACATGTTATCCACAGATATATATATATTTTATGATATATATGTACGTATTCTATATGTGCAATTTCTTATGTACAGCTACATATATCTGATGTATACACTTTCCATATGCATCTATCAGCATACACATCTATATTTGTATATTTATATATTATAAACATGATGGTTCCACAGTGTTTGTTCCATAGTATTCAATATGTTTATTGAATGATATATTAAAAAAAAAATTCAATAGTACAGCTCTGATGGAGTAGTGGTACATTGCTCTTGGTCCTGGGTTCAAGACTGGGCAGGACTGATTATGTTGTTGCCGAACAAAACAATGTTTTTTGGATACAGAGTGATTAAGGCACTTTTAAGCAGTTGTAAGCGGTTTTGCGGGTTTGTGCGGCTGTAAGTAATGCTAAGTTCCGGTTAAATATGCTTACAGACAGTTAGCCTGAAAAGTGCTTAATCTGTGTAGGCATTGCTTAGCGCCATGCAAACAGGCATAATCCTGCTTACTACTGCTTCAAAGTGCTTTCTCCAGCATACCCCACCATTATTTCTTTAAAAAAGAAAAAAAGGGTGATAGATATGGGTTTGACATGGCTTTGTATGGTAAGCAGAGATCGCCTCTGAGTAGACGATATGTGACAGAGTATAGCTGGAGTTTTTTTAGACGGTTAGCCAAGGGCATCTGTTTAGGCCTGTGATTCTTTTAGTGAGGTATTTCTGTGGCCTTTCCAGTTGTTGCAGATGTCTTGAGAGGTACATACCAAACAGGGTGTTGTATTCTATAACGTGTCTAATGAGGGATGAGTACAGTGGGACAATGACCTCCTTTTTTCTGGATGAAAAGTCCTTAGTGATGGGTCGAACTACTTGGGAACACCAGTTCAAGAGTCATGAGCAGTGTGAGGGAGAGGTGTATGAGAGTAAAGGCAGGTTGTGTTTGGTGGGGTGGAGAGACAGGAGTTATTTGTGACAGACAAGTACCATTAAGAGTGATATGTAAAGTCTGCAGGAGGGTAGTGTGACTGGCTACCTTATATTGGTTGCAGACAGTGGGATTGTACAGACAGGCATGATTCATGGCTGGACACAGCAGAGTGTGGGATTTTCACATTTGCACTCTGTGTGACAGGGAGGATAGGATTAGACCTACACCAGCTACTTTCTCAGTTTATAACAGCAATATCTCAATCCTGGACTTGTGTTTAGGCCTCTGTCCATGAGTATGTCAAACTTTGTCCATATATCATGCAGTCGGAGGCATAGAGATATGGTATATCATTACTTAGTGACATAATTGGTAATATCATCCCAGTTAGGTATCAGACTGCCAGACATTTTATGTGTAAGAGGTCTTATATATGATGACAAGGCCTGGGCATTCTTTGGAAGTGTGTACAGTTGGGAGGTCTTTGTTTTTCTGGCTATTGTTGACAGACTGTCAGGACTGTGTAGCAGTGTATTGTGAATATGTTATTTCTTGGTAGAGGGGTAGATGTAAGTGTTACGTTTCCCTTTTCTATCTGCCTTTGCATGCAGATCCAGTTTCTGGTGCTCTATCAAATGTTACGTTTTTGTAGGGTAAGACTGTGGCATGCCTCATAACACAGTCAGGCATAATACTACACTGTGTATTGGGCAATTATCGTAGGGGTAGTGTGTGAGTATCAAACATGCTGACAGTTTGGTTCACACACTCCTTATACTGTATACAATTTCACACAGGTGTATGTTTCTCAGTGCTGTTACATCCCTGGAGTTCCTGGTATATTTGCAATTGCATGTGTATTCCACTATAGCAAGACTGCTTTTTTGTTGTGGCAGTCTGCCTGTAGTTTGGACATTGCTTGATGACATGGCTAGCAGCTCAGTGTATTTTCCTTAATGTGATGTTATGTCCAGATATTTGGCAGATGTGTAGTTTTGCCTGGCCCAAATAAGCATTGTGTATGTCTGACACATCAGTGGGGAGATATGAAGATTTACATCACTAACTCCAGGGAAGTCACTGGGTTTTAGACTTCTGCCATTCCACTCAATAGATGTTGGAACAGACAGGAAGGTGTTACTGCATCGCATGTGTCAACTCATCTACACCAGTATGTCAGATATGTCCACATTTTCAGGGCTCCCCCCCTTTGCCAGGCTTGGTTATGCTTTCTTGCACTCAGCTGTTCTGATCATATCTGTCACTGTCCAGATTGTTACAGACTGTCCACGTTTATTGCCCATATTTCTGGTCTGCTTAACAGTATCATTTTATTCCTTCGTGTGGTGAATCACTGTCATCATGTGGGGATGTCTGTCAGTGTATGATGACATACAGTACAGTTTAATAATTGACATCCTTCTGAACATGTATGCTGACACACACCCCATTCCTGTAGTGACATTCTACATTTATACCTGCAGGATGTACATTGTGTCCCTAGTGTTGGTCCATTGCCACCCTCCCCCATTTGCAGCCTTTGTCAAGATCTCCTGCACTTAGCGGTGGGAGGTGTGGTGCTGGGTATAACTGCAGTACATGTTATCCACAGATATATATATATTTTATGATATATATGTACGTATTCTATATGTGCAATTTCTTATGTACAGCTACATATATCTGATGTATACACTTTCCATATGCATCTATCAGCATACACATCTATATTTGTATATTTATATATTATAAACATGATGGTTCCACAGTGTTTGTTCCATAGTATTCAATATGTTTATTGAATGATATATTAAAAAAAAAATTCAATAGTACAGCTCTGATGGAGTAGTGGTACATTGCTCTTGGTCCTGGGTTCAAGACTGGGCAGGACTGATTATGTTGTTGCCGAACAAAACAATGTTTTTTGGATACAGAGTGATTAAGGCACTTTTAAGCAGTTGTAAGCGGGTTTGCGTGGGTTTGTGCGGCTGTAAGTAATGCTAAGTTCCGGTTAAATATGCTTACAGACAGTTAGCCTGAAAAGTGCTTAATCTGTGTAGGCATTGCTTAGCGCCATGCAAACAGGCATAATCCTGCTTACTACTGCTTAAAAGTGCTTTCTCCAGCATACCCCCACCATTATTTCTTTAAAAAAAAGAAAAAAGGGGTGATAGATATGGGTTTGACATGGCTTTGTATGGTAAGCAGAGATCGCCTCTGAGTAGACGATATGTGACAGAGTATAGCTGGAGTTTTTTTAGACGGTTAGCCAAGGGCATCTGTTTAGGCCTGTGATTCTTTTAGTGAGGTATTTCTGTGGCCTTTCCAGTTGTTGCAGATGTCTTGAGAGGTACATACCAAACAGGGTGTTGTATTCTATAACGTGTCTAATGAGGGATGAGTACAGTGGGACAATGACCTCCTTTTTTCTGGATGAAAAGTCCTTAGTGATGGGTCGAACTACTTGGGAACACCAGTTCAAGAGTCATGAGCAGTGTGAGGGAGAGGTGTATGAGAGAGTAAAGGCAGGTTGTGTTTGGTGGGGTGGAGAGACAGGAGTTATTTGTGACAGACAAGTACCATTAAGAGTGATATGTAAAGTCTGCAGGAGGGTAGTGTGACTGGCTACCTTATATTGGTTGCAGACAGTGGGATTGTACAGACAGGCATGATTCATGGCTGGACACAGCAGAGTGTGGGATTTTCACTTTTGCACTCTGTGTGACAGGGAGGATAGAATTAGACCTACACCAGCTACTTTCTCAGTTTATAACAGCAATATCTCAATCCTGGACTTGTGTTTAGGCCTCTGTCCATGAGTATGTCAAACTTTGTCCATATATCATGCAGTCGGAGGCATAGAGATATGGTATATCATTACTTAGTGACATAATTGGTAATATCATCCCAGTTAGGTATCAGACTGCCAGACATTTTATGTGTAAGAGGTCTTATATATGATGACAAGGCCTGGACATTCTTTGGAAGTGTGTACAGTTGGGAGGTCTTTGTTTTTCTGGCTATTGTTGACAGACTGTCAGGACTGTGTAGCAGTGTATTGTGAATATGTTATTTCTTGGTAGAGGGGTAGATGTAAGTGTTACGTTTCCCTTTTCTATCTGCCTTTGCATGCAGATCCAGTTTCTGGTGCTCTATCAAATGTTACGTTTTTGTAGGGTAAGACTGTGGCATGCCTCATAACACAGTCAGGCATAATACTACACTGTGTATTGGGCAATTATACGTAGGGGTAGTGTGTGAGTATCAAACATGCTGACAGTTTGGTTCACACACTCCTTATACTGTATACAATTTCACACAGGTGTATGTTTCTCAGTGCTGTTACATCCCTGGAGTTCCTGGTATATTTGCAATTGCATGTGTATTCCACTATAGCAAGACTGCTTTTTTGTTGTGGCAGTCTGCCTGTAGTTTGGACATTGCTTGATGACATGGCTAGCAGCTCAGTGTATTTTCCTTAATGTGATGTTATGTCCAGATATTTGGCAGATGTGTAGTTTTGCCTGGCCCAAATAAGCATTGTGTATGTCTGACACATCAGTGGGGAGATATGAAGATTTACATCACTAACTCCAGGGAAGTCACTGGGTTTTAGACTTCTGCCATTCCACTCAATAGATGTTGGAACAGACAGGAAGGTGTTACTGCATCGCATGTGTCAACTCATCTACACCAGTATGTCAGATATGTCCACATTTTCAGGGCTCCCCCCCTTTGCCAGGCTTGGTTATGCTTTCTTGCACTCAGCTGTTCTGATCATATCTGTCACTGTCCAGATTGTTACAGACTGTCCACGTTTATTGCCCATATTTCTGGTCTGCTTAACAGTATCATTTTATTCCTTCATGTGGTGAATCACTGTCATCATGTGGGGATGTCTGTCAGTGTATGATGACATACAGTACAGTTTAATAATTGACATCCTTCTGAACATGTATGCTGACACACACCCCGTTCCTGTAGTGACATTCTACATTTATACCTGCAGGATGTACATTGTGTCCCTAGTGTTGGTCCATTGCCACCCTCCCCCATTTTGCAGCCTTTGTCAAGATCTCCTGCACTTAGCGGTGGGGAGGTGTGGTGCTGGGTATAACTGCAGTACATGTTATCCACAGATATATATATATTTTATGATATATATGTACGTATTCTATATGTGCAATTTCTTATGTACAGCTACATATATCTGATGTATACACTTTCCATATGCATCTATCAGCATACACATCTATATTTGTATATTTATATATTATAAACATGATGGTTCCACAGTGTTTGTTCCATAGTATTCAATATGTTTATTGAATGATATATTAGAAAAAAATTCAATAGTACAGCTCTGATGGAGTAGTGGTACATTGCTCTTGGTCCTGGGTTCAAGACTGGGCAGGACTGATTATGTTGTTGCCGAACAAAACAATGTTTTTTGGATACAGAGTGATTAAGGCACTTTTAAGCAGTTGTAAGCGGGTTTGCGTGGGTTTGTGCGGCTGTAAGTAATGCTAAGTTCCGGTTAAATATGCTTACAGACAGTTAGCCTGAAAAGTGCTTAATCTGTGTAGGCATTGCTTAGCGCCATGCAAACAGGCATAATCCTGCTTACTACTGCTTAAAAGTGCTTTCTCCAGCATACCCCCACCATTATTTCTTTAAAAAAAAGAAAAAAGGGGTGATAGATAAGTGGTGAAAAAGGGGGCACAAAGAGGGAAAGACAATAGGCAAAGTAGCTAGGGATGTGCAGGATGGTTGTAGGGAATGTCCATAGCTGTCTATTTCCTCTACAGCAAGAGCTGTGCATATATACTGAATTTGGAGGTATATTTGGACACTCAAACACCTGAGAGTTGTGAGGACAACAATAATGTGTTGCGAAGACAATTAGACCTGATTACATGTGTTCAGTGGACAAGTGTGTGAAATGAACAGCTATGTATGGGGCAAAAATTTTTTTTGGGAACAGATTGCCCTTTTATTTTTTAAGCTTAGACTGGGATGTTGGAGAAGGATAGTAGGTATATTTGGGAAAGGTTGGGTTGGAAGACAGACAAGACAGCATACAAGGGCAGTATATGACACATGTGTCTCCCATCCTGCCTGCCCCATATTGGGTTGGTGTGTTAAGCTGACAATGTCCCTACCACCAAACAACTAAAGGACATTGCTAACCCTAGTCAGATTTGAATACCACCCATTCCTTTTATGAGTGTAGTTCCTTCGGTGGAATTCCTATTTTGCAACAGTGCAGTAAATTAGCAACATCCCAGCCACCAAACAACTAAAGGACATTGCTAATCCCAGTCAGATTTGAAGACCACCCAATCCCTTTATAAGTGTAGTTCCTTCGGTGGAATTCCTATCCAGCAACAGTGCAGTAAATTAACAACGTTCCTGCCACCAAACAATTTAAGGACATTGCTAACCCCAGTCAGATTTCAAGACCACCCACTCCCTTTATGAGTGCAGTTCCTTTGGTGGAATTCCTATCCAACAACAGTGCAGTAAATTAACAATTTCTCTGCCATCAAACAATTTAAGGACATTGCTAACCCCAGTCAGATGTGAAGACCACCCACTCCCTTTATGAGTGTAGTTCCTTTGGTGGAATTCCTATCCAGCAACAGTGTAGTAAATTAACAAAGTCCCTGCCACCAAACAATTTAAGTACATTGCTAATGCCAGTCAGATTTGAAGACCACCCGCTCCCTTTATGAGTGTAGCTCCTTCGATGGAAATCATATCCAGCAACAGTGCAGTAAATTAACAATGTCCCTGCCACCAAACAATTTAAGAAAATTGCTAACCCCAGTCAAATTTGAAGACCACTCACTCCCTTTATGAGTGTAGTTCCTTTGGTGGAATTCCTATCCAGCAACAGTGCAGTAAATTAACAATGTCCCTGCCACCAAACAGTTTAAGGACATTGCTAACCCCAGTCAGATTGGAAGACCACCCACTCCCTTTATAAGTGTAGTTCCTTCGATGGAATTCCTGTCCAGCAACATTGCAGTAAATTAACAATGTCCCTGCCACCAAACAATTTAAGGACATTGCTAACCCATGTCAGATTTGAAGACCATCCACTCCCTTTATGAGTGTAGTTCCTTCGGTGGAATTCCTATCCAGCAACAGTGCAGTAAATTAACAAAGTATATTACACTGTGTATTTACTAATCCTAACATTCTATACCCACTGGTTGTAGAATATAACCTTGTGCCTACTGTGTGCCTCATTAAAGCCCTTGGTCAATTAAACCACTCCCTATTTTCCCCATCCCACTACCCCTGTTCTCTCTAGGCTTTAAAACACTCACCTACCCACTACCCCTGTTCTCTCTAGGCTTTAAGTCACTCACCTACCCACATAGCCTTACACCCATCCACTTCCTCTGCTAGCCCTTTCCCTCTACTTGCATCTCTTCTTACTGATACAGGTCCTCATATCTCTACCTACCACCTGTTTGTTTTCTCCTTCTGCCCTCTATCTCCCACATAGTCTCCCTGTGGCCTCTGTCTCCCATATAGAATCCCCTCTCTGACCTTTCCCTACCATAGTCTCTTTCAGTCACCTCCAGTGTCTTGCTGCCAACCTAGTGACTGTTAGATCCTCTGCTCAGATTTGTGTAAAACCCAATCCAAAACAGGAACTTATGACATTAAATATGATATTCTCGCCCCTGAGCTGAAGATACCAACCTCCTCACCGATTGTATTTTTTTTTTCCTTCTGGTTTGCTAAACATACAGGAAGGTGCACCCCCCCCCCCCCACATACTGGCTCTGCTTTTAATCACTTATCCCAGCTCTAAACACAGTACATCACCATCCTCCTCACACAATGCATTGTGTTTCTTAAAACACGCACTTAGGCTGTGGTGCCATCTCTCTCACATCCTGCCTGACCCATAGTGGGGTGGTGTGTTAAGCTGACCAGGTACACCCTGTACTTGGATTGAACTGATTTCTAATGACGTCATGTTTTGGAATTACAACTGTACATACTGTCTTAACTTGCCAATCTACCAAATAGTTGTCCCAATTGCATAGAGTGTATTATTTGCCTTCTGGCATTTTTCAATGAAACAGCGTACTTAACTGTGCTGTATCTAAAGCCAAATACTGTTGAGGCTTCTGTGAGCTGTGATCCTGGTTTGTTCTGATGTTATTTGTTAACGGCTATATTATATGCCCTGTTAATGTACTTTCTAATGCTGAGAGCTGCTGGTAAGGACTGGGCCTTGCCGGACAACCAAATAGTTACCACCTCATTGCATACAGCGTGCTTATGGCCTCTATGTTGTTTCTCAGTGTAACTGCTTATTATACAAGGTTTTAAGCTATCTTAGTAGCGTATAAGGTTCTGTGAACTGTGTTTTCGATTGCTATGTGTTTTTCACTGTAACTGCCTGTTTTATAATGTTATGATTTATCTTAGTAAGATACATGGTTTTGGGAACTGTTTTCGTTCATTTTTTGCTGATTATAAGTGACTTTGATTACACTGAGACCTGTTATTGCCTTTTCTGATATTTTGGGCATTCGGTAAAGACTGCAACGTTAGTGCCTGCTATAAGGCTGTGTCTACTGATCGCATCAGTGTCTTTACCTAAGTGACTGTATTTAACTGCGAAGCGTTTGCACATGGAGGGTATCTTGCCTAGATTTTAGCCATGGCATGGCATTGGTATGTAGTTGCAAAGACCATACAGCCTTGATATATTTCTGTGACAGTGAAAGCATTATTATACCTGCTTAACCTCCTCAGTTGTTGTTGTGTCTTTTGGCTTTTTCCGGTTAGAGGTCGCCACAGTGGAAGTCCGGTCAGCTAATGATTGGCATTAGATTTTTACATGCTGAGTTGCCAGCTCTGATGCACAACCTTCAACGAAGGTACGCCCATTCACGCATACTGTGATATGTCTGTCTTCACTGAGTTGCAGGTTGTGTCTACTGTTTTTCTAAATTACTGCATATAAAGTGCATATTGCTGTGAATTGCTAAATATCATTTTCAATGGCTTTGTTAACTGTATTTTACTACTTACTCTGGTATCTGTTCACTTTAACTAATCTCTAATCTCTCCTATCATGCTACCTTTTTCTACTGTCTGTCCCTACAATACGTCTAGCCCAAGCTAACATCTTTATCCTACTCCTCTCATTTCTTTGTCCCTACAATACTCCTGCTCTAAGCTAATAATTCCTTCCTTCTCCCTCATTTCTCCTTCTATTCATAGCCCTACTTAGCCTATTCATTTACTATAACATACTGCTACCCTGCTGCAACTAAATTCTGTTATTTCTCACCCCATACTTATCCGCTATCTCTCTCTTTGTTTTTCAGGTCCCTGCCACCAAACAATTTAGGGACATTGCTAACCCCAGTCTGATTTGAAGATCACCCACTCCCTTTATGAGTGTAGTTCCTTCGGTGGAATTCCTGCCCGGCAACAGTACAGTAAATTAACAATGTATGGTGCACTGTGCATTTACTAATCCTAACATTGTCTACCCACTGGATGTAGAATATAACCTTGTGCCTACTGTCTGCCTCATTAAAGCCCCTGGTCAGCTATCCCACTCCTTGATCACCCCATCCCACTACCCCTGTTTTTTCTAGGCTTTAAGTCACTCACCTACCCACTACCCCTGTTCTCTAGGCTTTAAGTCACTCATCTACCCACATATCCTTACACCCATCCACTTCCTCTGCTAGATCTTTCCTCTACTCTCATCTCTTCCTACTGATACAGGCCCTCATATCTCTAACTACCATTTCTTTCCACCCTCTGCCCTCTCTCTTCCACATAGTCTCCCTTTGGCCTTTGCCTCCCAAATAGAATCCCCTCTCTGACCTTTCCCTACCATAGTCTCTTTTATTCACCTCCAGAGCCTTGCTCCAGACCTAGTGACTGTCAGTTCCTCTGCATAGATTTGTGTAAAACCTAATCCAAAACAGGAACTTATGACATTATATATGGTATTCTCTCCCCTGAGCTGAAGTATCCGACCTCCTCACTGATTGTTTTTTTTATTCCTTCTTGTTTGCTGAACCTACAGGAATGTCCCCTGCCATCTACTGACTTTGCTTTTAATCACTTATTCCAGCTCTAAAGACAGTACGTCACCATCCTCCTCCCACAATGCACTGCATTTCTTAAAACACACACTTAGGCTGCGGCACCATCTCTCTCCCATCCTACCTGCCCCATCATGTAGTGGTGGGTTAAGCTGACCAGGTACACCCTTTACTTGGATTGAACTGATTTCTAAGGATATATTGTTTTGGAATTACAACTGTATATACTGCCTTAACTTGCCAGTCTACCAAATAGTCGTCCCAATTGCATAGAGTGTGTTATTTGCCTTCTGGCATTTTTCAATGAAACAGCGTACTTAACTGTGCTGTATCTAAAGCCAAATACTGTTGAGGCTTCTGTGAGCTGTGATCCTGGTTCATTCTGATGTTATTTGTGAACGGTTATATTATATGCCCTGTTAATGTACTTTCTAATGCTGTGAGCTGCTGGTAAGGGCTGGGCCTTGCTGGACAACCAAATAGTTACCTTTTCATTGCAAACAGTGTGCTTATGGCCTCTATGGCGTTTCTGAGCATAAGTGCTTATTATATAAGGTTTTAAGCTATCTTAGTAGCGTGTAAGGTTTAGTGAACTGTGTTTTTGCTCACTCTGCATTTTTCACTGTAACTGCCTATTTTATAATGTTATGATTTATCTTAGTAAGATACATGGATTTGGGAAATGTTTTCATTCATTTTTTGTTGATTATAAGTGACTTTGATTGCACTGAGACCTGTTATTGCCTTTTCTGATATTTTGGGTGGTCAGTAAAGACTGCAATGTTAGTGCCTGCTATAAGACTTTGTCTACTGATCGCATCCGTGTCTTTGCCTAAGTGACTGCATTTAACTGCGAAGCGGTAGCCCATGGAGGGTATCTTACCTACATTTTAGCCGTTGCCTGGCTTTAGTATGTAATCGCAAAGACCATACAGCCTTGATATATTTCTGTGACTGTTAAAGCATTATTATACCTGCTAAACCTCCTCAGTAAGACTGTGATATCCCTGTCTTCACTGAGTTGCTGGTTGTGTCTACTGTTTTTCTAAATTACTGCATATAAAGTGCATATTGGTAAATGTCATTACCAATGGTTTTGTTAACTGTATTTTACTTTCTACTCTGGTAGCTCTTCACTTTAACTAATCTCTAATCTCAAAGAAAATAGCACCAGCTACCTGATAAAGAACTGGCTCACACAAAACAATCAGATATAAAGAAAAACCGGCTGAGCCAGTCACCACTGCTGATATAAATCCACTTTAATTGTAGAGACAAAAAGTATGCGCTTTCACGATCCTCTCGACCGCTTCATCAGACTCAAATAAAATCCTTTTATACACCTACTTTTATACACTCAATAATCAATTAAAAATTAATTAAGAACATCAATTATTCAATTATGCATGCTAAAACTTCATATAAAGACTTAATTTAAAAAATAGTAAAAAGTCTAGCAAAAAATACATTTGTCTGATAATAACTCATTAATGCTTAAGTGTCCTTTTTGTCTCTACAATTAAAATGGATTTATGTCAGCCGTGGTGACTGGTTCAGCCGGTTTTTCTTTATATCTGATTGTTTTGTGTGAACCAGTTCTTTATCAGGTAGCTGGTGCTATTTTCTTTGCTATTACACTTGTTTTATTCACCAGACCTGAGCATGGCTGAAGGCTCTGACATGAGCACTGCCGTAGGAAATGCTGCACTGCGCCTACAAGCTGATAACTTGGATCGGATTTTGTGTATGGAACACAATCCCCTGGTGGATCAACCTGTTTTCCCTGTTTAAACTTACAAAAACAAAAAAACTTCACTAAAAATCGAAATAAAAATGGTCCATACCACCAATAAAAGCAAAAAACTTTTATATAATACACAGATTAGTGCTTTTGTCTTTATGTAAGACTTCTTCAGATAAAAAGTCTTACATAAAGACAAAAGTGCTAATCTGTGTATTATATAAACATTTTTTGCTTTTATTGGTGGCCTGGACCATTTTTATTTCTTTTTTCCCAGTTTGTAGTGCACTGAACGCTGATGAGAATCTACAAAGACATTTTAATGAACAGTTTAGACTATGAAAATAAGCTGTATAGATTTAAACATCTACAATGGCAGAGACTTCACCTTGAGGCTTCACTGCAGTACAAAATAGTGCCTAGAGGTCTACGTGTTCTAACTATGCCATGTTATGGGGAAGTTTACCCTGAATTACTGAAAAAGTGGCAACAAATGAACTTACAATTGAGCTATGACTATATGAGGTTGTTGATAGATTTATTTCTTGCCGCAGGAGAGAAAATTAATGAATGAGCTCAAGGGGTTGCATATGCACTTGCAGAACACTTATCCAGCAGATATTTTACTTGACAGAATAGATGGTTTACATGACCAGATTTTTGGATATGATAAGTGCCTACAAAATGGTAAATTAAAAAAGTTGCAAAGGGACATGACCAATTTCCAAAGTGGGAGGGCTTTTGCCTGGCCAAGGCAAACCCCCATGAATGGAGACCAGGTGACTGAACAGCCTATCATGCATCAGCAAACAATGAGCAGGGAAGTGGAGGAGGAAGTGAGCATAACCGATAATACCGTGGGCAGCGCTGTCCTACCTGAGTTAATGTTAGAAATGACCAAAAATACCCAAACAACGAGTGCCATTCATAAAGTACAAAGTAGTACATCCAACTGTACCAGTCAAGCTACTTTTTTTCTGGAGGTTATGGGTCAGCAGAAAGGAACTTTGTTTGTGCCATTTCAACTACAAGAGGCACTAACAATAAAATAGAGATCGAGGAGTTGAGGAAGGAGAGGGAAAACCCTGGAGAAATCCTGACAGTCTAGCTGCACAACAGAGGATAACACGTAGCAGAACTGCAAAGGTTTGGTCATAAATATCTCTAACATACCATTGACTTCTATACAAACCTCTGTGTTAAGGAAAGGCTTATCTTTTATTCCATTGCAAAAGATGGATATGGTTGATATCCTACAGGAGTTAAGAATGTTTGCTAGAATGTTGACTCTTAAGACTATGTTTAAAAATACTGATAATGTGATGCATACCTTCACTAAACCAAGTACTTTTGTACCTAAAACACATTCGATAGTGGACACATTTGTTTCTGTCTGTGAGAATGAAATTAGAAAAATCTTTGATGAAGGTACTGTAGTTAAGCGGTATAATTTAAGTAAAACAGAGAATGAGGCAGTATCTGAATTGAGAACCTTAGAGTCTATTGAAATAAGGCCAGCTGATAAAGGTGGAGGCATTGTGGTGTTGGACAAAGATCAATATATGACACAAATGAGATTACTATTAGAGGAAGAGAACGCATATCAGATAATAACCCGAATATAAGCTAAGCGAATAATAGATAGAATCTCTGTTATGTTGTTTGATCTTTTAGTTAATGGGATGATTACAGAAGATCTATTTAAGTACTTTACTATTGAAAATCCAGTATTTCCAGCTATATATGGATTACCTAAAGTACATAAGAACTTGAGGACTCCACCTATGAGACCTATAGTCTCAGGTAAAGGGTGGGCTACAGAGCCCCTGTCTATTTATGTAGAAAAATATCTGCATCCTGTGCTAGAGACATGTAGTAGTGTGTTGAAAGACACTAGAATGTTTCTAGAGTTACTATATAGCAAGACTAAAGATCTAACTGAAACATTTTATTTTGTTACACTAGATATAGTCTCTCTATTTACAGTCATACCCAAATGCCTGCTGCATTCTAAATGTGTTTTGACCAATGAAAAGATCAGGTTGATATGCTTTCTACTTGAGATTATCCTTGAAAATAACCTGTTTAGTTTTGGAGATGTGATGTACCTTCAAAAGATTGGCGTGGCAATGGACACTCCGTGGGCCAACAGCTACGCCAATCTTGTGTTGGCTCAATAGGAATGTGAATCACTCCAGGAGAAAGAGGAATTTAGGAACAACTTAATTTGGTACACTCGTTTTGTTGATGACATGTTTTTTCTATGGAAAGGTACGCAAAATGAATTTATTTCATTTATTGAAAATCTGCATGAAATTACCTCTTTCTTGAAATTTACTGTTAAATTTTCACAGGAAGAGATAGAATTCCTTGATGTTAAACTAAGGAAATCATATATTCTAGGGATTCAGACAAGTATTCACAGGAAACCCATGAGGAAAAATGCTTTGCTACATAACGACAGTATGCATCCGAAATTTGTAGTTAAAAATGTAGGGAAAGGGCAAATCCTTAGGCTGATGAGACTACATAATGATGAGTCACAGCTTAAGGCAGCATTAGATAAGCTTAAAGACGAGTTTTTAGAGAGAGGGTATCATGGTGATATGTATGATAAATACGTAGTTGAAATGAAGAGAGAAAGAAATACCAGAGGCAGACCCTTTTTTTCTGAGGGAGCCAACAATACACCACAGGTGAATGGCAGTAATGATGGTAAACTTAGATTTCCCCCTAACTTTTAGCAGTGACATTAGTATTTTTTGTGAAGTATTTAAAAGAAATTTGAACATCTTGCAAACTATTAGAGACCTGGATGGTTTTATAGAAGATGCACCTAGATTTGCTTTTAAAAATAAGAGGTCCCTTAAACGTTAACTGTGCTATGGCAACAAGAGTAATAGACTGAACAATTTATCTGAAAGAAAAGGCACTTATATGTGCAGGAACTGTTCAGCATGCAAGTATATTCATTCATGTACCACATATATCCACCCTGATCTGCACTTTGAATTACAAGCTAGGCAGTATGCTGACTGCAGAACAAAAATATAGTGTATTTTGCTTTCTGCATAATATGCAATGCTTACTGTATAGGAAAGACTAATTGTTTGCTAAAGGAATGCATACAGGAGCACTACAGAGATATTTCCAATAAAAAGGAAACAAATGCTCTTTTTAAGCATGTAGAAACTAAGGGCAGACGCTTTCCTTTAAATTTATTGTTCTAGAGATTTTGCAGGAAGGAATGAGGGGTGGAGACATAAAAAACAGGACTGAGCTTGTAGAGCAAATATGGATACAAAGATTGAATGCACATACCTCTCAAGGGATTCATGAGACAGTGTCCCTGAAACCCTTCTTAAGAGCTAGGACACTTAAGAATTAATGAGTTATTATCAGACAAATGTATATTTTGCTATATTTTTTACTATTTTTTAAATGAAGTCTTTATATGAAGTTTTAGCATGCATAATTGAATAATTTATGTTCTTAATTAATGTTTTAATTGATTATTAAGTGTATAAAAGTAGGTGTATGAAAGGATTTTATTTGAGTCTGATGAAGCGGTCAGGATAATTGTGAAAGCGCTTACTTTTCATCTCTACAATTAAAGTGGATTTATATCAGCCATGGTGACTGGTTCAGCCTGTTTTTCTTTATAATCTCTAATCTCACCTATCCTTCTACCTTTTTCTCCTGTCTGTCCCTACAATACTTCTAGCCCAAGCTAACATCTTCATCCTACTCCTCTCATTTCATTGTCCCTACAATACTCCTGCTCTAAGCTAATAACTCCTTCCTTCTCCCTCATTTCATCTTCTATTCATTGCCTTACTTAGCCTATTCCTTTACTATAACATACTACTAACCTGCTGCAACTAAATCCTGTTATTACTCACCCCATACTTATCCGCTCTCTCTCTCTTTGTTTTTCAGGTCCCTGCCACCAAACAATTTAAGGACGTTGCTAACCCCAGTCATATTTAAAGACCACCCACTCCCTTTATGAGTTTAGTTCCTTTGGTGGAATTCATATCTAGGAACAGTGCAGTAAATTAACAATGTATGTTGCACTGTGTATTTACTAATCCTAACATTCTATACCCAATCAATATAGAATATTACCTTGTGCCTACTGTGTGCCTCTTTAAAGCCCCTGGTCAGCTATACCACTCCCTGTTTACCCCATCCCACTACACCTGTTCGCTCTAGGCTTTAAGTCACTCACCTACCCACTATTCCTGTTCTCTCTAGGCTTTAAGTTACTCACCTACCCACATAACCTTACACCCATCCACTTCCTCTACTAGCTCTTTTCCTCTACTCTCATCTCTTCCTACTAATACAGGCCCTCATATCTCTACCTACCACCTGTATTTTTCTTTCCTCCCTCTGCCCTCTCTATTCCACATAGTCTCCCTTTGGCCTCTGCCTCCCACATAGAATCCCCTCTCTGACCTTTATCTACCATAGTCTCTTTCATTCACCTGCAGAGCCCTGCTCCCAACCTAGCGACCATTAGTTCTTCTGCTTAGATTTGTGTAAACTCAGTCCAAAACAGAAACTTATGACATTAAATATGGTATTCTCTCCCCTGAGCTGTAGTATCTGACCTCCTCACTGATTGTTGTTTCTCCTTCTTGTTTGATAACCTACAAGAAGGTGCTGCCCCACTCCATTCATCCTCGCTAATGCTCAGGCTCACTTTGCTTCTCTTCCCTACCCCCATTCCCACCCACCCCCACATCAATTACATTTATATTTATAGACCTCTCCCCCAACACAACTCACTCCCAATTAACCAATCAAACCTTACCAGTCATACCCCACACTTGAATACTCCACTACACTGCTATTCACCACCTGACTAGTATAGCTACTGATATCACTCCATCACCAAGCAAACTACTCCTACATCTCAACATAATGTGTTATATATATATCAAGCCCAACTACTAAAAATATTATGTTCCTCATTAACTGTCTTCTCTCTCCACCTGCTGTCAGTTCTTTCCCCCTACTACACTCAACTTAATATCACCTCCCTACCACCATGGCAAACTGAATCCACAAGCAGTCCTAGAAAAGAAGGACATTACCCTTTATCACCCTGCTACCTTACCTCTACCCAATCTTTTTCCTTCCTATATACTACTCTTAAATATAAAACTAGCCCTCCCCAATCCCAGAAACAAACTAGGATATTACATATACTAAACAACCTATATCTATACTTACTCCAAAAACTAACTTGCTGTGGGGGCATCCACCCTAATCCAGGACCCAACAAATCTAACCATAGTACCTTTGAACAACTAAATCCTCTTTATCTATGACCATCCTCATCTCTCCTCCTTTTGAACATTAATTGTTAGAAGTATTCTTAATAAAACCCAGGACCATACTAGCTCTATATATGCCAGAAGTCGTTGTGCTAACAGAAACTTGGCTCAAACCTGAACACCATGATAATGAAATTACTGCCCCTGGGTACAATATTATATGTAGGGACAGATCAGGTAAAAAAGGAGGCGATGTTGCAATACTCTTCCAAATCCACCTCACCACTGAACAATTTGAGTGCAGTTCCCAAGAAGTAAAAGACATATAACTAATTCTAGCCAAATTAAAAGTTAACTCCAACAAACAAATAATTATTGCTGGTGGATATATCCCACCAGATAATAATACTATCATACTGGAAAGCATACTAAATTGGATGTCATCCTCCCTCCCACAAGAAACCATACTAATAGGAGACTTTAACATTGACTGGTCTGACAGTTCCAGCTAAAATCCCACCACCCATATTAACCTCCATGGGTTTAACAAAAATTATAACTGCCCCCACAAGAACTGACAAAACCTCCAAATGCCAGTCCATCTTAGACTGGATTCTGCTATCAGACCCCACATTGGCTCAACAATCAGGCTGTCTTCCTGACAGTCTGAGTGACCATCAAGTGACCTACTTAATTAGGAATCAATCCCACCACAATAAACAACCCACCTTCAGAGTAGTATGTAATAAAAGACCTTCAGAGATAATGATCTAATCAACTCACTAAAATGCTGCAACTGGACTCCCTTAAAAGAACTACCTCTAGATGATGCCATGCAGTACTTCAACGTAACCTTCCTGGAAATCCTAAACTACCATGCATGCCACAGAACCATGAGAATCAAAGCTAACTATGCCCCATGGGTAACAAAAGATATTAAAACCATAATGAAAGAAAGGGACAAAGCCTGGTTACAATTCTATAAATAAAAAACCACCACCTCAAGACAGACTTATCTTGACCTCCGCAGCAAAGCTAAAAAGCTAATAAAACATGACAAAACTAATTACCGTATAACCATACAAGAAACATATGCTCACAACCCTCAAAACTTCTGGGCCACTATAAATACTTTACTGCACCCAGGTAAATCAACCACTCCTACCCCTGTATTACCAAGCAACCATGACAATATCCCTGCCCAATTTAACACATGTTTTGCTAAAACAGTCCAAGCCCTAGCCAACACTCAAAATACTGCTAGCAGCTCCTTACCTACAGAGACCCCTCCCCACTTCAATACAACAAGCAACTCCTCCAGTTTTTCCCTGGACCCAGTTCCCACTAATACAATTATGAAACTCCTCAAAAAACTGAAACCAGACACTCTAGTAGCTGACAATCTACCTGCAGACTTCCTTCCAATAACAGCCGAAGCTATAGCCTATCCAGTGTCCATTCTCATTAATAGGTCAATATCAGAATGTAAAGTACCTCACTCCTGGAAACTATCACATATTATACCACTACACAAAGGGGGAAAGTCCCTTAAGCTTACCAACTACCAGCCTATTGCAATCCTATCACCTCTATTAAAAATATTAGAGAGAGTAGTTCATTCCCAACTAATGCAGTACCTCCTTAAAATGACCTTCTATCCACATCCCAGCATGGCTTCAGACCATCCCATAGCACTACTACTGCACTACTCTTCTTTACCAACATTGTCAACCACTATAGAAACAATGGGCTATTTGTATCCTCAATATTCTTAGACTTATCAAAAGTCTTTGATATGGTGAACCATAGTATGCTTCTAGAAACTCTATCTTCCCTTAACATAATCTCCTCCACCATATCTTGGTTCAATAACTACTTATTAAACTGTCATCAGGCTGTTCTATGGCAAGAAAAACTGTCCTCCCTATTACCTGTAGGCATAGGTGTCCCACAAGGGTCCATACTAGGCCCTTTGCTATCCTCACTATTTACTAACCAGATAGCGTTATCCTCATTCTCTGTCTCAATAGTGCAATATGCAGATGATACCACTATTATATGTGCCTCTCCCACCCTACATTAGCTAAAAAATGTAACTCAGACAAACTTTTCCTCAGCAGAAGCATGGTTCATTAACATAAAACTTATTCTTAATCCCAAAAAAAAAAAAACTCATTCTCTTTAGCCCTGATAGATCTCCTCCACTAAATAATGATTTTACCGTAACATCTAAATATAACATACAAATCAACCCAACCATACACACAAAACTATTAGGCGTTGAAATTGATAATAATCTAAAATTTGACATACACATAGCCCAAACAATTACGAAAGTTAACAAAAAGCTTGGTCTCTTATACAGGAACAAAGAGTTCATCACTAAACCTACCAAAGCCACCTAAGCAAGGACTCACCTCTTATCCATTCTCCTGTATGCCTCCACTATCTTAACTAACCTTCGCCACACTGAACTAAGCAAACTGGAATCCTGCTGCAACAAGATTGCCAAGTTTGCTACTGATGCTTCTCATTGATCCCAATGTCTAGCCCTCAAGCAACTTAATTGGCTTGAGTTACCAAACTACTCCTACTCAACCAACTCTCAATAGCTCACAAGCTCTACTACTTTCCCAACAATTCCCCTGCAGTTTCAAATCTGATTCATTCCTATACTACCACTAGAACCTTAAGATCTAATTCTCAAAACCACATAAATGTCATCAAACATAAAAAATGATGCTGGTAAATCTCCCTTTGCCTGCTCCATTGCCAGAACCTGGAATTCACTTCCAAGCCACTTAACTTCTACCACCTCTACTTCCCAATTTAAAAAACTTCTCAAAACCCACTACATTAATAACCAGCATTGCTAACGTTACTCCACAGGCTAGGCTATACCACTGCATTGTTGCTAGGATTCTGCTAAGGATCAAATGGTTGCTCCCCAAGTCCCAATTGTAAAAATATTTACATGGGTAT
This sequence comes from Protopterus annectens, assembly GCF_019279795.1. Classification (NCBI taxonomy): domain Eukaryota; kingdom Metazoa; phylum Chordata; order Ceratodontiformes; family Protopteridae; genus Protopterus; species Protopterus annectens. Next base: position 942,399,083 of record NC_056739.1, on the reverse strand, counting down.
TAGCTTACGATCAGAAACTTAGACATTGTTAATCTCTGCTATCTATGCTCAAATATATTCTTAACATGTATGACTCTGTTTTCTTCTTTGGTACTATTTCTGTCTCCTTGGAACTGTAGTAGTGTTGGGAGCTTTTCTCCCCAGGCCTAGCTATGTTCAAATGTAATGTATTTTAATGTATTTTTACCATGTATTGCACTATGTTTTCTTATAAGAGACTGTTTTTATCTCTTTTAACTGTATTGTTTGGAGCTTTTCTCCCCGGGCCTCCAAAAAAATGGACCTGTGCCCAGTCGGACTTTCCAGGTAAACAAATGTAAAATAAAATAAATAAAATGTGGGGGGTAAGCACATTGGATGGGGAGGGGTGTTTGGAAATCAACAGCCCATAAGTCCCCAAATGGAAACAGTGGGACTGAGGTCCCTACCCATGGGCAGTCACCACTGCACCTTCACGAACTCGAAAATGGCTATGCTGGGAGCTAAACAGAGAGGGCAGGCTGACCCTGTAATTGCACCACATGGACCTCAAGCTGGCATAGCAGATCTCCAAACTCCTTTCGGATCTCCCTATGCACCAAACCCCTGACCTGGCTTTGGGTGACAGGTTCCTGTCTGCACCCACTCCCGGGGGGGGGCAAGCCTCATCCCCTGAGCCGGTTCCACTTGAAGGTGGTGCAGGACCAGCGGACGAGGAGGCCCCGGGGTGGGCCCCAGACATGATGGGGCCCGGTGCCACGGCCAGATGAGGTGGGAGAGGTGGGTCAGCTGGGACCAACCTTCTCACATGTGCTATGGTGTTACAGTTTTAGAACATATGTGGTTTAATAATAGTCAACACATTCCAGGATTAGTTATAACAGCATGCATAGATATTCCCATTAACCCAAAACAACAGATTTGGAACAGTTGCATAGCAAACAGAACACATGCATATATGGAACCACAGTGGCCATTACAACAGCAAGCAGGTTGCTTTGATAGCAACAGGCCACCAATGATAGTATTTCAACATGGAGCATTAATAGAAACACATTTCAATATTTGTTGAGCAATAGGACATATGTCCCAACAGTAGGTTTGATGTAAACATACCCATTGATTTTTGTGTTTAGATTATTGTTGCAGATATGGTGGGGGGAGAGAGAGATGTCAATTAACAACTTGTATATCCTTGCAGTACTCACAACTTTAATGATCATTGCTCTAATCATTACTCTACAGGTATTATTATGATACCCTATGGCCTTGGTTTGGGCAGTGGTATGTTTGTAAACAAGTGTATACTTCAGCTGTCTTATAGCTAAATTCTACTTCTCTTACCTGATAGACCTGTGGAGAGAATGTTTGTTAACACTACCTGACTGTTTCTACACATATTACCAGATTCCTAGTTAACATTATGCACATACCTCTCAATCTCTTAATGCTCAAACTCTGTATAAAGCTTGACAACATGGGAGTACAAATAGAGAAATATTTTGAATATTGCTCTTATAAACTTTTAGACAGTTGCTAGAGTAACAGGATTTGTTTTAGTATACATTTTCTGAAGGATTTGAAGTCTGACACTCAAATATATGTCATTATTTGGTGACGGCAAACCTAAGGTTATGCCAGTGATTTACCAGAAAAACAGAGGAACATGTCAAAAATATGAGCCTAATATTTGGACATTCAGGGAAAATCTGTACAGTTGAGAGGTATGGTATGCATACACCTTAGTATCACTCACAGGATTCAAACCATGGCTGTGTCTGCTAAAAATACAATTTCTGTTTCATCAGACTGAGCTATTTAGAAACCACTGTTTGCTCTTTCCGTGTTCTCTAAGTCTCTCTTGGTTGTACAATCTGACCTTGTAATTATAACAGTTTTATTTATACAGACATTCCTAGACATATTTTTATGTAGCACAGTGTGAGAAATCATAGTTGACACAACAGTACTATTCTGATATCAGATCGTGGCGAATGCTACATGTCAGACCATACAATATCAGAGTAAACACAACCAGTCCAGGATTTAAAACTTGATTGCTAGGCAGTTAGTTTTCTTATCTGAAAGACTTGTGGGGGGAATGTTTGTTTACACTACCTGACTGTTTCTGCACATATTCCCATATTCCTAGTTAAAATATGCACGTACCTCTCAATCTCTTATTGCTCAAACTCGGGACAAAGCTTGATAACATGGGGATACAAATAGGGACATATTTTGAATATTGCTCTTATAAACTTTTAGACAGTTGCTATAGTAACAGGATTTGTTTTAATATACATTTTCTGAAGGATTAGAAGTCTGACACTCAGATGTATGTCATTATTTAGTAACTACAATTCTGAATTGATCACAGTGATTTGTCAGGGAAAAAGAGGAACAGGCCAAAAATATGAGCCAATTATCTGGACATTCTGCAAAGCTCTGTACATTTGAGAGGTATGATTATGCATACAGCTTAGTACCACTTCCAGGATTCGTACCATGGCTGTGTCTGTTAAAAATACAACAGTTTGTCTTTCATCAGAGTGAGCTATTTAGAAACTGCTATCTGTTCCTTCAGAGATTTATGTCTAAGTTTCTCTTGGTTGTACAACATAACCTTGTACTTACAATAGTCTTATACAGACATTCCTAGACATATTTATTATGTAGCGCAGTGTGGGTAACAGTGGTAAACACAACATTACTATTCAGAGAATGCAACACTAAATGTATACAATACCAGAGTAAACACAACCAGTACAGGATTTAGAACTTTATTGCCAGGCAGTTATAGTTTTATTTAAATATCACCTATATGGGACTATTACTGTTATATTTTCTGGTTTATTCTGTACAATCCATACACTACCAGGTTACTTTCTAATTCTTTATATTTATTTGGTATGATTACTACAACCAGGATTGTTACTCACCAGCCTCGCGATGCAGCCTTTGCAATCTACTGGCATGGGCTTCCTGATTCACTGCCCAGCTGCAGCTGTAAAGGGAATAGAGAAATAGTTAGGCATACCTATCCATCACATACACAGGCTGGACTTTGGTAAACAGTTATTGATATGAATACTTACACACTCCTGGGACATCACCCCTCTGCCTTGCTTCTTGGACCCACTCATCCAAGAGCTCTCTCTATCTCCGATTCAAGTCAGTATAGTGGTGCCTGACCTGCTCACCAGTCCAAGGGATATCAGTGGCACTGGTGAGATCATGGGAGAGAGAGAGTCTCAGGCTTCTGCTTTATGTTGGGAGCCCTGGTACTGGCCCACCAGCTGTCTCTCATCATGGCTTTCTACCAGGAGTCCTACCATGACCTTGGACTCCTGTATGCCCCAACGCTGTGCCTGGAAGCGCATGCCCTCACCATCACCTGCCATACTGCCTACAGTGGGAATTTGCAACCAGTTATGAGCTGTATTCCCACCTGCGGGGTTTAAATATGGCCAATTTCCCACCCTTTGCTGTGATTGGACGGTTTTGAATATGAAACAAAATGAATCCACTTAGCCTTGCCAAAGTCCTGCGAATCCAAAATAAGCAAAACAGAAGAAAAGATGGCAGGACACTGCTGCTGCTCAATAAAACTTTTAATAAAAACTTTAAAACAGGTATCCAAATGCAGACAAAATGAAAAAGGTTTCATCAGACAACAAACACTGCATGCACATTCTTTTTAAAAGAGTCACAACCAATAAAACCTTATAGGTCAATGAAACACACGCTCCTCAGGTGTGTGTAAAGGAATAACATCATTTAAACCTGGGGGTAGGTGTGCCATTAAATCTATAATCCATTTAGTTTCATCCAAGGCAGTCTGCAGCCTGACACCCCGATTGTTCATTCTAATGTTAACTATCACTCTAAATAAAAAGCTATGTGTTGGATGTTTGCATATATGCCTATACAAGGCATTGCTGTCATCCCTATTCCTTATGCAATACAATATAATACAATGACAAAATAAAACATTTGCTACAAGATGACATGGCTTATATAGAGATTAATCCTGTATCTGTAAAACATATAGTTGATAAAGTACATAAGAAGTTAAATACCCTGAAGAACAACTTTAGCATCACTGAAGAGACTTATCAGTTTTTACTGATAGAGAAACCAGTGATCCCAATATTTAAGGCACTACCCAAACTGCACAAATGTTTGAATGACCCACCCCTTAGGCCGATTGTTTGGGATGGGTAACCGAAAATGTCTCCATATGGATAGATTTTTTATTAAAACCTTATATCGAACAAATGGATAATATCCTGATAGACACAGGGCATTTTTTACAGATCTTGGGGAATGTTATTAAACCTGCCAGTGTAGATAATGTTCTTATGGTGACACTAGACATTAACAGTCTTTTACAGTGATCAACAATGATTATGGTATTACTTCTATAATTGAACTTTTGACAGGTTTGGGTGTCACTGAGAACAAAATAGAACTTATCAGGGATCTGTTAACATTAGTGCTGGACAATAATGTTTTTTTGGGAGCTGGCTCCAGCACAGGGTGTAGCCATGGGCACACCCTGTGCCAACCTTGTCCTCTCAAAATGGGAAATGAAGAATATTTTGGGAAATGCTACTTGGAAGGATCACATCTTGATGTATGTTAGGTTTGTAGATGATATTTTTATTCTTTGGAATGGAGAATATGACATGTTTAACAGTTTGTTGTCTTACCTACATACTACCACCACCTTCCTTAAGTTTAGTGAACACATCTTACCACTCTATAGATTTTTAGATGTGAGGGTCACACAACAACAAGTAGGCTTTTCATCCAGCCTACACAAGAAAGACTGTTGGAAAAATACCCTGCTGTGACAGCATGCATCCTCACATTTTCCCAAATATTGTTAGAGGGCAAGTGAGTCGTGTCTCCCGGATTAGCACAGATGACAAGCAATTTGAACAAGAGTTAGTGAATCTAACGTGGCACTTTGAGCAGAGAGGCTATGGGAAGAATATGGTAAGGAACGTCATAGATAATGGTAAGATCCATAGACAGACTAAATTTAGACCTTGGCTCAATAGGAATCAGCTCCAGGATCCCGTAGTGACCGTGCAGGATACCACCATACAGAGAGGCACCAAGTTGCTGTTCACCTATGGGAGCAACATCAGTGACATCTGTAGAATTGTTAACAACAACTGGAATATCCTCACTAGTGATACCAGTTTAAAGGGGCTAATTGATAACAGACCTTATTTTCAATATAGAAGGAATAAGAACTTGAGTGACATTTTATGTAAGGAGAATAGTCTTTCTGAAAGCAGGCCATTTAAGAGCAGGGCAGGTACACTTCCATGTGGTACGTGTAGCGCCTGCAGCTTTATCAATAAAGAGGTTAACTTCACACATAGAACCACCGGGAAGAATGTTGTTTTTAAAGGTAGAGCCACTTGCAGGACCTCAAATGTGGTCTATTTGGCTGAATGCACAAAATGCCCCAGTTTCTATGTGGGCATGACCACAAATATGTTTAAGGTGAGAATCCTACAACATTTAGGAAGCATAAGGAATAGGGATGACAGCAATGCCTTGTATAGGCATATATGCAAACATCCAACACATAGCTTTTTATTTAGAGTGATAGTTAACATTAGAATGAACAATCAGGGGGGGGGGTGTCAGGCTGCAGACTGCCTTGGATGAAACTAAATGGATTATAGATTTAATGGCACACCTACCCCCAGGTTTAAATGATGTTATTCCTTTAAAACCCACACTCCTGAGGAGGCGTGTGTTTCATTGACCTATAAGGTTTTTATTGGTTGTGACTCTTTTTAAAAAAGAATGTGCATGCAGTGTTTGTTGTCTGATGAAGGGTGTAACCCGAAAGCGCTAACCTTTTTTAATTTTTTCTGCATTTGGATTACCTCGTTTACCTGTTTTAAAGTTTTTATTAAAAGTTTTATTGAGCAGCAGCAGTGTCCTGCCATCTTTTCTTCTGTTACGGTTTTGAATATGCTGAGCTAAGCCAAGCTAAGGGCAAACCTGATTAACTAAGGTTTGCAGTGCTTAAAGGGGAAGGTTCAGCACTGCTTACCAATGGGCAAATCCACTTAGCTGGGCTATTCATTGCTTCGTTTCCATATGTACACAATGCTTACACCCGGTCAGCAAAGCTGTGCAATGCTTAACATTGCTTATATTTTTTTTATTTTATAAACTATCTGCTGTATGGGACTGATTCATCATTCATTACATATTATAAATTTGTTTACTGTCCCTAACATCCCCCAATGTGCTTTCATTACATGTATTCATGTGTGACTATACTGTATGAGGCACTTGTGTTTATATGGAGGTTTTATTTATTTATTTATTTATTTCCAGTTTGATAACCGGGGTGGTCCACTGGGCTAAAAAAGCCCATTTTGAGTGGATACCCAAATAGAAAAGCTCCAAAATTACAAAAATAAAAATTAAAAATAAAACATAGCATTATATATTTTAAACAAATGTAAAATGATACAGTGAGCTATAGCAAAAATACAGTGCATTAAAAAAGATAGAAAACTTGAGGATAGTTCATGATATACATACATAGTCAGTAGGATAGCCATTGGAAAGTGAAAAGAGTAGTAGGAATGTATACACAAAATGTGGAGAAAAAAGAGAGAGGCAGATGAGTAGTAGAGAAAGAGACAATTGTTTATTGGAAAACGATTCAAGTGTAATAAGAGATAGGGAGATATACAGAGGAGAAAGAGGCTAATGTTTAGTAGAAAAAAATGTTGGACACATTTTTTAGATAGTGTCATTTGTTAGTCAATTTTACATAGATTTAGAAGGAAGAAGTATACAGGGAGAGAGTAGAGAAAAGAAAGCTATGTATAGTATTCACATTGAGGGGAAGCTGTTGGAAAAGAACAGCATGGTGTAGAAATACTTAATGAAGTACATGTAGGAGTGAGTTTAGTAGGATTAGGGTGGTAGAGAGCAATTACGTTTCCAATTATAGAAGAGGTGGGAATGGAGCTGGGATATGAAGTGTTCAAAGGTTTTAAAGCTTCTTAGCGAGGGGGGGAAGAGAGTTCCATTTTTTTGTTAAGGAGTAGGATAGCAGAGATTGGCCAGTGGGACATTTTGGTTTGTAAATAGAAAGTTTATTTTGTTGGGCAGATCTTAGGGGTCTGTGAGGGGTATAAGATGGTAAGATATTTGTTAGAGCAGGGTATGCAGTAAGTTTAAAGATTAATTTGTGGGCTGTAGTGAGTTGGAGGTAGTCGAGGTAGTTGGGAAGCTCTAGCCATTTTAGCCTGTGTAGAGAGGTGCAATGGTGGGAAGAGAGTTTAGATTTAGTAGAAAATTTGGAGATTTTGTTATAACAGGTTTCTAGTTGGGTGGGTGGTCTAATGGTTAAGCTGTTTGCCTTATAAACACAAGGTGCAGGGATTGAGCCCCCCCAAGGGATAATTGGCTAGACTTAAAATGGTGCACAAGGGCAGTTAGCTTACTACTGATCTATAGTTTTTGAAGAGATGGAAGAAGAAGGGTTGGTTAGTGGAGGGGCACCGTATAATAGTGATGGTAGTAAGTAGGTAGTGGCAAGAGTTTGCCTTGTAGAAGGAGAGAGGAAGTGAGAGTTTCTGTATAGCATACCAAGTTTTTGATGGATTTTTTTAATATTTAATTGGACATGAGTATCGAATTTCAGGTGTTCATCAATAGTAACACCAAGAAGTTTAGCGAAGGAGACAACTTCTATAGAGGAGTTTGCATGGCTGATAATACTGAAACATTATTTGTCAAGGGGAAGTGTTTTTGAGGGAGAGAAAAGTAGGATTTTGGATTTATTTGCATTAAGGTAGAGGTGGTTTTGAAGCATCCAGTTCTCAGTAGTTGTAAAGGCAGATTGGGTAATTGCTTGAAGAGCAGGAAGATTAGGAGAAGAGCAGATTAAAGTAGAGTCATCTGCATGCTGCACTATTTTAGTGTTGGGAATGGCAGCATGGAAATCATTGATAAATACATTGAAGAGCATTGGACCGAGTATCGACCCCTGGGGAACCCTGGTTGGGGTAGGAAGGACGGTTGAGGTACCAGTTTGCCATTTCATGGCCTGGGATCTGTCAGAAAGATAACTCTTAAACCAGGTAAGGGAGTACTGAGAGAGATTGAGGTTAGAGAGGTGAGTTAGAAGGTGGGAATGAGAGACAGTGTCGAATGCCTTGGATAGATCTAGAACGACAGTGGATACAATTTCTCCATAGTCATGAGTGTGATTTACTATGTTTAAAAATGAGAGGAGAGAAGTTATTGTACTATGCCCAGGGCAGAAGCCATGTTGAGTAGGTGTGAGGAGGTGGTTATTGATAAGGAAGGGCATACGTTGGAGGTGGATGCATTTTTCAAGTATTTTTGAGATTGGGGAGAGAATGGCTATTGGATGGAAATTAGAAGTGTTATTGTTTTGCCTCCTTTGTGAAGAGGTAGGATAAAGGCAGCACACCACAATTTGGGGACATAGGATTCATGAATGGATCGGTTAATGAGAATGCTGATGGGATGGTGATACCATCTGCAGCAAGCTATCGAAAGAGTGAGAGGATATTGTCAGGGGCATTGGAGCATGACTTGAATCTGGAGAAAAGCTTTTTGATGTAAGAGGTAGAGATGGGTTTTAGATGAAAAGTTGTGGAGGATTGGGCGAGGTAGATTTAGTAAAGGAAAGGAAGGTGGGATTGAGTGGAGGGGAGGTGATGTGATTGGGGAAGGTCTTAGTCAGTTCAGCTCTGGAGCTGGTAAAGAAGGAGTTGAATAGAGTGGCAATTTCTATGTCTGTTTTATTGTTATCAGGGCAAGGATTGGTTTTTGTACCTGGGTGCAGAAGAGAATTGACGGAGTTTCAGAATTGTTTTGGGTTTTTTGAATGGGTAGACTGTAGTTTAGCATAATAGGATTTTTTGTCTTTTGTAATATGCTTTTTGGTTAGGTTATGGAGTTGCTTATATTTCAGGAGGGTGTCAGGGAGTTTCTTCTGGTTGTAAAGTTTCCAGGTCTTGTCTCTTTGTTGCATAAGTGATTTAGTGTCTTTAGTTAGCCATATGGCGGAGTTGGGTTTTATTCACTTTGTTCTAGGTGGGGCTTTGGCATTTAGAATGTCTAGGAAGGTTGTATTAAAGAAGTCTACAGCTTTATCTAGGGGAAGAGATTTTAGATTGTCCCAGTTTGTTAGTTTAAGTGTCTGGAGAATATAGAAGAGTTAAAGTTTTTGAGATTATGAGTATAGATATATTGGTGTTGGTGAGGGGAGGAGTGGGTTGCTCGCTGAATGAAAGCTGGGAGATCGTCACTCATGGTGTCTGCTAAGATACCAGAGTGTGATATTTTGTCAGGGTGAAAGACTAAGATCCAGTCCAGAGTGGACCCTGGAGGGTTGATTCTATTAGGTCTGGTAATGCCATTTGTTAGTTAAGTTAAGTTGAGTAGATCGATAGATAAGGAGGGATTATTGTTATTCATTTTGTTCCAATCTATGTTCACATGACCTAATATGTATGCCTGAAGTTTAATATTAGTTGAGGTCCATAGTAGAATGTTTTCAAGAGTGGAGATATTATTTCCAGGGGGCATGTAGATGGCCATAATGCAAATACTTTTATAGTTATTCATTTTGAGTATTCCCATGACTAGCTCAGCATTGTTAAATTGAGGAATAGGGTTTTGGTAAGGACTGAGGTTCAGTAGACTAGTATAAATTAAGGCTACTCCTCCTCCATTTTTATTTTGGCGGTCACATCTGAGTGCTTGAAAGCCAGGGGGAAGGATCTCAGAGTCAGTAATGTGGGGTTTTAGCCATGTCTCTGAGACTGCTACTATATCTGGTAAAGTATGGTTAAGCCAGTCATGGAAGAGAGCTATTTTGTTTTTTAAACTCTGGGTATTGATTGTAATTCGCTTAAGGAATTTGTGGTTGGAAGTATTGGGTGAGGTAGGCGGATAAAAGTTAGTACTATTATGGTCTAGGGCTGGGGTGGATATCTCCTGCTAGGAAAAGCAGGTTAGAGGTAGAAGGGAACAGGATCTTTGAATTACTACTAGTAGTTTGTGGGTAGAACAATTTTGCTTTGGGAATATGATATTTAATTGAGTAGGGTAGCAGTTTGAGTTTAAAATAGTGAAGTGGGTTTGATTGAATTAAACAGGAGAATATGATATGAAAGTGGGATGTAAAGGGATGGAGATGGTGGAGGGCAGTGGATGTGGGGAGGAAGAGGAGGGAGGACGTTTGTAAGAGGAACAGGAGGTAGCAGAGAAAACATTTATTATGAGCAGAGTATAGATGAGATGAGAAAAGTCTGTGGAAGTGAAGATGTCATCATTGATTGAATTAAGTATAAAGGGAAGTTTCAGGATGTTGTGGGGAGTGTTTTAGGGTAAAGAGGGAGGTGTGTGACTGAAAGAACAGGAAGATATAAGATGGTGAGGGGGAGGGAACAGTTAATTTAATGTAGTTTGGGAAGGGGAGGTGTAGAGATGTGATTGGTTGGAGGTGTGGGGGAGGAGAGACTGGCTAGAATAAATGTAAGTGTACTGGGGTGGGTGGGATTTGGGGTAGAGGAGTGGAGTGGGGCAGACACAAAGGAAGGACACAGCAGGAAGGTGAGAAACACAATCAGTATAGTAGAAGGTAAGAACATGGGAAGGTAAGTAAGGAAGGCAGAGGTTGTGGGTGTAAGGAAAGGAAAATTGAGAGACTGTAGGGAGAATAAGGGCTAGTATAATGCTAGCGATGAAGAAGAGGAGGGCAAGATACTATGGCTTATAAATTATAGTAAGTGGAAAGTAGTGAGATAAGTAAATTAGAGGTGGGTGAAGACAGCCATCTATTGTCCGAAACCTGTAATTACAATGAGTGGAGACCACAGTAGAAGGCTGGAAGTACAAAATAATTCAGAAGGGAAAGGCTTGAAGGAGTTAGAAATACTAGAAAGGTTGGGATGACTTTGGTAAGGGGGGGTATGAAGTGCAAGAAAGCTAGCAGAGGGGGTATGACTGCTGACTGTTCTGGCGGTTTAAACTAGACACCTAGCAAGTATCACAACACTAACACATACATGTTAGAGGAAGGTAGAACCTTATTTAACATACAACCTTAGTTTATCTTGGAGTTTAGTCCAGGGAATACTTTGGTTACCCAGGTGAGGAGATACACAAGCAGGGTAAGGTATGTGAATATAGTTGGTCTTTAAAGTCCAGCAGGGCACAGCAAGAAGTAGAAAGATTAGGTAAAAGTAGTTTGCACAAAACCTTAGTTTATCTTGGAGTTCAGTCCAGGGAATACTTTGGTTACCCAGGTGAGGAGATACACAAGCAGGGTAAGGTAAGTTAATATAGTTGGTCTTTGAAGTCCAGCAGAGCACAACCAGAAGTAAAAAAAATAGGTAAAAGTAGTTTGCACAAATACTAAATATGAAGTTAAAGGCCAGGGACACTCAGCAGCCACATGCAGAGTAGGAGATTTAAAGATCACAACTTTATTAAACTGACACCTCACATCTGGACCTACTACAGTACTCTGGTTAACAAATATATGTTATTTAGTAGCTAATTATAAAACAATGTTTATGTACTGCTTTCATATGTAAAATGCAACTTGGTTACAGTGGGGCTTGAACCCAGAATGGCTGCTTGTAACGAGTACACTCCAACCACTGTTGCTTATGGTGGATGTCTCTTGCTATTTAACTTCTTGTTCTGTTTAAGCTGGAGTAAGTGTAGCTAAGCAACAGGCACACCCATGCAGCTACACTTAAACTTTATCGCATTTATAGAAAAAAAAATATTTGTTGTGTTTTTTTATTTGTACTCTTCAGAATATCCATGCTAATGGTGAACCTGTTATTCTATCAACTTCCTGCTTTGTGGAACAATTGTCCCTCATGTCTTTGTCCACATTCCTTACTCTGATGGGTTGGGAGTTGTGCACCATGTGCTTATGCTACATCTCTTATTCTTTCAACTTTTGCCTTGGTAGGGACAATTGCCCCTTATGGCGTTAACAAAGATTTCTTACCCTGACAGGTTAGGGGTATTACGAGCATTCTCTCTCATTTTATACTGCTGAATGGCAATTCTGGTGTGCAGGAGGTGTGTGTATTGTGAGAGCACTCCTCTCAGACACATCCCCTGCACTCTTACACAGATCTGTGTCCGTTTAACTGCATGGCAGCGCGCCTTCATGAATATGCATGGCACGCTCCTGTGCTGTACGGGAATAGTCCCTTCAGTGCAGGAGTAAGCTATTTCTGCACAGACGTTTGCTGAATCCCAGGGAGTGTTAGACACTTGTTAGGGAATGTCTCTCTGGTGGTCAACAATACTTCATTAGGAATGCAGGTAGGGACTGAGAAACTGGGGATCAATATTATAATTTTTTGTTTGTTTGTTTTTACCTGGCAGTGGTTGGTAGATTCAGACATTCAATACTGTCATGTGTTTTGGGGGTTGGCTTCTTTAGATATTTGATGTTTGAAAATATAAATTTAATATGGAAAGCTGTTATATACGCTTGTTCAAGCCCTGATGAAAGGGCATAGCTGTAACAAAAAGCATGGGGAAAGGGTTCAGAGCTCATATGACTAAGACCATTCATCAACTTCCTAAGTTACTGTCAGACAAGACATTCCATTCACAGTATAGAATCTAACCATTTGCCCTTTTATCAGATTTCAATACAATAATGTCATCAAGGTAACGTAAATATGGTGAATTTTACAGACAAAGTACTGGTGTTGCAATGGGTGCCAGATGTGCCCCTATATATGCAAATTTGGTGTTAGCCAAATGGGAAAATGATTTAGTGTTTACATCTACATACTGGAAGAATATTTCTTTATATTTGCGTTACCTTGATGACATTATTGTATTTTGGAAAGGTGAAAAAGCTGTATTGATTGAATTTATTGAATATCTGGGGATGACATCTGACTTTCTTAAATTCACTAGTAATATTCAAGAAAAGCAATGTGAATTTCTTGATCTTACTTTGTCCTTTGATGATGACGGTTTTCATTCAAACATTTTTAGGAAGAAAACCTACTCTAATTCTTTTTTACATTTTGATAGTTGTCACCCTATGTATCAAAAAAGAAATCTGATGAAAGGGCAAATGGTTAGATTATCAAGAATTATTAGTGATGACAGTATGTTCAAACATGACATTGGGATTTTGTCTAAAATGTTTATGGATCGAGGATACCCAATAATCTTACTGATACCATTAAAAAGGATATTTATATCAATAGGACTATACTTTACAAACCTATAATTAGATATGGATGCGACAACCTGTCCAATAAGAGTTTTAGTTTGGTAAGATATGATTCCTTCATTTTGCCATATAATGACACATCATATTATTTAGCTGATATTATAAAGGAAACTTGGACAAGTGTTTTTATAAATAATGCTGAGCTATCTAAGTTGTTGGGAAGTCAGCCTAAAATAACCTTTAGTAGAGGCAGAAATTTAAAGGACATCTATGAGTCTAACAGTAACAGGAATTTATATAAAACATCAAAAATGAGTAAGTGTGGTACTTGTCACACCTGCAAATACATTAATGATGGCCCCTATGTAGCAATACAGGGTTTTAATAAGACTATTCGCTGCCCTGGTTACTGTAACTGCAACACTAAGATGGTGACGTACCTGGCTACTTGCTCCACTTGTCCAGCATTTTATGTTGGTAAAACTATTAGGAAGTTAAGGGAACGCATAGTTGAACATGTTAGGGATATTAAGAAACTCAAGACCACTAGTTCACTATACATGCATAGTACTAGATGTCCAAGTTTTAAAAGATTTATATTTTTTGTTATAGATAGAATTCCACATAATACACACAAAGGTGGTGATGACAAAATTATGCTTGAGGCTATGGAATGTTTATGGCAATTAAGATTAAATCCCTGTATGTTACCTGGCATCAATGAAAACATATCTATTTCAAGTATATTAAAATATAGTTCACATTTTATATGACCATATTTTATTTTATAATGTATTTTATTATGTATGTTTTATAATTTATTAAACATTTATCATTTACATATTTATTTATTGCTATAGTAATTTTTTTAAATATTTAACAACAATATATTATAATTTTTTATATACATTTTATACAATTAGTATCCATTTTTATATTGTTGCTATCTATAATATATTTATTTATTATATATGTATTTTAAATATGTATTTTAAATATGTTTGTTATTGGTGTCAAGTGATTTTATACATATCTCTACATTGACATTGTTTAATTAATTTACTATGTTAATTAGTTAATTAAGTGATTGGGAAATTATGTGTGTATATATATGAATGGACCAGTTGTTAATTCTTTGTACTCTGATGATGCCCTGATGTTTGGGTGAAAGCACTAAATACTTTTTATTTGTATGGTTCTGTAATAAAGCAGGTTGATGCAGTTCACTGTGTGGGTTTTGCATTCTTACTAGTTTACTTTTTTAGCATATGGCATCTGTTTGAGCCCTTTGATCCTCTTGGTGAGGTACTTTTGGGGTCTTTCCAGTTGCTGCAGGTGTCTGGTAAGGTACATCCCAAAAGGGGAATTGTACTCAATTATGGGTCTGATGAGGGATGAGTAAAGAGGCACGATGACCTCCCCTGATCTAGATGTGAATCCCTTCTTGATTAGGTGGGCTATATAGAATGTTTTTCTAACTACTTTGGCCACGTGGTTGTCAAATGAGAGATTGCTATCAACTTGGGTCCCCAGGTCCCTAATTACTTCTTGGATTACCACCTATGTGGTAATTTGTGGGCACTTTGTTTTTGCCAAAGGGGATGACTATACACTTTTTGGTGTTTAGCTTCAGGCCATGGCTCTGGCACCAGTTGTCTGTTTCTATGAGGCCCTTTTGGAGGATGCTTGTGTCAGCTGGAGAGTCGATTATGGTGCCCAGTTTGCAGTCATCTGCGAACTTGGTCAGCTACAGTCCTTCCATGTTGGCCTGTACCTCCGAGAAATATATACCGAACAAGAGAGGTCCAGGACTGAGCCTTGTGGGACACCACTTGTAACTGGTTTGGAGTCTGACATGGCTCCAGCAATTCTAACCATGTGGGTTCTGTCCTTGAGCCAGTTTGCAACCCATCTAGTGACATAGGGGTTTATATTTAAGCTGGTGAGCTTATCTATAATGCCCGAGTGGGGTATTGTATCAAAGGCTTTTGCGAGATCCAGTTAGGCTGTGTGGACCACCTTCCCCTCATCAATGGCCTTGGTGACTGTTTCAAAGAAATTGACCAGGTTTAAGAGGCAGAATCTGCCCTTAACAAAGCCGAACTGGGTAGGATCCAGTGTCTGTAGGTCCGCAATATCTTTATTTATGAGGTCCATGATGATCCTTTCCATAGCTTTGCAGACCAAGCTAGTCAGGCTTATGGGCAATAGTTTCCAGGACCCGTTGAGGCACCACCTTTGTGGAGAGGGACCACTGTTGCTGTACACCACTCTTTAGGTACAAATCCTGTAGTAAGGCTGAGATTGAACAGTAGTTTTATGTTTGGGTTTAGCTCTTCTTGGAGTTCATGTAGGACGCAGCCCGGGACACTGTCTGGTCCCATTGATGCTGTGTTTTTTGCTTTGGAAAGGGCGGCTCTTACCTGAGCATCTGAGATGTCGGGGGGGGGGCAGCACTCTGCTGGGATAGATATTTGCCCTTTTGGTGAGGGGGTGGGGAGTTTGCGCTGAACCTGTCAGCTAGAATGTTGGCAATGTCTGTGGATTTGGTGTATTTTTTGTCATTTTGGACTAATTCTGAGCATATCTGTGAATTCCCACACAGGTTCCTAACATAACTAAAGAAAGCCTTGTGATTATCCTTAGTGTCCTGTGCAATTTTTCTCTCTAAGCTGGCCTTAGACGATTTTATAAGTGCCCGTAGTTTTTTGCTAATAATGATCAGAGATGCCTTCCCTTTTACAGTGGAGGCCCGGGGAGAAAAGCTCCACAGATTAAGAACAAACAACTATGAGATTTCTACTTAGCAAACAAGTATTCATAGGAAAACACTTGATTTAACATGATTCCATAGTTTTAAAGTTACAAAGTATAATATTCATTGGTAGTTGCAAGTTTTAACAAAATTCCATAGTTTAAGTCAGAGTAAAGTAGTACTTAGAATGTACTGGTTTCCAGTAATAACATTGATTGAGACAAATGTAAGTAAAAGGGGGGGTTGGGAGCAGGGGCAGCTCATACTATAGGACTGCAGCCCCCCCACCTAGAAATGAAGAAGAAGAAAAGGGAACTAAAACAAAACACAAAAATAAAATTAATGAGTCCCAGAACTTCCAGCATGCATGCTTGGAGTTCCTGGTACTCTCTCTCAGAACTCCAGACTGCTTTGCCAGGCAGTCCAGATAAGGGACTGCCCTGCAGCCCAGAACTGGACTAAAAGCTGTAATTCAGGTAAAGAGGTGTGTGTGTGTGTGTGTGTGTGTGTGTGTGTGTGTGTGTGTGTGTGTGTGTGTGTGTGTGTGTGTGTGTGTGTGTGTGTGTGTGTGTGTGTGTGTGTGTGTGTGTGTGTGTGTACTGGCTAGACAACACATGGTGGTGGGTAGAGAATACCTCAGGCTTGAACCCTCTACCTTGGATGGAGGTGGCAAGTGCCTGAATTCCCTACCTACCACCATTTGTAAAAAAAAGTTTGCAGATTTTTGTCTCATATTTGTTCTGTTCCTCATAAAATCTGTGGTTTCTGTATGTTTGTTTTTCCTTGCACAGTCAGTAGTGCAGTGGTGCACTGGTTGCATTATTGCCTGACAGCTGCAGGTTCTCTGGTGTGATTCTTGACTGGTGTGCCTTCTGTGTGGAGTCTGCATATCCTCCCATCTCGTATTTGTTCTGTTCCTCATCAAATCTGTGGTTTCTGTAGGTTTGTTTTTCCTTGCACTGTCAGTAGTGCAATGGTGCACTGATAGCATTGTTGCCTAGCAGCTATAGGTTCTCTGGTTTGATTCTTGGCTTGGTTGCCTTGTGTGGGGAGTCTGCATGTCCTCCCATCTTACAAAGACATGTGTCTGCATTGTTTTTCCCTGGCCCTCTGCTGAAAATTGTCTTTTGTTCCAAGTCAGACTTTCCTGGTTAACAAATGTTAAATAAATAAAAATAACAGGCATTTGGATTTCAGACTTCATATTCTTCAGAAAGTACATGGTAACACAAAACCTTTTATTCTAGCAATTTTCTAAGTTTATAATATGGGTATTTGAAATATGCCCCTATTTGTGGGACTGCATCTCCCTATTATTGACTTTTTCCAGGGTTTTTGTGTTAAGGTTGAGAGCTATGGTGAGAACTGAATTTGCTGAATATGTTTGGGGGCTGTCTTTCCCCATTATTGGCTTTGTTCAGGTGTTCTGTGCTAAGAGGTTGACAGCTATTGTGTCTCTTTTTCATATGGCAGATACGCAAATCTTAAGGAAATTTTGAAACCTAGATATCTGTTTAGTGATGTTTCTTTGTTGGATTCTGATAAACAATTAGGTATGTTCCAATGTGGAAAATGTAAGATATGTATGAGGGTGAAAAATCTATCAGGTAGTATTATTAATGGGGTTAAATATCTTGCCAAAAATAAGTTTAATTGCAGCTCCTGTGGTGTAGTTTACATTATTGGTTGTGACTGTGCTTTGCCTAAATATTATATAGGTCAGACAAAACGTCAACTAAAAAAACGTGTATTAGAACATATTGGTGATGTGCGTAATGCTAGGATTAGTAGTCCAATATTTGAACATTTTCATAGTGTGCATAATGGGTCTGTGGACTCATTACATTTTTGTGCCCTGGCCAAACCAAATGCATTTTTTGGAGGCAATTATCAACAAAGTTGACTGAATCTAGAAATCAGATTCATTTTGAAATATGGTACTTTAAAACCTCGAGGTTTGAATTTAGAAGTGAATTTAAATATTTAATAGTATTTTTGATAAGCAATTTAATGTATTTTAGTTGCAAGTGGCTCTGAAATTGTGTTTGTCTCTTTAATTCTTGTGAGTTGTTCTATTCCTTCTCAATTGTATTTAATTGTATTTAATTGTTTAATTGTTGGGTAGCACCAGTGTGTGTATATATACTGCACCTGGTGGCTTGATGTTTATTCCTTTGAAGGCTGTTGGGCCGAGGTACCGGAATAAATCTTAGTATCCTGAATCCTGCTCTTGTGGTTTGTTCTAACATTTGCTTGCTGTTGTTGGTAGCTATGGTGAGAACTGAATTCACTAAATGGTAGCTATTTAAGTTTGTCTTCCTCTCTTTCACAAAACAGCTGATTTGGCATAGTGGTATGTTGCTCTGACTGTTTTTCACAGGGTCCTGGGTTTACGTATTGGTAGTAAAATGTATGGTGGTAACACAGCATTTTATTCTAGCAACTTTCCAACATTATACAAGCAATGTTTAAAATGTGTCCTTGGTTTTTGGGCTTTTGCCCACCCCCCCAAATACATTTTAACTTTTCCAGATTTCTTGTGCTGCAAAGTTCAGAGATACAGCTGAGTGTCGAGTAGATTTTACAAGGAGCTGAGAGCTGCAGGGGAACAAAAGTTTAGTGCTGCTTACACAGAGTTAATTTGCATTTTTAATAGCACTACAGGTAGTGTACTTGCTTTTGATGAAGAAGGCTGTGGGTTCTACTCCCACAGTAGGTAAATGCATTGCTCATACTGTACTGTGTTGTAAAGGGGGTGGATGCTGCAGTCCTTTTTGGCAAAGATACCTAGTAA
This sequence comes from Protopterus annectens, assembly GCF_019279795.1. Classification (NCBI taxonomy): domain Eukaryota; kingdom Metazoa; phylum Chordata; order Ceratodontiformes; family Protopteridae; genus Protopterus; species Protopterus annectens. Next base: position 942,380,300 of record NC_056739.1, on the reverse strand, counting down.
CTATGAACCTGTTATCAGTTTGCCATCCATTTCATATTGCGATATTACTAGCTTATAATTTTTTTAATGTAACATAGGCAATTTATTTCTCAAGGGTAACAAGCACTTTATTTGTAGATGAAACAATGCCATATAAAGTTGTTTTCTAGCAGCAACCTTTTCATTAGTTACAGATTTCTTTAATGTGGAATTTAGATGACTTTTACTTCTTCAGAGATTGTACATATTTACTGATACAGGTGGACTGTAGAAGTTTGAGTAGACTTATGATGGAAATGTTCTGAAGTGGGCAGTTTTGTCATTACTGGTAAATGCATTTTGTTTTATTGTTTACTGGAAAAATATTCAAAACAATAAATTTAAAATGCCATCTAACAACTGTATTGTATTGTACAAGAAATATAATTTAATACAATCAGGAAAGTGTATCACAGAGCACATGTATGTTTTGTGTTCAAGGGGCCTATGATTTGTAAACAGCCCAAAGTTAATCTTTATCTGACACTGGCAAGATGCATTTTCTTTGAATGATGCTGTTTAAATGAATGTGACTTTCAAGGGCAGAGAAGGTTTAACGCTAAGTCTATTTTCATTGTGAGACTGCATTGCTTTGTTTAGCAGATATCTATTAGTGTCTGTGCTGTAAAATGCAAAATAAAACTTTCAAATAAAATCCAAACCATTGCAGAAGTAAAGCAGTATGTACATTACAGTGTTTATGGTAAATGGGGTGAAATAACCAAGGAATGGGACATTGGAATGGCTGCAGGGGGGAGTCTCCATTTGACCATGATTTTGTGAGGGGGAAGGGCAGCAAACTCAAAGACAGCCCAGGCTGAACTATACCTCTCAATTGTTTAGATTTTTGCTTCTTATTTTTGGTTTGTTCCTCATAAAATTTGTGGTTTTCTGGCAAATCATTTAGGAATTAAGTCACTAAATAATGACAGACATTGAGTTTCAGACTTCATAACCTTCAGAAAAATGCATGCTAAAGCAAGACCTGTTATTCTATCAACTGTCTTAATTTTATACAAGAACAATTTTTAGTACTGTTTGTATGTTCCCCCAATATATTTGGCCTTGTCCAGATTTCCTGCATTAAGAGGTTGAGAGGTACAAGCAAATAAATCTCTTTATAGAATTAGGGATATCCAAACCTCTCAACTCTCCCCAATTTTGGCTCAAAATGTTGCTATTCCCCTAATAATCCCTCTGCAAAATGGCAATTTTGGAAGAAAACGTGGAGGGTTTACAATTATAAATAACTGTAATGATCAGAGTTATAGATTACTTTTATTTCAGAAATGTATGTAGATGCTCTTATTTTTGTCAGTTGCTCAAGTTAACAGTACTGATATTAAAAAGTGTCCCTTCTTTGACAGGTTCCCAGTTGTATTGTGTGGCAATTTTATATTTCTGCATCACATTTTTGGTCCATTTTTTATAAAATTGTGGTTTTCTGGCAAATTAGTGGCAAATCATTAAAGATTGAAGTTATAAAATAATGGCAGACATTTGAGTTTATTATCTTTCTAAGTTTATAAGAGCAATATTTAAAAATTGTTCTTATTTTTGGGCCTGTGTCGCGCTTCTATGTATGGCTTTGTCCAGATTTCTTGCTCTTAGGTTGAGAGGTATGAGCCATCACCATCAGCTAGAGACATTTCAAATTGTGACATACTTATTGCACCCCACTCCCCACTGTAGTGGCTTTGGATGTGTCCAAGCAAGGCAAGGAGTAGTTATACAGTGGAAGTATACAGAGTATTCCCCCATTCAAGGTAGACCACAAGTACGAATGTGGCTTTTCATCTGTCCTTGATTTTGCAGAATGTTCTGGTTTTCTGTCATATTTTTATACTGTTGATTTATGCTTCTTATTATTCAGAAAATGCATGCTGTTGCAGTGCCCTGTTTTTCTGTGTTTAAGTAGCAATGCTTTAATGACCATCAAGTAAGCTTGTTGGAGATTGTAAGATGCAAGTAAGCTTTAATAAGCATACTGTTAAACAATTACCAACATTGAAAGCCATTTTGTTGTTGCCATGCAGAAAATATTTACATAATTAGATAACGTATAAGCCTTAGGTATTGAAAGGCATATGACAGTATTTGTAACAAAGGACATGATTACAGTATTTTCAGAAGCTTGTTACATTTGTTGGAGACTTGTAGTCATCTTTGCAGGCTTTACCCGTAAACTAAACAGAATATCAATCTATCATGGGTGGTCCATAACATGTGCAGTAATCCTTTAAGCAATTTATCTTGAGCTTGCTTCTTGTTTGCTGTTCGTTTTTTACTTTGATCATGTCTTCCCCATGAAACAAGTAGATAGTTGTCAGGCAGCAGGTCTTTTTTTGGATAAGAAACATTTTTACAAGTGGGGGTATCACAGAGATTGCTACGTTCAGCATGTTACTTGGTCATTTTATAAAGCGGAATATAAATTATAATTAGAACTCCTTTTGACTGGCATTCCAGTAATGTATTTAAAAAGTAATTTATTTTTTTATGCGTCACAACCTTTGTGTTTCCATCTTGATATTAAGTAAGTTGTCATGTAGCCAATGCATTGAAATATTTTTTTCTTCTTCACTTCATTTTGTTTTGATTGGACTATCGGAATGACAGTTTGGCACCCAGGGCAGCATATTTAATTAAAGTTCCAGTTTCTGTGATTTTGAACTTAGCTCCACCCCTTTTAGTTGGCTTCACCCCTCCCCATTGGCCCCACCCATTCAGCTGTTTCCTGCTATATAAGTAAATTTCCTATTCATAGCTTCAAATTTTTGGTAGTGTACCAGGTTGTGAAAGACCCCCTTGGAGGACCTTGGAAACTAGTTTTAGAAAATAAAGAAACATGGTGGCAAATATACCTGAATGCTGGATCCCCTGCGGGACTAAATGAAAAGTCACCTCAAATTAAGAACATATGATAGGTAGTTTACAATATTTACATTTTAATTTCAATATGTCTGCAACATAATGTAATTCGAAAAAACATGGTCTATAAAGTATTAATTATTTTCAACCTTTATTTTTAAATGTTGGTATTGGAGCTAGTATTGGCTGTTATATCTTGTGATGTCATATTTTGTCAGCATAAAAGGGTTGTTCAGTGTAATGCAGTTTATCTGAAGAAGTTTGGTAATTTATCAGACTAAAGCACTAATAAACTATGTAAAATATATTATTGCTTTTTCTTACTGCCAGCCAGTTGTTTTTTATTTAATTTGAAGTCACCAGCCACCACTGGTTGGGAGTGGATGTTAGGGTTAGTTTTGTGAGATGTGGTTGGGTTTAAAGTTGGAATGTGCATAATTGCTGACTATTGGTGTGGGTGTTCGCAGTTGAGGCACCATAAAGAGGAGTCATGATTCTTCTTGAAGTGATAGAAGTGTAAAGGAGCATGAGAGTGGGTCAGAGGTAACAGCATGGAAAGGGTAAAAAGACATTTAGACTCCAAGTTAGAGATTGCCTTCTCTATCAGGGATTGATATCAGAATTTAGGTAGAGAGAAAGAGAGAGGAGAATCCTAAATAAAAGACCTGCACTAGTAAAGTTTTTGTTGAATATTTAATGGAAACTGTTGTTAAAAAAGGGATAATTAGTAGGGCATATAAAATACTGCACAATATCTACAGGAGTAAATCAGAGAAGGTTAAAAAATATTGGGAAAAGATAGAATGGATAAGCAGTTCACAAGGAAACAATGGGAGGATATATGTATGGCTCCCAAGTGTGCAACAAAGTCTAGAAGATTTATAATTTTTGCTTGGAAGTGTTTACATATGCATTTTTATACTCCAAGCAGACTCCAAAGATATTTTCCTCAGGTAGATGAAAAATGTTGAGGACGAAAGAAGGAACTGTGAATATATGTTATGGGAGTATAATTATTTGGCAGACATCAAAAATTCCCTCCATAGTAGTCTGTCAGAAATATTGGGTGAGCAAATGGGTGTAAATGAAGACATTCCCCAGGGTTCATGAAGTATGGTGCAAGGCCGGCATAAAGCTTGTGCCGACTGTGTGGCGTGAAGAGGGTGCAGTAGTGCCAAATGCATATTAACGAAGGCGTGCTGCTGACACAGCGATGTGCACAGGAAAGGAGCGCAAGTGCATAGGGCGTGTCGAAGTGCCGCATGGAGGTGTGGAAATGGCAGCTGTCAATGTGCAACCTAAAATGCTTGCATATAACAAGTTGCAAGATAGTAATCACGTCAGTGTCCGTGGATACTGAAACATATGCAAAGCATGCAAGAAAGTACCTGTGAACACAAAGTGAAGAAGCAAACACAAATGCACGATAGGAAATAACGGGTCCCTATCCCATGAACAAATGACATGGAAGACTGTGTGGCCATAGTCCAACTCAGTGTAGATAGCCATACCAAGTGGAAGTGAAACGCATCATATGTTAGCGAGCCACTAGTAGGTACATCCAGCCCAATGGTGACGGTCACCAGCTGACCCATAATGTGAGGGAGGGTACACAGCTGGGCAGATGTGTCCATAACAAAATACACAAGAAATGTAGATATCTAGCGACCATATGTCCGGATCATATCTCACAAGGCATGTAATAGTCACATACAAAAGGTATGTCCGTATTTCACATACCAAATGTGACAGGAAATAGAATAAGCATGTAAATGAAACAGAAGGAGCATATAAACAGCTACAACAATAAGGACACATGTAGGCTGAAAGGAACAGTATTATCCGTACCATCGACTAGGATTACCACCTGTCCTACTTTGTGAGTGACAGTCCCTCTTTGGGCAGGTGTGTCCTGACAAAAACCTGTAAAAATGGCAAATGTCCTGAGATTATAGGACAAAATTATTCCCTATACATTATGTAATAGTTGCATTAAACAGTTTTTCTGTATCTAAATTACATAAATGTTATAAGAAACAGAATAAGCAACTAAACCGCTACAAGAATAAGCTTTTATATAGGCAAGAATTCTAAGTTCTATCCTGTGTACTGACCGTGGGTATGTGTCGGCCTGTAAAATGTGATGTTTGTACCAAAAATGTCCCACTTTGGCCAATTGAAAAGGTGGTAACCCTGCCGTCGACTGTGGGGATGTGTTGTCCACTACAGTTGGATATGTGTACGGAATATATCCCATCCTGGACATAGGAAAAGGTGGCATCCTACCAATGAGTACAACAGGCTGCCAAAATCCGGAAGTCAGCGGTACAAGCCGAACTTGTCAGGATGTGTCACAGTCGAACGGGTAGTACCCGGGTATACCAACCATGTAATGAAAGTTAAGTATGGGTGTGTAGCTATGTGCGTGAGGTATAGCATGTGGAATGCAAACATGGCAGGGTAGTCCACACAACCATACAGGTACCAGACACATGTAGGGTATTCCATGTGTTACTCTGGCTGTGTCATGGGCCAACAACCAAAGCAGTGATGTATGGGGTGTGAGGAATCTGTGTGTGTGGGGTGGATGGGTAATGGTACAATCCTCCAAGGCGATACTGTGTCGTATGCAGAATAGGTGAACCGGAGGTGTATGAGGGAGCAGCGGGTGAAGCTGAAAGAAACACAAACACATGTATAAACAGCTGCAATACAAGCAGACAGGCCATACTGTAGAACACAATCCCACAAACAGATGAATATTGAAATGTGCAATACAAATGTATAGATATGTCACCGGCACATACACACAGATTGGTCCTGATGGAACTGGCCATAACAACTGCAACACACCTGGATGGAACTGTCCATAACAAATGCAACACACCTGGATGCATAATGAACTACCCAGCATCCCCTCCACATCACACAACCTGCTCCCGTACCTGAACATCCACCAAATCCAGCCGTACTTGACCTACTGGTTTGGTGCAGCCACAGCTACACATAGTGACCACTATGCATATATAGTAGGTAGTGTCACCCTAGGTGGTTGCAGGATTGCACACAACCTCATCACATTTTCGTAACTCCAAAAAGATGTTTGGCATTCCTCTTGTTGTGGATCGGTCCAATTTTTGGATATCCCTCATGGGATACATAACCTGTGTAAACAATAGAACGGAAGACACGAAGTCCAGTCCTGTAGATATCTGGAAAGTAGTTGGAATGTGCATTAGAAGTGCACGACACTGTCCATCCCTAAGTGGTCATGCATAACCTACTACCCAGGATCAAACACTTGCCCATGACGCACGTGTCCCGACACGAATAAGCGGGAGAATTTATTGCACACATTCGCATAGTGGCAAATGGTATAAGGGTGATGAAGACACTGACGTAAACCGGATAACCCTGATCTACTGTGTGAAGGACACTTAATGTGTGTGTAGGTGTGACTGACCATACCTGTCAACCTCTGAGAGCAAGATATCTGGACAAAGCCGTGAAAAGAAGTGGGACAAAGGCCCAAAAGTAGGAACAATTTGTAAAGATTGCTCTTAGAAACTTAGAAAGTGGATAGAATAACAATTTGCACATTGGCATTAATTACCTGAAGAGTAACTCAACTGTCTGTCATTATGTTCTGACTTCAGTCTTTAATGATTAGCTACTAATTTGCCAGAAAACAACAGTGTATTATGGAGGTCTGTACATATTTACAGTAACAAACCTTCACATTTGTTTACTGTACTACTGCATACCTGTAGTTAATTCATGTCCAAAATAATAATCCTCGTATGAATGCATACAGGAAATAGGCAAATGTGAATAGGAATACCCCTCACCATGGATTACGTATTGTAACCACCCCAACCCATATTATGTATTGCCAACATAAAAAGCTGCTGACAGGTGCCGAAACACCTGTGTCTGTAAACACAGGTAAAAATCTATAAAATGGACAAATTCTGTCCATGTGCTTTGTCTGACATTTGAACTCAGTCAGGGCAGTTCCGTTCACCAGGCTGACAAGCCTCAACCCAGATCACCACATGAACACCCTGACAATCAAAGACTTGTATGTGCCAGGACTATAAGCCTTGAAGTTCTGCATATCCTTGGAGTGATTAAATATGCAGCTTGGGTCCAGAGCAGTAGGGAATAGGGAATGTGTAATATGTAGTACCGCATTTTTCCCAGCAGGAGAATGGATGCCTGTTTTGTAAGTGAAGCTGTGAGGCATATGTTAATGTAGCTATGTACTATGGGTATGCATATAAGTGAGTCAGAACACCAATAGTATAGTGGTTACAGCATCCGGCCAACGTGAATGCAGTCCCGGGTCAACTACGACTACAGCACATATAAGTTTAAAGTGTAATGAATGCATCTGTGCTGTAAAGACATTTAAATATGTAAAGGTGAACGTGTGTTTTGCATATGTCCATTAACCGGATTACAGATATTTTACTGGTACCGTCACAATTAATAAAGCCCACGTAAGCACAAAGTCTTAGTAAACATATGTAACCCACAATAAGGATATGCAAGTGCACCTGCCTGTGTGTAATCCGCTCACACCATAGCAAATGAATGCTGTTTTCTACACGTTTATTTATGCATCTATATGTGGATATATATATTTGTGTATAGATATATATCCACAGACTTAAACTAAATAAATATATGAAATAAAGAATGTACAGACACACACACACACATATATATATATATATATATATATATATATATATATATATATATATATATATATATACACACACAATACATTAATTGATATATACATAACAAACATATAAACATATGTCCTTGTAGATATAACACATGTACATAAATAGGTTACATCATAGCTATTATGGATAGACATACAGACATGCAAGAAAGGTAAATACACTGCTGCTTTCCAAACCATTGCCCAGAAAGTACCAGTGTGCCAAATGTGCAAGTTCTACTCTTTAAACATGGATATAGGTGTCCTTTGCAGGACCCCAAAAATTGGTCCACTACAGGCACCGTCCTGTAATGATCGAAGCAAAGAAAGTCACATCCGCAGCTACAATATAGCTGTACATGCAACAGTAGCTTGTGCAAGGGTAATAACACATGGGTTGACAGAATGTATGACATATGTCCCGATACGCGGAGAGAGGATAGTGGTTAGAAGTGTCTTCATACTTTATTATCGCTCACATTAAATATGTCTTATGACTACTGTGGAGGGGTGTCAGGTATGGGAATCATGGGTATGCAATAATGGGCCTAGGTTCCCAGGTGTTGGTTGGCACAGATTTAGTAGGTCCACCTCATGGAAGTGATTAATATTCCTATGTGGGTATAGCACCTGCCTATACCTTCCAAAAATGAAGAACCCATCTACTGGATATTGTGTAAACCATCGGGAAAAGACGTAGGGACTTATATCAGTGTCATGTAAGCGATTATCATGGACGTACATGCATACGAATAAGATGGTAACCATACATCTCAACCTTTCAGAATAAGACATCTGGACAAAGGCATATTAAAATAAGTACAAATAGGGACTATTTTAAATATTCCTCTGACAAAGTTAGAACGTTGATAGAATAATGGATAATTCATTAGTATGACTGTTTTGAGGGTTATTAATTATAAAATACTAATGTCTGTCATTATTATCTAACCTTACAGTCCTTAATGACTTGCCACTAATTTACCAGAACGGCACAATATTATGAAAAAAGGAACAACATTATAAGTCTAAGTTCGTGACATTTACCCAAAATGTGTACAGTTGAGAGCTATGAAGGTAACCCTGTCCTAAATAAATGTACAGAACTAGTGATATCAGGTGGACAGGTGTGAAGAAAGACGTGATGACAAATGACAAAACATGTATAAGTCAAAAGCATGTACCTCGATAAATGTGAATGAATACTTATGCCCTGTGATAGTCAATGTGGAAGGTTAATAGAAACAAAATAAATGTGTCCCTCAGGGTGTTATGCAGTGTCCCCGATACAGTGTTCAGTCTCCCACACTCGCATGTGAGTTCTGCCACTGACGGAAAGTGCAAATACTGGCGAACACATAAGGTAGATGATAGCATAATATGTTTTGATTAGCACCTGTTGGCTTTTGTGAGGAACACAACACTCTGGGCGGGTGTGTCCTGCAAAAGGAATGTAATGGCATCTGGCCTGTGATTTCTTCTTGTGTGTAGTGGTGTAATAAAATGATATATCTTGTATCAGAAACAGATACATGTTATAGGAAACAGTATTATAGACTATACTACTACAAGAAAAATCTGAAGGTATGAAAAGCGCTGAAGTAGTCAGTTTAGTATTGACCGCAGGTATGTGTTGACGTGTCAAATGTCACAGCTGTATATATAGTACCTATAGGGCTGTCACCTTTACAAATGATGAAAGTGGGAGCTGCTCTGTAGAAATGTCAGATGTAGCAGGTCAAAACATACCTACAGCAATGCATACTCCACAAATAGACATATTAGCACAGAGCAAAGCTTAGGCCAGGAGTCATGGAGCCTTGGCCGGCATGTATGAGTAGAGTAAGAGTAGAGCAAGGCAAGATGTCTGCCGAGCTATTCAGCAATATCCTGTAGGGGCGTGTAAGACAGCCCCTAAAACGAACATCACACGGACAATGTTTGGATATGCAAATTACCCCATTTGTAGGTGAAAGCTATGCAAATGATGTAAATCTAAGATACATGAAACAGTAAGCTTTCCATGCAACAGTAGAGTTATGTGAAGAAATGTACTCGGATGTTAACCGAGTTAGGTTCTGCAAGTAGCTAAACGGAGCAATGTCAGCTGCAAGTAAAGGATGAATTTAGTTGAAGAAGCATGCCAATGCCCAAATATAAGGCCAGTGGCATATTTTTCCATTGGAAATTAATAAAACTCTATTTGTCCTCCCCCGATCTCCGGTGTGTAAGCGTAGCTCAGCGGCACAAAAACGTGCTGCGCTTTTAAAACAAGAAAATTATTTAAAATATACATAGAAATTGTAATTTTAGTTAAAAGTTAGTTCACCATGCAGGTGAATGGCAAGATGAAGACAACATGGCTACTGAGTACTGGTTGCTATGTGTGGAAGCGCTCTGTCAGAGATGTAACCAAGTATTAGTAAGCAATCTGATGCAATTGAGGCTGAGGATAGTGAATCACAATTTGTCATGCCATATGGGCCAAGCCACTACAGTGTAAGAGTAGGTCAAGGGGACTATCAGAGTAGAAGATAGGTGACATCATGAGTGTGTATGTATAAAACACTGTAATCCTATCGGAGCAGTGTGTCACATGTTTGCTGTCAGTTACTCATCAGTGGAAGAGGCGTGTTATGATTTATCCTAGGTAAAGTCAAGAAACTAACGGTGTATGCCATGGATATCACTGATGTTTCTTGCAAACCTGCTTACAGTGTGTTCGCGCCTGTGCACGCCTGTAAGCCTGAGTAAGCATGTGTGCATGCGTGTCAGCCCATGTGCGCGCGTTGAAGAACGAGTAAGCTAGTGTAAGAATGTTGAAGCCCGTGTAATGTCATGTAAGCCAGTGTACACGTTTGTAAGCATGTATAAATCTGTACTACACACATCACACACGTACTGCACACTCTGAAACACATGCTGCCAGTACTACACACGTCAGTCAAATGGCACATGGATGGATAATAGATCTGCAGAATTAACAGTGTTGTAAATTATACTGCATTGATGGTCATAGCTGCAATGCATCATGCCTGCTTATATACACCTAGAAGGATATCACACTTTGTGTTAACAACATTTTAACATTAATACAGTGCTATAAAGCCACCCTGTGCATCAGCACCATGTTAGTCTGTTCCTGCATCACTGTTACACATTACAGGTGGTGGCACAGGTGTCATCATATGCACAGGGTATGGTGTTTCTTTTCCAGAGCCTGTCATTGAGCCATCCAATCAACATGTATGTATGTGTGTGTGTGTGTGTGTGTGTGTGAGGGACAACAGTGTTTGCATGGCCCAATGTTGATGCAATGTGTGTGTATCTGTTAGCCCTAGCTGTTTGTTTCATGTGTGTGTGTCTCTGAATGTACACAGTTTCAGCATGTGTCAGCCATATACAGGAGGTTGTGGGACAGTCACAGACCATACCTGCCAGGCTGTACAGATCGCCATTATTGGCCATGGACACCCCTCCATGCATTCAACAATATTCCAATCCTGCACCTGTCAATGTATACACATACATTCTTGGGATCTGTATCACAACCTGTGGATAAACAGGAGTCAGTAATGTTAACCTGATTTGCATAGTATTGTCAGTTAACACATAGTTATATGAGCCATACTCATCCTCCAAAGTAATAACCACTGCTGACTGTTGCTGAAATGTGCACATGACCGTTTAAAGGTGCTGTACTATCATTGTTTTCAATGTCCCTTGTAATACCCAGCAATAAAATAACTGGTCACTACACAACTATAACCCAGGATCACTACAGCACACAGTATGTGCACTATCACAGAGCTATAGCAGATTTACATGCATCAAAGGTGATCACGTACAGATAATGCAGCACATTCAATAGTGCTAATATCCACATACATATCTATATCTATCTACATTACATGTATATATAGATATACACACACACACGCACACACACTTGGCAGGGTTGGGATCAGAACACAAATCTAACTACCTTCTCACACTACAGCATTACGCATGTACAGACCGCGCTACCGTGATTACTAGATCACAGCATTCACACAGGCATACGTCTAGATTGCTGGCATCAGCATCAAAGACAAAGACGCCGTACAGATTCAATGGAGAGTGAATAGTGTAAAAGCAATGTACTGTTGTCATGCAGCGGGAAACTTACACACACACATGGCAGGATTGGGATTAGAACACAGACCTAACTACCTTATCATACTACAGCATTACGCATTTACAGAACGCGCTACTGAAATTACTGAACACAGTGCTCCCAGAGGCATACTTCTAGGTGGGTGACATCATCCGTAAAGGCAAAGACGCCGATAGGGAATGTATGTGGTGTGAGGCATCTAAAAGCATTGCCGTGTCCCCAGTCAGCTGGAAACACACACACACACACACACACACACACACACACACACACACACACATAGACACAGAGGCACACACTTTGTCAGGGCTGGGAGTCGAACATACACCTAACTACCTTATCACACTACAGCAATATGCATTTACAGAACACACTACCAAGATTACTGAACACAGCACTCCCAGAGGCATACTTCTAGGTGGGTGACATCATCCTCAAAGGCAAAGATGCTGATAGGGAATGTATGTGGTGTGAGGTGTCTAAAAGCATTACTGTGTCCCCAGGCAGCTGGAAACAAACAGACACACACACACACACACACACACACACACACACACACACACACACACACACACACACACACACACACACACACAAAGAGGCACATACTTGGCAGGGCTGGGAGTTGAACATATACCTAACTACTTTATCACACTACAGCAATACACATTTACAGAACGTGCTACCGAGATTACTGAACACAGCACTCCCAGAGGCATACTTCTAGGTGGGTGACATCATCCGCAAAGGCAAAGATGCCAAAAGGGAATGTATGCGGTGTGACGCTGACTGTCCTTCCTCTATGGCCGCTGGTGATGCGGTATGTGTTGACAGCAGAACTGTGTGTGGGGAAGAGGGGGACATAGCTGGGATGGCAACCATTGGAACAGATTCAGCCCCTGACAACCCTACCTGTACCTCATGCATATGTTCATCACAGCTAGTATCTGTGGGGACACTAACATCAGATGGACCGCAGGAGGGTAACGCACCTACATCACCTGTGAATGCAAAGAAAGACTCTAAATTACAATAGACACACACACAGACACACACAGACACACACACCATGCATGCGTTTTGACAGACGGCATGCAGCATGCCTGTGATACAGCAGACGGCATGCAGCACAGACATTAATAGTGTTAGTAAGCATACCCCCTGGGGTGCACACTACAGCAAGCAGGTGTCATATCAGTAGCCATGCCGTTCACACAATCATGGTAGTATGCATGCATCCCCATGATACACCATGTGGACCAGAATAGGATAACAGTACACATGGCTGACGTGACCTTGACATGTAATCTGCTGACGTGTGCATTAACATGCATACATGTCTGACACAATGGTGTCCTGACACATGTACAGCGTAGTAATGGGCATCACATTGCGGTGTTGTCTGTATGCCCTACAGGTAAAATGCATGTTTAGCAAATGTGCATGTGCATGGAAGGATAGTGTGAGCCATCTACATTGCTCTACAGTATGAAGTACAGACACTGTGCCATTGCATGGCATCATGAGGTGTCTATATTGCTATACAGTGCATGATATGTACACATTGCATAGCCTAAATTGCATGCATACCCATGACTTAACTGTTGATTGTGACCCACGATGCTGAGATGTATACACACCAAACCATGCTGTGTCATGTGACAGGTCACTGGAGGGCCTACAGATGACACCCCTGCACAACAACTACAGAGTCTTAGCTGCCTGGCAACCATGTCCACACATAATGGACTTGTCAATTCACCATGTCCCACATGACATTGATGCACCACACACACGAGGTGCACAGCTAACGGTGATGTCCAACAGCAGCAAGGGAAATGTACAGTATCTGTGGCCTGATGTGGTGTCAATGTCTGTGGAAGCTGTAGAGGTGACTACTGCCATGCTATAACACAGGCGTGATGTTCAACACATCTTATATGGTAGACATCAGTGACACCTCCACTGGCTGTGCACAGGCTTTTAGGATGTCCAGTGTACCACATCAACTGTATAATCGGTCAACTAAGGCTATAATTGGACCATGTGTGGACAATGTGAAACAGGGTGTATACACATCTTCTACTGTGTGGCTATGTAACTCTGGCCATCCCCCATGGCCATGTGTGCACATGTGTTGGACAAATGTGTGTGATGGCCATCTATCACACATGTCTGTATTATCCCATATGACATACACCCATTGATGTCAGATATGTCACCATCCACAGGGGCTATGCAGACAACAGGTTGTATGTGGGGTATGGGTTAGGGGATAGTGTGACATTATTGCAGCCAATACACTACTTGTCTGGGACATGTTAGATGGCACATCACAATGTGTGCACCCAATGCAAGAGCATATAACACAATGGTGACTCCTGTGGGCTGCCCATATCACAGCTCACTTTGTGGTACTGTTTGCATACCACACGTGTTGGTCCAATGTATAGTACATATGCCTCCATTGTAGAACACCTCCACCATTGTATGCACAGCTGACAACACATGTAGCAAGGACAAATACTCTGCTTTAATGTCGGTGTATCATTTGCTTTGTATAATATTGCACATGGGTGGCCTGTGTGAATGATAGGTGACGTGACCTGTATATCGCGAATGGAACGAACATCAAGTGTACAAGTGTTAACTGGCCACATGATGAATAGATCTATGCTTTAACATGCCTGATACTGATAACAGTCTCACCTGCAATGGAATCATGTCTGTGCGGCACACCAGAGGTACCTTTATAGGGGTGACACAGCAGTATGAACATTATACATGACTGTATGACAGCCACAGGGCGCACTGTGCATGTTAACATATTCACCTGTACAACAGCATATAGTATGCACATGTGTGCATACACATGGTAGCATACCATAGTATGCGGCATGTGTGTCCACATACCATGCATATGTTGTTACATTACATAATGTACAGTGACACATGCACGTAAATGGGATATAGTAGCCATATGTGAAGTACTGACTTATCAGGAAACTCCAGGCTCATTGGTTGGGAGACACCCACCTTCACGATGGCAGCTAGTGTTTGTGGATGCTGTTCTGAGGGTGTCCCCAGACTGGCCAGTAGCTCCTCAGTGTGTGTGAGTGGGGGCTGGGTTGGTTGCCCACCACCTGTTCCACCTTGTTCCCTGGCGATTGCAGTGGCATGCTGTTTTGCATGTCATATCAAGTCCGTGCAGTGTCTGCGCACCTACTGGTAGGTGCGGTTATGGCCACCCATATTGTTCACCCTCCTGCAAATTTCCTGCCACAGGTCGTCCCGCTGCTGGGCATGCTGTGGCATTTGGCTGAACAACACCTCATAGTTCTCATGGAGGTACGGGATGAGGACGTCATCCTCCTGGTGGCTGTACGCTGGAAGGCGTGTACGTGGCATTATCTGTAAGACATAATGATGGTGACAGGTCACAGTTTCAGAGATGTACAAGAGATACTGCTGCACATACATTTCTATGACATCTAGTACATCTGCACAGTTATCTTTGCAAATCATCATGACACTGACAAGACTGACATGTTTGTGTTACACACATGTAACACCCGTTATGCATTGGATATCATCACCATATATGTGTGTCACCTCATTACAGTGTTCATACTCCATGTGAATGCTGTCTTGATGTGGGCATGTCTGTTTGCCTGCACTGGTCTTCTTACCTATTTGCACATGCCTGAATGTGTCCAGGGTAATGCTGTTGACCTTGATGCTGTGTATATGTCACATATCAATACAGACACAGCCTTAATGGACTTAAGCAGTGACAATGCACACATACGCATGGAAACCTGTACATGCATGTGTTTTGCCATATCCATCTAGACAGCACTGTACAGCTGTTCAACATCCTGCCACAGATCGCCTGTGTTGCACATGTGATAGACATGGACAATGGCTAGTTGGATGTCATTCGCAGGGATGGTTATCAACTATAGCATGTATGGGCAAGGTTTCCTAGCTTTATCCAACAGCCATTATGCCACCGCTAGGTGCATCAGTGCCACATTACTGATCCAGACAGTTGATACTACATCTACAATGCGTCCATCACACCATGTATGACAGGGATGACATGTGCAGCTTTGATGGACAGGGTTGCTTGGTATGGTGGGAGTATGTCACATGTATGGCACAGGGATCTGTCCAGCATGTGGCGATCCTAGTATTAGGACGGTGGCTTTCCATGACGTATGTCTTTCAGATCAGCATATGGACATGTAGTATGTCCATCATCATAGTGTAGCACATGTCTTTATGCAAGGTGGACAGCATGCTGTATAGTGGAGGTGAGGATTGTGAAGGCTGGTATCACCCATCCACGCATGGCCATTACCCCTTAAAGGTGATATGTGATCCAATATTGGTCACCCAAGTGGTGTGTATGTCTGTCCAATGATCTCCGTGCTCATGGATGGCACCCTGTCATGACATGGGTACCTCGTATGACTACCTAAGGGGCCTGGAGATGTCACCAAGTCAGGTAGGTGTACTGCACAGCACCATCCCTTACACAGTGTCCATAATGTTGACCACAGCCTAGGTGGTAGTTAATGGGTACAGGGATGTTCACCTAGCGGTGACAATGCTGATATCATCCATCAGAATGTGCACATATGTCACACACCTCACCCACATAGCCCACTCTGTATGTTGTTCACAACACTGACACAGCTATTGCTCATAGGTCATGGCCAGTCACATCCTTACATACACAGATGCCTGACATTTGTCTGTGTGGTATGGGCTACAATGAGGGTGGAGTACAACACATTAACCCTGTTTTACTGTAGCTGGCACTGGTGTGATATGCACATGTCACTCTGGCACCTTTTGTAGTTGTGAGTCTGTCAACAGACCACTGGTAGAAGACTCCTGTGACATACAAATGCATTTGTAATCAAACATACGTACTGTCTTGTACATCTGTACTGCTAACATCTACATTGATAATAGTTCATGAACATGCAGACCATACTCAGCAGGGTGATAGTGCGGTGCCACCCATTATGACTGTCATCACCACTTGTGGCTTGATATTATCCAACACCCTATCTGTATTTTATGTTCATGCTCAGCACTTGTTCAGAACTTGTGAGCATGTCATGAGCTACTGATTAATATAGCACCCATTCCACACCATTTCCCACAGGTACACTGTCTGTCCTCACATTTCCAGCTTGCTTACAGTACAACAGCTGTTGTAGACACGTAACTCACATATCCTGTGAGACATGGTTGTATATACAGGCATGTCCAACTGTCACTTACCAGTGCTATTGCCTGTCTATATGATGGATATGTTGTACATGTGGCAATAGAGCAATTGTCTCATGTACACATTCAATGCTCACCTCCCAACATACGACACTACAGCCTGTGGGGGATGCACATATGGAGCCCTGCTGGGGGTAATGCTGTCACCAACTCTGACTGCACCTGACAGTTGTGTGGGATGTGTAACATTCGCAACACACCCCACTCATCACATAGTCTCACATGATCTCCACCACAGGCCACACATACGAGGACAACTTCTGCAGTACCTCTCCATACTCTGTGTAGGCACCAAAGACAGCCCCCATCACCAAACACAACATCACCAACTTATAGCCCACAGACTCATGTGTGCCCATCACATACAGCCAATAGGGTGTTATAACATACACAACACACCAGTCATAGGTGACTCTGTAGGCAGTCACACTGCTGTTCCACTCAGCAGGCTACACAAGGCAATAGTCGCTTACATCTTGCTGTCAGGTAACTGGTTCTACAATATAACCTATGCACCCATGCCACACCTCACCAGGTACGATGTGACTGTCATTTTCCATGTTAGTGTGACTGCCCTGAAATGCCACTTCACAGACTACGTGTGCAGGTACATGCAATAGCTCACCATTCTTGTAGCCCTGAAGGTGTGGGCCAAGCCCTGGGGAGCATTATGCATTCATCCGGACCTGATATCACTGTACGATGACTGACTGTGTCACTTCAACAGTTGCCTATGCTTTTGCTGTCATTCCACATGCATCTGGTATCTGTCTGCTTTGACTGACCTGGTTAAATAACACAATGCTTTGGCACAGATGACCTGCATCTGTCAGCCCCGGGTGTACAGATCACATGTAAGGCTCTTGCTGCTTCTATACTGCCTGTCTTGCACAGTTTGAAATAACAGTCACCGGCAGAATGGGAACTGGCATGCAAAACATGGGGTCATGTGACACAATGCTTGACATCTTCCTCTGTGACACACACAGGCAAGGCACACCTTATAATGCACCACTTCAATATCTCTGCAGTGACTGGGACCTGCCTCTAGGCTCTGCAGAGCACACCTGCAATGACAGGTTATGGACAGACCATACCTTTCAGGCATGTACCTGGGCCGGCACACCCACAGCTGAGGTGTTCCCATATTCCACTATGTTGTACATACATCCTGGCTAGTTACTTAGCACAATGCATCAGAGGTGCACCATGTGCAACTAACTGTGTCCGGAACTGCTATACACATTGTAACAAGCTATGGATTCAACAACATACCCCACGGTTACCAGACCTCATTTGTTGGTGTACTGGACAGTAGGGCTCAGACAGCTGCTACTGATGTGAGACTGACACTACCCCACACTTAACTGGGATAGCCAGTCATGTACCGACACATCCGTGAGTCATAACCTCCACTCAGCTGGATCAACCTATACACACCACCTCCAAGACCAACATTATCCTTGACATGAACACTACCAACATGTGACTGGTGTTCCACACCTGGGGTTATCCCCTCATTGGTGGATTCCGAATGTATGCTGATCACCCTTTTAGCCACATCCTGGCACCACACCCTTCACGGCATACACAGTACATGAGTACTACAACACCTAATACAGACATCTTATGACAGCGGTAGTTAACGTCATGACACCCGTGCAGATGGACAATGCACATACAAATGTTGAAACATACCCCAGTGCACTTCATTAGCACGTACACAACTGCATGGATCATGCTATTCCACACAGAGCCATGATGGTACCCACCAGATAACAGACGCCACTCTGGTGGTCAAGTTCCATGGACATAATTTACAACAACGGGTGGAGGCTGTTGCACAGTGGTGTGCAATCCCATGGGTGGGGTAGCTCACTGGTCAGCCTCGGTAGGGCCACGGGATCCCTCATCATGGTGGTATGTCAGTAGTCATTGGCAATAACCACATCTGCTCTCACATACAACAGTCACTCAGGAACATTACAGAACCAGGTGATGTTGGATTTGATGCTAACATTACACCCTCTCACTCACTACAGGGCCACAATCCATGCAGGAACATTGTGGTGTCCCTGTGGTCACCTACACAGCACTAACCTGCACTCTATATGTCCAGGGACACTGGACCCATGTCACCTTCCAAAATCCCAGGCTGTGATGTCCACAAACCTCTGAAAGACATGTCTCCACACTAGGCCACCATATTCAGTAATAGCCTTGTATCAGACATTGTGGCCCCTGAATGGTACACAGCAACAGATATCACACTCCACACAGGTGGTGCCACAATGCACGAGTGGGACTATTGTCCTACACACCTGACTAGACTGTTCTGCATGGCTATGGGGCACATCATCATGGGCATCATTCACAGAGAAATTGTTGGGCTCCGGTCCTTTGATGCCACCCGGGTTGGACTTGTTAGGGCCAGAGCATAGCTCCTACACCTGGTGGACTCCTTTCATACAGTTACCAGGGTAGTTGATGATGGTACAGGGGTCCACACAGCCTAGATTGTCCTCTCATTGCCTTTCAGCACCGTTCTCCATTCTGGTATTGACAACATGCACATCCACCTGCATATCATACCCTATGTCTCAGGATTTTATGCAACATGGTTCATGGACAGGACACACACAATGAAGGTAGCATACCATAGTACCTACTGCATTTCAGTTACACTTAGCATACCACAGTCCTCAGTCATAGGGCCCCTCATGTTCAGTATATGCTTCCCTGAGGTATAGGCTAGCACAGAGGGACTTTCCCTGCCTAGCTTTACAACCCCCTGCGTACAAAGTGCCATGATTGATCCACCAGCTGATACTGACTCCATCCATACGGGTGTCACTGTGACTGATACCTGATATGAATATCATGGCCTCAAGCTGCATGACACAATGTGCATGAACATCACCTTTGCATTACACCATTCACAAAACTAACTATCACATAGGTGGTAGTCCCCTACATACATGTCCCATTGTACGTGTTCGTAGTACACACGTATGTCACACCCACTCCTGTGATTACCATATTGCCACTGTGGCGTGGTTATCCTTCTACGTGGCCGCACTTATCTGTACTGGCTGTGTAGCTGGTACATAGGCACCCATTGTACCTCTGAAATCCAGACTTCTACACACATTCAAGGGTACAACACCCCATTTAGGGTGTACCTTACACAACAGCTACAGCTTTACATACCACAACATTAACACGCCATGACGTTTATTGAGCTCCGACAGTTAAAGTATGCGGCTGAACTACGGACACCACGTCTGTACACATTTGCATACTACATACTCAGGGGTGACCTCTGCTGAACAGACAGGGCCCATGTCCACAACAATATTAATGGTATACTCCACATATGCGACATAAGCAAAAGCCACTGTGAGCAACATGCTCATGGATATGTGCACACATGCAATGATGAGTGGGATGTGCTTGAGGGTTACATTCCCAAACCGGACACTCACCATGCTTTGGAACATGATTCCTATGTACATCACGCAGGGACACTCAGTATCACTGTTCATGTGATACCTCACTTGGTGGATGGGAGATACATGTACACCAGGGATCACTGCAGTGGCTGTACTGTGCAGAGATGCAGGTAACACATGGCTCTGCTGTTCACAGGACACTACCCTAGAGAGGTGCCACTGGTGTGAACACTGTAGTTACGCTTACACATAGACTTGTCAGACTGCATACTACCCCACTATGAACCTGTGAAGCTATTACATGTCCTTTGTGCATAGTTACTTGGTAGCCCTTCCATTTAGATTAGCTATCATGCTATTACAATGTCCAGTGACTACAAGCCATATGTATCCTGTTATTGTACATGCCAATAGACGATACCTTTGGTATGCATGATATGCCTGTTATGCTGTGTAGAATATCTGACATATCTCCCTACAATACTATACATTACACATATTTTACATAGTATCCCATAATGCAAAGCATACTTGCACAGCGGGACCACCTTAGACATGTCATTGTCGTTATATGCCCATACACATGCCTACTGTGACAGTATATCAACATATACTATCCCCTGCTATGGCACTTACTTGTTGGATATACCCTACCACTGATGGTGGGTTGTATGGAATTGTTCTGCTAAAGCCCTCATGTAGCATCCCTTGTGGTGTCTGTGATGGTTACCTTGTGGCCCACTGCTGGACGCTCAGTTTCTTCAAGCGTTAGTATGCTCAGCAAGACATCACTACATAAATACCTTTTCCCACTTTATGCATTGCGGACACTTTTAATTAATGCAAACCAGGCTATACATACACAAAATAATTAATACAAAACATGCTATACATACACTTACATACCTAGTGTTCTACATACCTTGTTATCGTTCCGGACTTTTGTCTCTATCTCTCGTACACTGTTTAAATAGTTATATGGTATGAGCATACGGTTTGAATGTCTGGCAAGTCATCCTTATATACGTCGATACCTGTAACATGTGGTTTCCTGCTGCCAATTGGTGTTCCTGAGTGACTAATTACTTGCACATCAGCTGTGCAGCTACTCCATTCGCCAATTAAGCTGCAACAGTGGGGTATAATTGAATTCTCCACTCGGGCATTGCCCATTTGCCCTACCTTCGGGGAGACGGCCTGTATTGTGTTTTGTTGTGTGTAATTGCAACTGTATGTATAGAGACAAGTATACTTTGGATTCATGTCCCCCGTGGATTGTATGTGATGGCTAGAGTATGTGGTTCAACATGTGGGTGTACCTGTCATCCCAACCATCTGATAACAGACTATTGTAAACAAAACCTGTAACATCACCGTTTGCTCCATTATACAATGGCTACAATTTTGCATGGCGCCTTTAATTGTGTCTTTCACAAGGTATGTTGATGGTTCTGCAGATGTAATTGACTGACTGGATGTTTGTGCTGTAATTACAGTCTGTATTGCTATAGTTTCTAGTGCGGGGGATGTCGGTGGGTGTACGTAGCATATACAGATTTGTGGGGCTTGCATTTCTACATATTACAGATATATATGTGTGTGGGCCCCTTCCCTAATTAAAGAGCTATCAGTTAGTAGACTTATGTTATGGGATTTTACATTGGGCCATTGTTAATTGGTTTCTATATAGTATGAAGGTAAGGTTGATACTTCCATACCTCTGGAATTGCAGAGATATGTAAAGGGATATTTCTAAATGACAGCTATCCCGTGTATTTCTGTCCCAGATATTTGCAGTCATTGCAGTTGTGTTGGTGACAGAACCTCTTTGCCATGGGTTGCCACCTTTTCATATGGCCATTGTTGCACACTTGCGGGACACACAGTGGTGTTTACAGGCTGACACATAGCTATGGTCAGTACACAGGATAGCACATACTTTTATCCGCAATACATACCTATTGTTGTGGGACTTTGGCTACCTATCATATTGCATGTAACATTTACGTTTCTTACATACAGGCATAACTATTTCATGCAACTATTGCATAATATATGGGACATAATAATGTAGTACAATCTCGAACATTTTCCCTTTGTAATGTTTTATGCCAGGACACACCTGCCCAGGGAGGGGCTGTCCCTCCTAATGTGGGACAGGTGGTAACCGTATGCCTACGGCTAGCTATACCCACACCTACCGTAATGATCTACCTCTGAGTTGGCACTAACAGACACACGATGCGGACACACACACACACATTACAGTCACACGGAAATGCACATGGCATCCTCAACACACACACATATACAGACTACGGCATTCACAAACACAGTTGAACACAGTACCTACGTGGACCGCAACACCGACAGTGGTAACTAAATGTCCCTTCATATCGTCATAGTAGTACTCGCGGTTCTTATCTTCTGGTACTGTGTTCTTTCGATCTCTCAGCCTCGTGGTTACGCGTGTCCGTATGTTATACATTCCATAGTTGGTGATATCCTATTTATTTGTACCTCCAAGGGGTTATGAATGTCGTTGACCTATCTATATATTTGCAGATATCGGTGAATCCGTATATATCAACATATATCACTCTATCGCCCTTTCTATCTGTATTATATATATATGTATATATGTGTATACATATATATATATATATATATATATATATATATATATATATATATATATATCTATATCTGACAGGGAAATTGACAGGCAAGCTACACCTTTCATTGTGTACTTGTCGGTGTATACTGTTTCCTGTACTCTGCACATTTGTGCCTGTACCTGTCACATTACACACCTGCCGAAGGTTAGGGTTACCAGCTGTCCCACTTTGCGAGGGACAGTCCCTCTTTGGGCAGTTGTGTCCTGCAAAATATTTGTAAACATGGCAAATGCCCTGAGATTTTAGGACATACTTATTTCCTGTAGTTTATGTAATAGTTGCATAAAACAGTTATTCTGTATCTGAACCTCCTATATGTTATAGAAACAGAGTAAATAAGTAAACATTACAAGAATAAGCTTTTATCTAGGCAAAACAGTGAAGTTCTGATTTTCATACTGGCCGGGTGTATGTGTCGGCCTGCAGACATCTGACGTATGTCTCACATTGGTCATTTGAAGAGGTGGCAACCCTACCGTAGGTACATCTTGGCTAGCAATAGTGTTAGGTGATTGTATACATGATTGCGTGTTCTACTTCTGGCAGTGGTCGTTTTACCCTGCAGAGCAGGCGCTATTAGTACAGGGGTGAATAATGCTGGTTTCACCTGTTCTGGACATCACTGACCGTGATCTGCGTGATATTCGTAGAAGCTTAGCCCTGTTTTGTGCATATCCGTATAGTCATATTTAAACGTCACTTACCAGCAGTGGGCAATGCATATTCCCACTAACGTGTACTAAACATGATCTGATGACCTGCATCTGACATGCATTACTCGTGCCTTCGTAATTACGTTACATCCCTTGCAGGACATGGGACCGAAAACATGCACGGTGGTCACTGCATTTAACACTTGGACATCTGTGATTTGTACACGTGATATGTCGTTTTGTATGTGGAGTATACTACAGCTGTTACTCCATACTGCACTTACATGGGTAACTCAGTTAGTTTACATATTGATGAGTCCAGTTAATGGTATGTCCATGTGATGTTTACTGGATATGCTCCGGCATTGGGTATATATATCACAGTGAGCCACACATGATACTGTGCTACACCTTCAAACGACCATAGGTGGAGCATGCTGGGGTGACGAATACCTGTCATGGGTACACCCCATGCCTTGACACAACATCCATGATTACATTATGTGGAGCGCCTCATTAATGCAGCAGGGAATCTGTGCTGAGTGTGTGCAGAACAATGCTTACACACATGTGCTCCCGCGATTGCCTCTGCTCCACTAAGCAACAGTTGGTTACTCGATGTTGTGGCAACAGCAGACACTGTTTGCCCCGTTTGGTGTATGGCCTCTGACAATCGGGCGTGTACCTACCGATGTACTTGGGAACCTATACACACAGCACCAACATATGCTGATAGGCGCATGTACTGTTCAGGTGTTGACATTCCGTGTTCCAATAGCTGTTGTGTGTACAATGTTTGAGGGCTGCCTATGTAGGATTCACACAGTGGGCCACCTATACATTACAATTTACAGGTGGTCATGTTTGTGTGCCATCCATTTTACTGTGTGTGCAGGTGGAGAGGTGTGTCAGTCCATAGGGTCTTACACTGTCAGAGTATGTGATATACATTCCCTCTTTGCCAAGGGGTAGGCATATTGGGCACACCTCCATCTGCCTACTGCGGCTGGCACAGTGTGTTTGTGGTCTGAATCCCTCTGTGCCTGTGATGGCCTTGGCAACTGCGGTGAGCTATGAGGGCCTTCACCATTTTGTCCCTGCTGCAGCTGTTTCCGCAGGATCATATTATGTACCATGGTACATACTATGACGATGTGGGCACAAGTGCCTGGAGAGTACTGCAAGGCTCCAGCAGATGTGTACAAGCACCGGAACTGTGATTTCAGCATCCCAAACACACGCTCTATGATGATTCTGGTTTGTGCGTGTGCCTCATTATGGCGTTCTTGCATGGGTGTGTGTGCATTTCTGATGGGAGTCATCATCCACGGCTTCAGTGCATAGCCAGCATCCCCCACAGGGTGGCCATGTGGGATGTCCCCCCTGACAAATACCTGATACAGCTGTGAGGCATGCCAGATATTGGAGTCATGGTAGCTTCCAGGGCTGCCAGCACACACATCCATGATAATGCCCTGGGCATTGCACATGACCTGGCAGTTGATGGAGTGGAATCCTTTGTGGTTTATGTAGCGCCTACCATGCTCACCAGGTGGTGACTTGATATGTATGTGCGTGCAGTCTATCGCACCCAGTACCTCCAGGTAGTGTGCCACATGGTGGAAGTGACGCATATTGCTGGCCAACTCCTCCTGAGTTCGGGGAAAGTATATATGCTTATTGGCATGTGGTAACATGACATCCAGGAACTGGTGTAGTACCCTGGATGCTGATGCCTGTGAGATCCCCATTATATCTCCAGTTGGCCTTTGAAAGGTAGCTGTGGCTGGTATTTGCAAGCTTACACATACCTTCGTGTCCACTGGGATGGGTTCCCCTCTGTTCTTTCTGGTTCTCAGGCGTGGCTGGCACAGCTCCACCATTTACTGTAAGATGTCGCTATCCACCCTGTAATGCTCTACTATCTCCAGATCATGTATCCCCTGATAGCTTACCCTTGGTCTGAACACTCTTCTCCTCCTCTGGGGCCTGCGGTGGTTGTCGGCATCATCCTCCACAACACCATCAGTCTCTAACACATGCTGATGAATCTCAGCTATGGCAGCTCCCAACATGTACATTTTAAAAGTTCCCCATGTGTTTATACCTATGGTGCAGTGTTTGGGAATACACAAGTGTGTGTAGGGTGCTTTCACGCTTTATACTATTGTGCTGTGAACACCGATGATATCATAGGGTGTGTATGTATGATCGTAGCTACAGGGTACCTTATGTGTTTTACTACTGGAACTACTATTGTGGTGCCTTTGGTGTTGAATTACATTTGGATGCCGTGGATTACCTCTTGACCTTCCCTTTACATTTCTGCATGTTCCACCTACCATTTTCTGACATGCATCCAGCAGCCTGCTTTCATTTGTACTTTCCTAGACCTGGCTTATCTTGCGTAATGTGTTCTATTGCCGGTCTACTATCGGTTTGCTTTGCTCTGCTATGACAGATCTCCTATCTTTGCAATCCAATGTCTCCCCTCCTTTCTTTGCAATCCAATGCCTCTCCTATCCTGTTTTTCAGGTTTCTGCGAGCAGACTTGTCAGCTGCCATCGATTGGCCGCCGTGAGTTGATTGGTGTTAATTGCTCAGTAGTACTCCAATTACCCTACTTCGGCATTTCCTTCTTTTCTTCCCCTGTCCTTCCTGTTTGTGCTATTGTTCACGGCGCGTGCATCTGCTTACCAGATTTCGGGCACGTTTTCATCCCTGTACACATGCGCTTTCGGGCACCATATGTGCTCTCAGCTAAACGATTCTATACCTTCCTCCCCACCCCTGTCCTGCAGCTTTGCTTAGCAATGGCCAGGCCAGATTTGCATTGCTCCAATGTGCTTACTGCTACGGTGTCACATCCCTCTGCTGATGTCATGTATCTCCTCTGAGCCACTCCTCGGTGTTATAGCGGTGTGCCGTATGGTACATCCTTCATCTGGCGGGACGTTCGTGATTCAGTATTACCTGCCTCATTTGCATGGCGTTGACTACTAATTCATAATTACAGTGCCAAACACTGTCGCAGGCTCTTAGCAACCCTTGCACCTTGGTTGTGGTGTACCATGCCTACCATTGGCTGTGTATTTAACCATTGCATATGTTAACTTTGTAATACATGAGTCTGGTCCGCTTCCATAACTCCGATGTCATGTTTGGTAAAATGTAAACTGTGTTTTTTGGTTTACATTTCCGTGGGCTTACGCTACACCTGCACCACTTCATGAATCGCTATATGCCTTTATTTGCATGGTGCGACACTACACATGGGGTGATTAGCATACCTATGCCGAGGGCTGTGCAGTTCAGGCATATGCCGGTAGTGCATGTGGAATTGGATCGTACCTGAACCGCTCGACGGCCATATTTGGCATTATTCTGCCTACACTATGCCTGCACCTGGCGCAAGCTTCATGAATCCCGGGGATTATTTTTTTTGAGATGGGATACAAGATCTGAATTGTCTAGACATAGTAAAGCCTTGCTAAGTTTAACTCTGGGGTGCCAACAAATAATTACTAGAAAATGGAAAGCAAAATCTAAACCAACTCTATTTGAAGTACTGACTATCATAACCGATATAAGAGAACTGGAAGTGGGATCTTTAGAAAATGGTAGGAGCAAATTAAATAGAAAAAATATGGAAATCGTGGGAACAACACATGCAGAATAATTTTTTGGAGGATGAGTGAGATTTAAGGGAAGGCAGGAACTGAGCAATTTATTCAAACTTGATTTATGATAGTTATACAAAAAAAAAAAGAAAAAAAAACCATAGGTGATGTATAATGTTTGTAACGGGTCTATATCATATGAGCGAATCGCACAAATTGCGAATGCTCATAATATCGAACGTACCGGACCTCAAAGTGCTTTTTCTGAGATTGCAGTACAGTGAAGAATGGGATATTTGCCCTTTCCTCACTGTAGTGCGATCTCAGAGTTGGAATATATATATTTAGCAGGGGGGTGTGGGAGGACGCAGCCTACTACAATAGGAAGCTCGAGGTCTGGTACGTTCGATATTATGAGCGTTCGCAATTTGTGCAATTCGCTCATATGGTATAGACCCGTTTGTAACTAGGAACGTGTTAATATGGTTTCTTTTCTTTTACATAAGTGTATGTTTACCTAGGTCTTATGTGATAATTCAATAAAGATACACAAAAAAAAGACTGACTCTCCCTTGCCTACTGAGGGGACCTGAATAGGTGCAGAGGATGTGTTTCTCTTGGTACATGGTGGCTGTAGGGGTTACCACAGAGGGCTTTAAGGTAAAAGATGAACAGTTTGAGGTAGAACAAAGGGCCATAGCAGAGTCACTCACTTGTTGCTAAGGCAAATTGCTAGCCTGCTGTGCTGAGAAAGGCTGTTTGCTTAACTTTTTCTTTTTCTGGCTGGAAGAAGCACTGACCATGGGCCTAACAGTTTGTTCCACAGTCAAGGCATAAATGGTGCTTCTTTCCGAGAGAAAACAAGCAGCAAATTCTGGTAAAAATAAAGTCTTAAAAGTCACTTTTTCCACAGAAAAACACAGTAAAGCACACTTTGAAGCACTATACCAGCCCTGCAAAGTAAAATAAACACAATTTCTTGAGAGAAAAAAATGTTTTTCAGTTACTTTAAACAACATTTAAATTGACAGAAGAAAGAGCATGTCTGTTTAAAAGTACAGTGCGGTCTAATTACAGTCCATTAAGAGCTAACTCCTAGGTTTAAAATAGCTTTCCTGAAGAGGAAAGTAAAAATAATAAGCAATATTATTAGATGGAAGGGAGCTTATCTGCCCAGCAAAGGAACAACATAAGCATCTATCGATTTTGGAAAGCTTCAAAGGACTGTACCCTTCAGCAGTAATAAAGCTATGAAGGGCTTGGAGCCAAAACTTGTCTTCTAGTCTGTCCCACCCAAGCTGCCTGACAGTTTGCCCTAAAGATTTGGAAACAGTCAGTTATATCCTTGACAGGATATATCCCCCAAAAGTTAAGGCTACTGCAGCAGCGATCAATATGATGAACATCACCTTTAATGCAAAGATGGCTATCAATCTGGTCATTGTTACTTACACATTTTGAATTTCTTGTACAGATAACTAGCAATTATTTTTTTGGTCAGTGTCCCTTGCTCATTTAAACAACAGTCTCAAAGTCAGGCAAGGAAAGTTAATGTTTCAGATACAAATCAAAACTTTTAGTCAACTAAATGCAGTAAAATATATCAACAATTAAAATAATTCAGTCAGTAATCCATCTGTATCCATGCTAATTAATTTCTTCATATTAAACAGCATTTTGCAACTCCATTGCATTAAAATAACCTAGTTAGTACAATATAGTTGTTCTATGTCTGCAACATTTGTTTGAGATAATGTAACAGTCTGCAGCAATACTTACATTTGTACAGCATGCAGGGTTTGCCCATTGGGCTCTTGGTGCTGCCTGAGTATCAGAACCAGTGATCATCTGAATTTAACTTGATCTACTGATACAGAGTGAAAGCCTGCAGGCTACATGCCCACAGACTATTTGATAAATGACTACAATATGTTAACCTGAGGGCAGAAAATGGGAGATCAAAAATGTGGTAAAGCAGACTGGTTTAATAAACTGAAAAGAAAACTTTGCCCACTTTAATGGTGATGATGAAAGAATGAGAATGCTGAAGTTTGTATATCCAGTGGTAAAGACAAGAGGTAATGGGAGTCAGTGCACATTGTCAAAGGTGAGTGCCCTCTTAAATGGAAGAAAATCTTTGGCTGCTTCTGGTGATAAAGAGACAACTACAAGTCCAGAAGTAAAGCGAGGAAGTACAAGGAGGAAGTGAAAATAATAAAAATGAGAAGAAAACCACAAGTATATCCAGTTGCTTAGAAAATTATATTATTGATGAAAAGGAACCAAATCTAAATATTTATGTTCAAAAATACAAAATGATTGAAATGCAAAACTAAAGTTTAACTGAAACAAAACTTAACATAATCCTCAGTACTATGCTACGTCAGTACGGAAAAGTATCAATGAAGATATAAAAGATTAAAAAAAGACTAAAACACACCCAGCAATACAAACAATCCACGTGTAAGACAGCCAGTTCATTAGTATATCTGTATATATAATATATATATATATATATATATATATATATATATATATATATATATATATATTATATATATATATATAAATATATATATAGATTATATATATATATATATATATATATATATATATATATATATATATATATATAT
This sequence comes from Protopterus annectens, assembly GCF_019279795.1. Lineage (NCBI taxonomy): Eukaryota > Metazoa > Chordata > Ceratodontiformes > Protopteridae > Protopterus > Protopterus annectens. The sequence goes on along the minus strand of NC_056739.1, from coordinate 942,350,177 downwards.
TGAGAACAACTGGTGAAATGACTGGTCATGTTGTCATCAGTTTGGTCATTAACAAAACAAATACAAACTAGTGAACAAAAACAAAAGTGCTGCAAGGAGGTGGCTAAAAACAAACCAGTTTACTAAACAATAAACATAAAGCGCTTTTCATCAAGTCAGTGTCAGACTGATTAATTAATCAAGACAATACATAAATGAACGGTTTGAGAACATGTTTGATGTCTGAGGAAGTCAAGTCTCTGACTTGACGAAAAGCGCTTTACGTTTATTGTTTAACAAACTGGTTTGGTTTTAGCCACCTCCTTGCAGCACTTTTGTTTTTGTTCATCAGTTTGGTCATTACCATTTGGTCAGTGCAAACAGATGGTTGACAGGCGTGCAAGATTGGCAATCCCTGAATAGGGGAGTATTCCCTTTCCCCAGAGATTGTGCAATCTCAGAGTTAGTATGTACATCTATATATATATATATATATATATATATATATATATATATATATATATATATAAAATATATGGGTCCCCTTCACATTATCGACTTTCATATGGCCAAGACCATATGATCGACTTTCGAAAAACCTATCTAGCGCTATCTCCGTACAGTGTGGAATAGGAAAATTTCCATCTTCCGCACTGTAGTGGGATCTCAGAGTTGGTATATTTAAGTTATGGGGAGTTGCAGTGAGGCTTGCCCCCTTTTAACAGTTTTAAGGTTAGTGTTTGTTGTGTTTTTTGTGTTTATTTTACATGGTCGACTTTCCGAAAGTCGATCATATGGTCTCAGCCATATGAAAGTCAACTTTGTGAAAAGTTGACCATGTAAATTAGTCATATATATATATATATATATATATATATATATATATATATATATATATATATATAGGTTTACTATCATTATTTCAGAAAAAAAGGTGTACTTATCAGCGAAGTTTTTCTCCGAAAGTACACAATTCCAAACATTCCTAAAGTCGGAAAACAGCTGTTAATATCGAAAATGTAGCTCACAACATTTTCGACACTTAACAGCAATCCCACCCTTCCCTTAACTCCCTAACTAACTAGCCTAAAATCACATTTATGCAGGGGAGAAGCCCCCCTGTGCTCCCCACACCCCCCTAACTTAATATTCCAACTCCTAGATCGCACTACAGTGAGGAAAGGGATGTATTTCTTTAACCGCACTGTGCCATGATCCCCTTACATGAGCAAACGTTATAATTGTGAATGCACAGTCCATTCGCAATTATACTGTTCACTCACGTAACCTGCCAAAATATGAAGTATTCGAACATCTGTTTGTCGAATACTTCATACCCATGCCACTGCACGGCAAAATTGTAATGGTAAACCAAAGATATATATATATATATATATATATATATATATATATATATATATATATATATATATATATATATATATATATATATAGAGGTCACCTTCATTTCACCTAAATTTCATTTGCCCGACAGAAATTACAGGCAGCCCAGTTGCCTGACAGTTCATTTCCTCAAAATTAAAAAAAAAGGCAAGTAAAAGGTATAAGTCCTTTTCCCCACTGTAGTGCGATCCTGGAGTAGAATATATAGTTAGGAGGATGTGGGGAGCCCCCCACCTACTTTGGTTTTATATTGTGCAGTTTGTTTTTTTATTGTTCACTAAAACCAAAGTAGGTGGGGGGCTTCACACCACCCACACCCCACATTGTGTGGGTCTGTGCCCTGCAACCCCCCCTAACTATATATTCTAACTCCAGGACCGCACTACTGGGGAACCGGACTTATACCTTTTACTTGCCTTTTTCTAATTCTCAGGCAAATGAACTGTCAGGCAAATGAAAGTCACACACATATATATATATATATATATATATATATATATATATATATAGAGAGAGAGAGAGAGAGAGATAAAATAAGCAAGGGCTGTGGAGGACGTGCTCATATATTTGTTTTATTCTACTCTTCGATAGTTCTAAGAGCAGATGCAGAACACGATGGCATTTGTTGTTTTAGTGTTTTTAGAGTGATAATAGGGGTGTCAGCACCGATGGTTATCGAATCAACTGCCCTAAGCCAATATATCCATGATACCCATGAATAAGTCAATCAAAATACATGCAAAGTGAAATGTATCCATTAATGTAAATCAGTGTGATTAGCTACATTAATAGTAAATTTATCAATCTCCTGCATTAATAAAAGAAAAGAAAGAAAGAAAAGAGCACATTGAAATGGCAGACATAACCGAGAGAGTATATACATAGAATTATGCAATTCTTAAGGTTTAAAAACCTATATTATAAATTACAGCTAACACTTCAGATTGTTCTTTTTAAACTTTTCTTGCAGGATTCTTAATTTAGGATAAAATATGTTACTGATAGTACAAACTTTGCATTTCATATTTAACATTTGTGGGTCACTGTTACATACATAACCGAGAATATGTGGAAATGTATTAATAGCAGGAAGGGGAGGAACTATTTCAGTATCTTCCTTTAATTTCCTACACACTGATAAAATAATCCATAATAATGACCACTGATCTTCATATACACATCTTGATATGGGGTCATTGAATAAAACCAGACAGACAAATTACAATTGCCCCATCAAAGAGATTGGCAAAAATGCTGTATATCTTGACATTTTTTAAATAATTATGTAGTCTTAAAACATGTTATTAATCTGTAACTTCTTCTTTTGTCTTCAACATACAGGGGATATATGGGATATTTCTTAATATCTTAATTATTCTGTAATAGATAAAGAAAGTTCTGTAATTTAATTAAAAGTAATCCAAAAATAAAAATGGTTCTGATGTAGACTGAAAGAGCTAGATTTTTGCTTCATATACAAACTTTGTTTTGATGTTTCCATATAAAGAAATCACGCTAAGTTTCTTAGAATATACTTTATTAACACAAACACCAGCTATTCAAGTTTCTCCAAAATGTTGGAGATTGCTCAAGTATCCATGTAAAGGTAATCAGCAGACTTTTGAAAAACTGATTTCTGTGGGGAAGAGTCCCCTGTAACTCCAACATGAGGGGATCTTCCCTCGCATGCTCTACAACAGAGGATGCCAAAATGTCAGAGCTTATATTTGATTTTCTTCTGCAGATGGCATAAGGCTTAATTAATGGCATCACTGTTTCACTTTATATATTTCTTTCTGCGTCTTTACTCCCCAGATGCCTACTAAAATTTGACACTTCCAGTGGATTTCAAGGGGTAACAAAATGAAAAACAATAAAATAGTTTGTATTTATTTCCCATGCTGAAGATGTTCAGATATTCTAAGTGAATGATCCTTTTTTTGTATAAAAATGCAGATAAGTAAAAAAAAAAAAAAAAGATGCTGAGTGTAAATGCTGGTATGGGTAATTAGCTATAAAATCATTAATGTGATTGCTGGCAGTGGAAAAGCATTTACTTTAGAAGTAAATTTAAAGTTGGAACCATTTCCTTCTCATCGTAAAGGGTATTTGACTAAAAGTAAATTGTGTAGCAGTTTTCTATAGTGGATGACCACATGTGAAATAATATTTCATCTATTTATCTTTACATTTTCTGTATGTAAAAATTAGAAATATGGATTCATTAAAATATAACATGACCCTCACATCTTAAACTATGTAGTCCAAGACTATAAATCTCTCTCTTGCTCTCTCTCACTCTCTCTCTCTCTGTATATGTTTACATATGTATATATGTATATATGTATATATATATATATATATATATATATATATATATATATATATATATATATATATATATATATATGGATTTGTATCACTTCACTGAAAGACTATTTCACTGACACCCATCTCACTGAGATCAGATCACCTAAAGTTCATTTCAAAACTCATTTCACCTTAAACTCATTTCACTGACAAGTAGTACTCTAAGGCAAGTCAAAGGTATATGCCCTTTTCCCCACTGTAGTGCAATCCTGATGTTAGTATATATAGTTAGGGGGGTGTGGGGGTGAGCTGGATTTTACCAAATAATATGAAACAAAACCAGACAACAGAAAACCAAATTAAGTGGGGGGCTATGCCCCCCATACCCCCCAATATGGGAGGCTGTTCCCTCCACCCCCCCAACTATATATACTAACACCAGGATCACACTACAGTGAGGAAAAGGACATATTCCTTTGACTTGCCTTAGAGTACTACCTGTTAGTGAAATGAGTTTTAGATGAAATTAACTTTTAGTGAAATGAACTTTAGGTGATTAGGTCTCAGTGAAATGGGTGTCAGTCAAGAAGTGATACAAATCCATATATATATATATATATATATATATAGAGAGAGAGAGAGAGAGAGAGAGAAAGACAGATTTATATGTCCTCATTGTGTTTGCATGGGTATCCCTAGGGAGCCCTGGTTTCATCCCACATTCCAAAAACATGCAGTAGGTGGAATGGACACTCTAAATTGGCCATAGGTGTGAGCGCATGCACAAGTGTGTGGTTTGAAAGAACTACCATGGCAGAGCTAGCCATCCAGCTGTATAAACCTTAGCTGTGGATAATTGTCACTGTTTAAGTGATACCCAAACCCAATGTGCAAAAATGGGAAAAAAAAAAAAACAATAAAGCTACTAGTGTAAGTTGCAATAGCCATAATATCTATGCCCAACTCTACTTCCCCAGATTGTATAATATACTACCTGTTGTTCTTGGGCTGCTTCCCCTCCCCACACTTCAGTGTTTAGGCATATGCTTATTGACAAGGCACATATCTTCCCCCTCTAGTTTATATGTAGAATGTGCAAAGTCCACAAGCACTCTGTCATTGCTCAGGTGATCTTCTGTTCACAATAATGTGTGACGCAGTACTGTGTCTGATCAGTGTTCTCTCAGAATGCATGAATGAACATATCGTAAAGGAAAAAGTCTGTATTTCTTCAACTAAAACTGCTCTATCTGAGAATAATGTGCTACTTGAGCATTTATTTTCAGAAGCAGACAATATAATGACATTTATTTTCAACATTAATGTCTAAGGAATCTTTGGTTTGAGAATTGGTAAGTGTGTGCTCTAAAAGTAGTGAATGTGGTTCTCATTTTATTGCCACCCTATCTTATTCACTGTAGAAGAGTCACACAAATGGCCGTCTCATGTACTTTGAGCTAAATCTGAATGTATATGGCCAAGATATTAATTTTTGTAATGATGGTATATGCCAACATATACAAAATTTAATAACTGGTAGCCTGCTTGTGGAATTTAATATTGATTCTAAGGCCTTTTAGTAAAGGTAAAAAAAGAATGGAGTACAGATTTATATAGCACAGTATGCAGACAGCAGACACTTCTCTTGAGCTTTAATCAATTCAGAATAATGAAGGCTATCTTGCCTTATTTCTGCTTAGGTTTAATAAATGATAGTGTGTCCTAGCAGTATTTGGTGGAAGAGATTTTGAATGGGATTAAAATGAGTGACACCGTCTCTCTATTTCTTTCACAGTACTTTGTGAAATGAGGGATGAGAATTACTTTTTATTGTTCTTATTCTATCTCTAAGAAGCAACAGAAGAAATGTAGGTTATGCCCTTTCAATAACACATAGAGGCCTGATTCACTATCACTGTCAGTACATGATATCTGATAGAATGCAGAGGGTGCCTGAGTTTTAGTATGGGAAGATGTGCAACTTATAAACATAATTGTGCAGGTGTGAGTATAGATTCATTATGCCATACAGTGAAATGCATGGCATGCCAAGCACTCCTTCACAATGCAAAAAGAGAGGGGCATAATAGCTTCAGCTAAAACAGGTAACATAGCAACAATAATAATCCTCCACTCAAGCAAACTGACAGCTCTATTCTGAGATGGGCAGAAGAGAGGGTTGAAATGTGTCAATAAAAGATCTCCACAGTGTCATCACGCAGGTAGCACTGGAAGAGAAAATGTCAACAGCATGGCAGACTGTGAAGCCTACAACCTCAGACCATGCCTAAATCTGCATACAGAAAAAATATTAAACAAGTAAAGAAGGCATCATTTGTGTGTCAATCAGTGTGATACTGATGTAGTTCAAGAGACATGAGTAACAGTAAATATGGATGTATTCTTGCATGAAGGATGCCACGTGACATTGTCTTTCATAGGTGGTTGTTGTGTTTATAATAAAATGTTATATCAATGTTTCACAATGAAATGACAATTTAGGAATAAATGTAGATTTTCTCTGACATCAGTGCACCTAGAGTATAAAAGATGCAGCCGATGCCATTTTCTTCAGTTTTTCTTGCCCCAGATGTCAGGTGCCCCCAAACTGGTAGGCTAAATAATTTATGCCAATAAGTATGCATGCAATAACATAAACATTTCTTTCATCTACAAGCAAATACACCACATAGGTTGTATAGGATAGAGAAGTACAGATAAGTCCCAGCAAAGCAAAGGGGGATGGTGGGTGGGTAACCTGGACTGCAACAGTGAATACACTCAAACATCGACATTTATGGTAGGTACACAACTGTACTATGTTCATCGTGTTTCACTGTTGCAGTCATTACACTTGGATGGAATCCCAAAGCTGAGGTAGGGTGGCTGGGTCTAAATAGGATTAGGAGAGGCTATAAGGCCCTGCAAAACTGCAGTGGCAAAGCCTGCTCTGGATTTAGAATAGAGAGGTAAATGGTAGTGCTTGGTGAAAGTGTGCATTGAACTCCACGCTGCAGCCTCTAAAATGTCTTTGGTTGGTACCCCTCTGAGGAAGGCTGCTGAAGTGGCTGCTGCTCTGGTAGAATGTGGCCTAATGCCCTTAGGGATTGATATGCCATGTTGTGAATAACAGATTCGAATGCAGTGGCCTATCCATTTCGAAATAGTCTGCTTTGAGATAGGCTTTCCTTGTGATCCTGCAGCATATGCCACTAAAAGTTGCTCAGTCTTTCTGAAAGCTTTAGTTCCGTCCAAGTAGAAGCGTAGCTGTCTGTGTATGTCCAAAGAATGCAGGAGTCTCTCATCCTTATTCTGTGGGTTTGGATAAAAAGTAGGCAAATGAATGGTTTGGTTAAGGGCCACACTGGAGACTACCTTAGGCATAAATGCTGGGTTTGTCCTCAGAGAAACCCTGTCCAGATTGAAAATGATAAAAGGTTCCACAGACATGAAAGCTTGTAACTCTGAGTCTCATCTTGCAGAGGTTATTGCTAGGAGCAGAGCTGTTTTCCAACATAAGAACTTTATTTCAACTGTATTGGCTGGCTCAAAAGGCGGCAGTGTGAGTTTCTCCAAGACATAATTGAGGTCCCATGCAGGTATTAGTGCTCTCCTTGGAGGTCTTATGTTTTTGGCCCCTCTGAGGTACTGCCTTATCAATGGATGAGAAAAAATAGGTGGTTCCATATTGTAATTAGCTGAAATGGCAGCGGCATGGATTTTAATTGATGAGAAGGATAGACCTTTGTCCAGCATCTCAGGTATTGTAAAATCTGAGGAATATTTAGTACAAGCATGTCAATTCCTTGTGCCTGGTTCCAAGCACAGAATCCCTTCCATTTTTCTGCATACGATTTTCTGGTACTTGGCCTCCTGGCCTCAAAAATAACGTCCATCACTGCTTTAGAGAGAGGTGTGTTCTAAATGGCTACATTATTTGCCATGCTGCCAGATTTAGGGTCCTGCATTGGCTGTGCAGGATCTGATTGTTTCGTTGGGTCAGTAAGTGAGAAATTAGAGGCAATGTCCAGGCTGGGCCTTGAGACAAGCTCTTTAGAATTGGGTACCAGTGCTGGCGGGGCCAGTCTGGGACAATCAGAATAATTTTTGGCTTTTCTTGTCTGACCTTTGGGAGTACCTTGGGAAAGAGAGGCAGATGAGGAAAGGCATATACTGTTAGGGTTTTCCAGCCGAATGATAGAGCATCCACTTTCCATGCTTGCTTGTGATAAGTCCTTGTGCAGAATCTCTGTAGTTGGCAATTGTGAGAGGAGGCAAATAAATCTATGTCTAGGCATCCCCATTCCTTTGTTATCATGCTGAAGACTTGTGGATCCAGTTTTCACTCGTGGAGATCCGTAATGCTTCTGCTTAGTTCGTCTGCCAGAGTACTTTTCTTTCCTGGCAGGAATTGTGCTTGCAGATGTACTTGATAAGTCAATGCTGTGTCCCACAAAGTCATGGCTTGTCTGCAGAGGGGGTAGGAATGTGTGCCTCCCTGCTTGTTTATGTACCACATGACTGTAGTATTGTCCATCCTTATAAGTAGTTGTCCTGGATGAAGAAGGTACTTGAAAGCTGTCAGGGCATTCTGAACAGCTAGCATCTCTATTTGATTGATATGAAGATGCATTTGGCTTGAGGGCCATGTGCCCTGAATACATTTTCCTGCCATGTGGGCCCCCTAGGCATAATCTGAAGCATCTGTTGTTATTGACTGCCTGGCTGCGGGTAGGTTGAATGGCTGTCCCTTGTTGAGGTGACGGCCTGTGCCCACCATCAAAACTCCTGTTGAAGGCAAGAAATGAGGGTTATCAATGTTTCCAGGCTGTGGCACTTTTTAGATACCATTGTAGTTTTCTCATATGCAGTCTAGTATATGGAATTAACAGAATGCAGGATGCCATGAAGCCCAAAGCCTGCAGAATTTTTCTTGCAGATAACTGGGTCTTTGTTGCCATCATTGTGAAGTAAGAAGTCAGTTGCCTTTGTTTGTCTGGCATGAGATAAGCCATCTGGGAAGTTGTATTTAAGCTTGCACCCAGAAATATTATCTCTTAAGAAGGTACTGATTTTGATTTCTTTTCGTTTAATGTGTACCCTAGGCAAATCAATAATCTTTTTACAAACGCCAGGTGCTCTAGTAGAATGTCCTTGTTCTCTGCTTGAATAAGGCAATCATCCAAGTAAGGATATATTTGAATTCCTCTCTGTCTGCAATATGCAGTTACTGGTGCCAGGCATTTTGTGAAGACCCTGGGAGCAGTAGATAAGCCAAAGGGCAGTGCAGAGAATTGGTAGTGCATTGAGCCAGCTATGAATCTGAGGTATCTTTTGCAAGACTGATTGGTACATGCAGGTATGCCTCTTTTAGGTCCAAAGTTACAAGCCAAGCCTTCTTGCCCAGCATGGGCAGAAGCTGCTGCAAAGTCAACATTTTGAATCTTGGAACGTCCAGGAATATAATTAGAATAGACAGGTCCAGTATTGGTCTCCAGGCTTTGTCCTTTCTGGGTACCAAGAAAAGTCTTGAGTAAAATCCTTGTCCCTGCTCTTGCTGTGGTACTCGCTGAATGGCCCTCATGTCCATGAGGGGTGAAACGTGTTTTTGTGCCTCTGCCCATAGATTGTGTGGCAGGTCTGTCATACCTTTTGCCCTTGGCAGGGTGTGAAAGTGGAACCTGTAGCCCTGGGACACTATAGTCAAGACTCATTTGTCCTGAGTGATCATGTGCCAGTTTTGAGAAAAAAGTGCTAGTTTTCCCTCTAAGGGGGCTGCCAAAAGATAAGTGATTGGTGCTGGCAGAGGAAAGTCATTGGGACTGTTTCCTGTATGGCTGTGATTTGTTTTCTCCGATTTTGGCGGTAGAAGCACCCCACTGTTTAGGCCTGTATGAGCCCTGGGGCTGGGATCTGCCTCTAGGGCATCTGTATCTGCCTTTTTGTGGTCTGTCTGACACTGGAAAGGACCAATTCTTTGTAGGCCAGTTCCTGCTAAATCTGGGTGGCTGTACCTGCAAGAAATCCTTTACTGTTTGCATAGATTTTGCTTTGTCCTCCATTTTCTTCAACATCTCTGCTTTAACACCAAATAAAGTATCATGCTGTAATGGAGCATCTTTTAATTTTGCTTTAACATGATCAGGTAGATTCTGTTCCTTTAACCAAGCATGCCTCCTAATGACAGAACCCGTAACTGTGGCCCTGCAAGAGGCCTCCAGAGAATCAAAACCACATTGCAGTGTATGCTTTTTTACTTGTTCAGTCGCATGCAATAAATCCTGCATTTCCTTATTTTCTGCACAATCAGAATTTGCCAACATTTTCTGTTTTAGCAGTGACATTAAGTATTGCTGATATTTAAACATAAGAAATTGACAGTTTAAAGCCTTCACAGCCAAAGTAGCAGAAGTGTAACCTTTTTTACCCCATCTGTCTAGTGCCCTAGAATCCCTGTCAGAGGGGATAGGGTTTTTTGCAGTAGAAGCCTTGACCCCTTTGGGACCCTGAGAAATAGTTTCTGGATCAGCAGCAGGGTTTTTATAAAGAAATTTATGTGAGTCTGGAACCCTGTAGTATCTGTCTGGTTTTACAGGGGCAGGAGGTAAAGAGTCAGAAAAAAGGCCGGACTCTGAAAATACATCATCTACAATGTCTAACACAGGGGGAATAGCAAGAGGCCTGTGCTGAGGTAGTAAAAGAAAATCTCTAAGTCTTTTCTTTGATTCAGAGTAGTCTTGGATCTCCCAGTGGAAGTGCTCCCTCATGGTATGCAAGGTTTCCCCAAAAGAAAAATCCTCAGGAGGAGAGGCTGAAGGAATAGATTCTTCAGCATCAGAATCCTCATAAGGAGGAAGAGAGTATTCCTGCTCAGAAGAGGAGTCAGAGGAAATGGAAACCTGATCTGAAGATTCATATTCTGTCTCTTGCCTAGGCCTCTTATCAGGAGGGGGATGGGAACCCCTGATCAAGGTAATTAGGTCTTCGGCCATTTTGAGCATCTGTTTTTTAGGCATGGAAGTCTGTCTAGGAGAATGCTGTACTTGTTTCTTTGTCTTTAGAGCTGCTTTAGTCTTTGCTTTGGAAGCTGAGGTAGGCTTTACATATAACTGTGTAGGTCTGAAAACACCCTCAGAAGCCAATGCCCGCTCAGCGGCTCCAGACCCATCTGAGGGAATAGTTTCCGAGAGTCCAATACCTTGAGTATCCAGAGGCCTAGCTGGCTCCACGCAGGAGTCAGCAGCGGCCTGTGGATCTGAGGTAGCGGGCATCAGGGGCTGCGAAAGCACCTCACTGAGAACCGGCAAACCGGCGACTGGCTTAGCGGAAGCCTCGTCGTCGGTTTTGGACCTCGGATGCCTGTCCTTTTCCTTTTCCTTGCACTTTTTATAAACTCCAATCTTCAGTTGTTCAGATGGCATTATATAATTGAATCTTCGGCCAAAGTAATGAAAGGCAAAATTGTACCGACAATAGTACATTGGTTAAATCTAGCGCAAAACTGACAGCTAGCAATGTTGTGATCAGGGCCTAGGCAAGGAATACAGTAAGAATGAAAATCCTTATGAGGTATTTGCTTCCCACAAGAAATACAATTGTTAACTTTTTCTGACATCAGTCTGGAGCAAGAAAAAAGTTTCCCCAATGGGGTACTTAGCTTTAATGAAGACTTCGGATCTGAAATTCGTTTTTGAAAATCTCAGGAGTCGGCCGACCAGCACTTGTGAACTGCTTTTGCTTCAGGCACCACACGGCAAGAAAGACTGAAGAAAATGGCGTCGCTTGCATCTTTTGTATCTCAGGTGCACTGACGTCAGGGAAGAGGTGACAGCAACCGACGCTGGACCAAGACTTTGGAATTCGGGCCGAATGCGAGTAGCCTGCCAGCAGGTTAACCCAAAGTGTAATGAGTGCAACAGTGAAACACGATGAACATCAGAATATTCATTTAAAATAATGAAATGGCAAGTAAGCACAAATATTCCTCGATGAAGCCAATGGCAAAGCGAGATCTTGCCACAGAAAGATGACATTTTGGACTGAAACTAAACACCAGCAGGCAGAAGAGAAACAAAGCAATCAAATACGAACTGCAAAATGCAGTATAAAACAACAAACTGTATCTAAATAAATCAAAAACCACAGCATACTTAGAAAAGCTGAAAATGCTAAATTCTATATGAGGACAGGCTTTTTAAAATATCTATAATTACTTTTCAGGTAGTCGTTGATGAATATTTTTCACAGTTTCCTATTCTCCATTAATACTGCTAGCATCAAGCAGTTTGTTTGTTTATTCCTTTTATCTGGGCCAAAGAAACTGGCTCATGGATCATAGTCAGCCATGACCTCAGCTAAACAGGTAAAGAAAATTCACAATTTACAGAAATGAAAAGAATTTAAAAAAAATGTACAATGATGCAAAACTGTTGAACATGCCAAGAAACATTTACAAAATATAATCATAAAAAAATTACTTAAGTTTGCATATGTGCATCAGATTAACACAATCACGACTGCACACTTTTTAAAGCATTTTAAAGTGGTTTCTATGGCAAGAAATTTGTATAGAGCAATATAATAAATACAGACTTTACTAGTCATATGAACTATGAACCAGTTAATAATACTGCATGCAATATTCATAATATCTACAATATTTGCATATAGTAAATTGTCTAGGTTGGGTTGTATTGCTGTTTATCACAGTGATGAAACATACAGATTGTCTGTAGACAGTAATTTTATGCTTCACCAAGATTATTGTAGCAGCTGCACATGTTTTTGTCTGCTAGAAGTGCTTTTAGAAACTTAAGAAAGAATTTAGATTATTTAAACTTTGAAGTGTTTTAGGAATTAAATTCTGGGAAGCAGGGAAATTTTATGAAAGGCATTTTCAATCAATGGGGGTTTCTATTGGTGTAATTCTTTCAGATTCAAGAGCATGTATGGGCTATCTCTACTGTGCAGTTTTTAAAAAGTTGTCAGTAGTTTTTGTTTAGGAAATTGAAAATTAGAGCGCTAACAAGGAACAGTGCCCTTGCCTCTAGTGACTTTCCTTTTCTGAGCTAAATATATATATCATAGCATTTTGCTTTCAGCTGTTTGCTATACTGAAATTTTTTTGTGGCCCATGTAATAATTGGTAAGACAAATGCAAACCTGTGCAGAGAAACATTTATAGCTTTTGAGTGTCTTGTTTCAGTGTTTAGAATGTGAGATATTTTATATGATACTATTAGTTGATGCATTATTTTTGTCACCTTACAGCTTAGTGTGTTTGTTGAATACATTTGATTTTGAACTATTCCCAGATAGAATTATAGCTGCCTTCTGATGTATACATACATACATACATAAATACATACAATGTTTCAAGCACAGGCATTAATGCCCTTCTAGCTTGCCAATATACCAAAATACTTGTTCCCATAATAAATATCCAGGCTGTTCTTAAAAATATTTAAACTAGTACTTGCTTTAATGTAATTTGGTAGTCTGTTCCAAGCATCAGCTACTCTGTCAGAGAAGCAATTAGTACACTTCTCATTCCTATAGAATCTTCTACATAGGTTATCTGATGATTCTCTAGTACTTTTTGATAATCCCAAATATTCCCAGAGGTAGTTGTCCATAAATGCCCTATATACCCGAATAAGGTCTCCTCTTAAATATCTGTAAGAGACACTATACAAGTTAAGATATTTTAGTCTTTCATAATAACTTAGATTTTCACATCCATGGATGCACTTGGTATATTTCTGCTGTACTCTTTCCAGTTTATTCATGTTTGTTTTCATATAGGGTTTCCATATTGTTATTCCATACTCAAGTTTGGGTCTAATGTAACTAACAAACAATTACTTCATTATAGACTTTATAAATCTTTTTATGCAACCTATAGTTCTATAGTATCATTAGCCAATTGGTTATGATCAGAAAAACTCATAGCTGAATCTACCCTTATACCCAGGTCTTTAAATGAGTCTACAGTTTCAATCACTGTATGCTGTATTAATTATTCACCTTTCAGTTTATTCTCCCAAATCTCATATGCTTAGTTGTTGATGTATTTATCAACATATTATTCTCCTGTGCCCAAATGGTCAATTTAGTCAAATTATTTTGCAGACATTCCTTATCTGTAACACTTGTAATCAGTTTACCAGATTTCAGGTCGTCAGCATATATAGACTAAGATGAAAAAGTAAGGTCTGAAAGATACAATCAAAACAAATAAGGGCCTAGGACAGAGCCCTGTGGGACACCCTGACTGTAACCAAGAATTCACCTGTCCAGTTGGAGTGTGATACTTGCCATTTCCTATTTGTAAGCCATGCAACTATCCATCTTATCAACAGTGCATCAATACCTAGTTGTACTAATTTATTGATCAGTGTTTTGTGTATGACCCTGTCAAATGCTGAGGTTAAATCTATATAAATCACATCAAAGCATAATTTTTCATTCATAGCTGTTATTATATTGTTAGCTGTTATTATATTGTTATAGAACATCATGTTACAGGTGGTAATAAATCTATTTTCAACATATGCATGCTGATATATGGTTTCAAGTCCCAACCTATCCAGTTCTGACAATAACTTATCCAATATTACCTTCTCCATTATTTTTCCACAACATGAAAGTAGACATAATGTTCTATATGATTCTGCATTTGTCCTGCTCCCCTTTCCCTTAAAGACAGGTTTAATAAGTGCATGTCTCCAATCTTGAGGAATCTCCCCATATTTATATGACCTAGTGAATAATAGATATAATGGTAGTCTAAGTTCTTGCCGAAGTGTTCTCAGGTCATTGTTACTTATTCCATCTCCTCCCTGCACTTTGTTTGGATCCAGTTTGCACAGTTCCTTTTCAATATAATCTAATTTGATTCCAGTATCTAGGGTTACTTGTCACTACGACAACTTACCTTTTGTGGAGCCAAACTGTTTTGCATAAGATTTTGTAAATATATCCATAATCTGTTGTGTCTGAGAATAAATTTTAGAATCTGCATAGTTTTTCAGTTTGTGTATCTTTACTCCTTCCACATCTTATGTATATATAAAAAGGTTTCCTATTATGCTCAATATCTTTATATAAATTTTCTTCAAATTTTTCTTGATCTTGTCAAACATTATGCTTAATCTATTTGTCCAGCTTGTTTATTTCAGTTTTCAAAGTTGTAGTTCGACCTCTCCTCCAATTTCATATATTTTTTTGCTCTCACCTTAATCAAGTATCTTGTTCTTATGGAAATATAATCCCCTGATGTTGTGTGCCTAGATCCTGATGTTAAACATTTTTTTGACTTTTTGCACTCAAACAATTTCTCTTACAAAACTTTCCACATTCTATCTGCAACTTTTCCATTGAACACCTCACTCTATGGTGGAAGGGAGAGATGTTCAGAAAAAGACAAACCAGTTAAGTATCAGAATGGTGTGAGACCTAACCTTAACAAGTTTTAACTCATTCCCTCCAGTACAGCAATTTTGAGTGTGCACCATTAACTCCCAGTGGGTGCAGTTTGAGCCTTTAAAAATGACATTATCACCTTATACCTCTAACAAATATTCATTGACAGAGGTCAAATATCAATACCATTGTGTTTGCCATCATATATCCTTCAAGATAAAATACTCTGATACCTTACATGTAGTATGGTTTTAGAATTATTAACAAAAATGTGAAGAAGCAATATTTGATGTCTAGAGTCATCAGTAGGTGGTAACTGCAGAAACACTTGGGGGCATACTCTGCTATAATGAGTTAAGTGCTCCCTGCAAAAGTTAATGTCATTTCTAGTTCAGGCAGCAAAATATGTCTGTATTGACTAGCAAATGACAGTGGCAGAAATAAAAAATTGTTTTTGCCAGCTGTCAGTGCCAATAACCTGCCCTCAACTTCCTTAAACTCAGTTACTAAAATAACAGGGTGTATTAGCATCCATTTTCTGAAGGACACAAACTCTGAATCCCAAATATATGTCATTATTTAGTGAATTCAGTCTTTAGGTGTTTGTCCATAAATCACATATTTTATGAGGAACAGACCAAAAATATGAAGCAATAATCTAGATGTCCTAGGAAAATCTAGAGAGTTGAAATGCATTAAAGGTGAGTGTAAATGTAACAGACTACATTACACTACATCTCTGACAGTGCTCACTAAGTGTTTTATGGCTTTAAATGCTGGGAAAACATTTAGCATTTTTCCCCTGTAACTACTAGTCCATTGAGCAGATAAAGTCCCATGCACTACAAAGCATTTATGACAGGTTTGCCAATTTCTTGGCATCCATATCTCAAACATATAATACGCAGGTTATGATTGGACCTTTCTTCCATCAGGATTATAGTAATCAAGTAAGCATAGGTGTACATGATGTAAAAAGTTACTAAAATATGGTATAACTGTTTTTTTTAGCTGCACTGTATATGCTTTGCAGTTTTTCAAACTACTCTGTCGACAACCACATTTTGTGATACGGTATATATTTTTTATGTTTACTTTAATAACAAAAGGAAGTGTAAGAGGGAAGGGTAAACTGTTATAAAGTGTGCTGGGATATTGGTGGTGCTTTTTATAAATGATTAGCAAGTACAATTTTAAGAGTTGTGGGTAGCATGGTGTAAAGACATTGAGCGTTTAATTCCATGATAACAGTGGTTGTATGTGTACATATGGTGGCCTGAAAGGACTGTGGGACTTAACTTACAAAGTGAGGAGCTTTCTGGAGATTTATTTTTCAGCTTTACCTTGTTATTTTTGGACTTATTACTTACAAGAAGAAATGGGACACAAGTCAAAAGGATTATTCTTCACATTTACCTTATTTTAACTGAATGTTTTAGTTGAAAAGAAAAGAACTGGGCACATGCAAAGTAATTTAGGTAAAGTATTTAATGGTTAAACTTTTTCAAACAATATAATGAAAGGTTGATAGGAAAAAGGAAACATACTTTAGTAAATGTTGTTATAAGTGGACAGTACTGCTTTGCTTTTATGTACTGATGTTTCTCTTTTTAGTGCAATGTCTGTTTTGATTGCATTGATTTTAGTATGTGTTACGGCTCTAGAGATATGGATTGTTTAGTTGGTGTTGTAATGCTTTTCTGCATACAAAGCAGAGAAGATGTGGATTGCTTTGACAACATTTGATGGCATGAGAAAAGGAATGCATATGTAGTATGGGACATGCTTAACTGACATGACTTGCTAGAGATAAAACGTGAAACCTATTTTCAACACTTATTTTCTCAGCGGTTTGAATGGCAAACATTCCTAAAACTTAAAAACATTACAGAAAACATGTTCTTAAGCTTTGTAAAAGTTTATTACTATTTCTTCACCTAAACAGAAGCAACCAGCATTACCGCAAAAAAATGTGGTTGCGATAATACGTAAGTACCGAAACTGTGTTTTCTCAGTCGTATGTCAGGCTATTATTGCCCTCTCCTATTTTCAATAAGAGGACTTTCTTTATTATAAGTTAGTATTTAGTCTCAGAGGTATTTAACAGGCTGTTGATCAGTGATGATTGATAGAAGCCCAGTGTTGTATTCCCATGAAGTTTTTAGCCCTAGTAATTTAATGAAAAATAAAAACAAGCTTGGCAGAACATTTACATGCTACCCTATCAATAAGGAACAAGGCTGCTAATCCAGGGGTGAATCTGCAGTCTCCCATCCATTCCCTGAGATTGCTTGTGAACAGAGTAAGGGAAGTAATTTGCCTTATGTGGAAAGGAGGATGATTCCAAAGAAGTGTTATTCTTTGTGGTACATATCCATCCCTATAATATAGACTTTTAAACGAGATTACAATTTCTTGAGTAAGTGATTATTCCACTACTGGACTTCTGAGTGTACAATAGATCTGAGAAGATAGGGTCAGCTGAAGGTCTGTAGATGAGGCAGAGATTGTCCCTCATTAGCCTGTATAATAACAAGAGGCACAAGACCTTGAAATGGCCAGTGTAGTTTCTATGATCTAGGCCCTTGAGTTTCTTTATGAGAAATCACAGTGGTTGTTAAGTGTTTGGACAGGTACATGCTGAAAAAGGCATTATACTCAACGATCATCCCAATAACTGTCAAATACAGTGAAATGATCACATCCCAGGGACTAGACACCATAGCGTTACTAGTAAGCTATACAATGAAAAAGATTTTCTAACAATAGTGGATACATAGTGATCAAAGGACAGTATATTGTCCCATTAAGTTCCCAGGTCTCTAACTGCCAGATCAGTTAAACAGAATGTCAGGTTGTTCTTGCGCTCTCACTAAGAGAACATTCAGAATGGAGAATTCTTATACATAATTTCAGGTTGCTGCTGACTTTTTCAGTCTTATTTGAGGTATATTCATGGGGTCTATATTACGCAATCGAAGACACGTCTTCAAATGCGTAATAATCAAACCCAAAACATCGAAAACACATAACCATGAACAGCCACATCCACAAATGTTTTCCTAGGGAAAAATTTTGTGAGGCTGTAAACAAACGAAACACACTTCCCAGTCCTAATCTGTGCCCCCCCCACACCACCCTTAACTAAATATACCAACTCCAAGATCGCTCAGCGTTGGGGAGCAGTGCAAATTTTGAGAATGGCTAACCGTTCGCGGTTCAGTGTTTGCAATGTTTTCTATTATGCATTTGAACAGTGTCTTTGATCGCTTAATAGGGAACCTATTCATGCAATATAGCATTTAACTGTTCTCCCTCTCAAACAATTCCATAGAATCCTGAAGTTGTGGAACACTGGAACTATTATAAATTCCTGTGTAAAGTTAGAAACTAGTCACAAGATACAATACCTGGTGAAATTGAAGTGTATTAACCCACCAGATGCGCAATAGCAAGCCCCGCCCAAACCCCGCCTGCGAGCATTTTGACTGCACCTCCCACCGTTTCATTGAAAGATGCCAACATAACACAAGGTAATATTTGCGATATGTGAAACACAAGTTAATTGCACATTTTGCACAAAACATTTTTTTTTATTTCAGCAAAAGTCCAAAGGCAAGTACTGTTTGTCCAGTTAACAAGAAACTTAGGCTAAAAAACAGACACCCACAACATCCTGAGCCACTGTTTGAGCTTGAACCTAACAACCACAAGTAACATAGGAAAAGGGTGGCAAGGTTTAAAAAACAGCCAAGTAAAGGAATGAAGTTTGTTGACTGAACTGATAAACAAAATACTTCAGTAGCAGTCTGACTGCTGCCAACACTGGTTGAACTAAAGTATTCTTATGGAAGCTACTTCAGCTGATTGAAATGCAGCAGAGCTAATACACCACTTCAACGAGTACTTAACATGTCAAGATCTATTCAGTGTGTTCCAGGTTTGGTTTGCTAGTTACAGATATAACAAGGGGCATACACAGGACACACATGGGCATTTTAAGTCCAGCCAAATTTCTCCAGATGCCTGAATTAATCTAATTGGGTTATATCACAAAGAACGGAGAACTCGTGTGGGATAAAATATTAAGGAACTGCTACTTAAGATCCTCACAAATAAGCATAGCTCTCAACCTGTCACTGCAAGAAATCCAGACAAAGCTTAAGTTAATGGAAGGGACAAATCTGGACAAAGCTTAAGTTAATGGAAGGGACAAATGCCCAAAAACAGGGAAAGCAGGGAAAATCACAAATTTTATTAGGAACAGAGCACAAATTAGGCAGAAATCTGAACATTCTTAGAAAACCCCGATAATTGAGCGATATGCAAGAAAGTCTTTCAAGTAGATCAAAATTCCGCATCTACTTCACCAGATTACTCACAACGACAATAAGTCGGTGTTTTGACAGGCGACCCACTACTCCTACGCTTCAATCACCAAACTGTAGCTGCGATCTGTACTCTATAGCACTACCAAATCCCAACAAACGGATTTACCATTATATTTGCATTGCGTGTCAATCACGGCACATTGCCGTTGTTAATCCCCACCCTCCGGCATCTCAATTACGTTGGGCACGCCCATTCCTGCGCAAACTCGGTGGTGGGTTAATACACTTCAATTTCGCCCAATACATTACAGAGCAGTGTCTCAATGTGTACATGTGTTACACGGTACTCTTTTTTTATTCCCTGAACACATATCACTTACGACTTTCTCTTATCATAAGGTTCTATTCTCGCAGATATGTTTCCTTAATAAGGATGAATATGCTCACAGAATCTATTAGTTCATTCACTTTCTTCCAATCCACCAATACTGTACAGAAAGCTAAACTAGTTATATCATAAAGCATGATAGGGAGCCTTAGCAGGATTGTACATTTTAATACAGTGTTATTAACAGCATGCTTAGAAACTACATTTATGAAGGGCACTTTATTCACATTTCAATGGCTAGCAGCTTTTAGACACCATATTTCTATTAGGCATAGCAATTGCATTTTATTGCTAGCAGCTTGATTAAAAAATACATTTCTGTCATACTTAACAATTACTGCCGTCTTTCAAACATTAAAAAGTACTATTTTTGTTAATACAGCATTTATGATTATAATTATGAGATATAACAGACTGATAAACATTGTCTCACTAGGAATGCTGCTTGGTAAGGTGCCCCCTTCTTCGACATTTAAAGCATAGTATTTTACTTACTACATTTTCTGGGTGTTTTGAAGGTGTATGCTTCTTTCTACTTATAGATGTCATTATCTAAGTATGGCTTAGTTAAAAGTCCAGTCGCTCTTTTGACACAGCAGTTGTTTGGAGTTTCTAGTTAGCTAAGAGCACCTTTCAGACATCGTTTTCTCCTCTAAAATGGACAGCATTGTTTGGCTAATTTCCACGCTATCTTGAATCAGCATAAAACATGAACTAAGAAGAAAGCTGACAGTTCATAAAAAGCACATTCTTTTATTTTCTTCCTGCTTAGGGAAACAAGTCCCTCTTTCTCTCTCTCATTTAGGGAAATAAGTCTCAAATGTTGTGCACTAGCATTCTCTGAAGTAAGAACAAAATATGGTAAATTCATGTAGTGAGCAGATCTTTGCCTGCATTCTCTATCAGTGTAAGATGCAAAATACACTGGAGCAGATTTCTCAGCTCCCTGCAATTTTATTCACAGTGCACAAGCAAATTAAAATTAAAGTAACCATAATTTGGGAACAGAAATACATACATGTCTTACAAGCTTCTATCTCCAGGAGGCAAAAGTGTAAGTGTGGACTCCTGCAAGCAAATTTCTATTACAGTTATTATTCTTTCTTTGATACAAAGGCAAACTTCTCTTCTAGGCAGTTATCCTAGAATGTTCACTCCATACTGTACTGGCAAGGACTAAATACAGATTTCTGAAAATAGTACTGTAAATTATCAGAAACAAAGTTGGCAAGGTAAAATGGAATACTGTCTGGGGGTAGTGGAATATGGGTAGCATATCCAGGATGGGACTTCCACATCAGAAAGTTGGAATGGTATTTTCAGCACCTGCAAGCATTATGAGACAGAGCTTCCACGTGGAACTTTTGTTGAAAAAGTCATGTGAGAGATGAAACTTCCAGCCATTAGATTTTGTTGACATTTTATATGCACTGTTAATACTCACTTATCCCTACTATTACTTGCATTTTTTCCACTCTTAGAAAGGAAACTAATATCCTGTAGATAAACACCATATAATTTCATTTCTTAAACCATTGAAAAAATGAGTAAATATCTCCACTTTGGCTTTAAACTATTAACATTTAGAGAAATAAGTTTCATGTTTGCTCTTCCTTTTTCTCTTTTTTACATACATTCCCCAAGAGAGATTATACCCTCAGTTGTCTAATATTCCCTATATACTTCCCCCTTCCATCTCTCATCCCAATATCAGTGTACTCAGAACTTTTTAATGCTCAAACTGGTTTAAATGCTGTTTAATAATTACTCTCTCCATTTCCCCCATCCCAGAGCTTACTATTTCAATTCAATCTTCTTAATCTTAATCTTCCTCATGCTACACAATGTTTATCACGTTCTGTCCCCTCTCGTTGCTATGGCTTACAGGGGAGATAGAAGCTGTTGAAGGCTGAGGTAGATTGCAGAGGACAGGAGGGTCACTTATTGATGTAAAATGGGTAGTTTTTTTAAAGCTATCCATGAACCTGCCAAATGTATATATGTGATATCATTTGCAAATAGCATCAATATGTGCTGCATTAGCAACAACCGCACTGAAAGGTTAAAAACAATTATTAATGAAGTTACTGTTGAACCTGGTCAGAATGCAATCCAAAAGCAGCAGCAGAAGGACAATGCTGCTAATCCGAAACAGCATGATGTTCTGTTCAGTTGTTTTAGTTCATTTCAATGTTTGCAAGAGATGCATACCTGCACAGGAAGGCATATTGTTTGCATTATTTTCAGAGATGGTTTATTTTGCCTGGAGCTTGCACGAGTACAATATAAGGACAAGGGAGGGAATGGCTGGAAATAAGACTGAAATAACCTTGCTGTTGAGCTGTATTTGCCCACTGTAGTGCTCGATTTGGATACTGGCAGTATAAGCAAGGACTCTGTAGAACTTACTTCTGATGATATTTCTGACTGCGCACTGCGCTCATTATATTTTGAAGAAGAAAATAGCAAAGCTATATTACTATGGTCAGAAACAGATACACCACAAAGCCCCAGCTTATAGTTTGTCTGGAGGGTTCTGATTCAATAGTGAAACAGTCAAAACAACAAAGGAAGAGAAACATTCATGGGTTCATAGGTTCATAAGTTTATACTAGGCTATCTGACCTAAGGCATTTATAAGCCTAGCCCAAAGTTTTGTGGCTTACGCCACCCCTTATATGAAAAAATACTGTGCCCATTAGTTTGTTGTGCCTCTGTCCAGCAGTGACACAGAGATGATTCCTGGGGTAAACCTACGATCTCCCATCCACAGGTCAAGATTTCTCTTGAACAGAGCCAGCGAGGTGCTCTGCCTCACATGGACTGGGATTTTATTCCACAGCATAGGGTGTCTCTGAGTGATAAATCTATCCCACCAGCACATCCTATTTATATCCGTGCTAAGGTTTAAGTCACTTGCTCTAGTGGTTTTGGTGGATTTGGATTTTTTGAGGTGGAGCATGTCCATTAATTCCGGGTTGGACATGGCCTTGTATGTCAGGCACATGTCACCTCTGAGCAGATGGTATGCGACTGAATAGAGCTGGAGTTTCTTCAATCTGGCAGCATATGACAGATTTTGGAGTCCCTTTATCCTTTTGGTGAGGAACTTTTGGGGTCTTTCCAATTGCTGCAGATGTCGGGTGAGATACATCCCGAATGGGGCATTGTACTCGATCATTGGTCTGATAAGTGAAGAGTACAGGGGAACAATGACCTCACTAGATCTGGATGTGAATCCCTTCATGATCAGGTGGGCAATGTAGAAGGTCTTTCTAACCACTTTAGCAACGTGAGTGTCAAAAGAAAGAACACTGTCAACCTGGGTCCCCAGGTCCCTGATAACCTCTTATGTGCTTAGTGGATTGCCACCTATATGGTAGCTTGGGGTTACCTTGTTTTTCCCGAAGGGTATGACTATACATTTTTTGGCGTTTAACTTCAGGCCATAAAGGTTCAGAACAAGCACCTGAATATGTATTATAGCATGAAAGCTTTTTTAACTTTTAATTTTAAGGTTTACTGTTAAAAGTGTTTCTGCACAGACTTTTCTTTTTTTATTAAAGGTTTAGGTTTGCTGACTGACTCCGTGAACATTTGTCAGATGCCTGGTGTTTTAGCCATGCTGCTGAATTGTTACAGTACTGGTTTTCAAACAGTCATGGAAAGAAGATCCTGCCACATACATGAGAAGGGAAAAAATGGGGAAAAAATAACTATAATCCTGAGGCCTTCATTTTTAATAGATACGCTGGCGATGACCATTTGTAAATTAAAAAGGATATATTCAATGATAGAATCTATTTGAAAGATGAAGCAAAACAGAATGTTAGGACACTAGCAAGCAAAACTGATACTTCGATTGTGTTTTACTTGTTCAGTGGGTGTAGGAGGGCTGCGGATGAGGAATCACTTGGCAACAGTGATTATGCCAAAGTGATTTTCAAGATCTCTGGTGTAAGAAAGGTTAAGGCAACAAGCTCACAGGCTTGGGCTTATAGAGAAGTACACATGCATCTTCTAGAGAGCACAGCAGCAGTCAATAAAAGTGGCTGGCAGGAAATGCAAACAGAGCTGAAGGTGTGTCTCATACAGTGTAACTAGAAAAGGATACAGTGTATCATATCGAGACAGATGTAAAAAAATGAAAGCAATCAGCCAAGACAAACGGGTAAAATATGAATGCTATTATTTGAAAGATGATTAAATAAATTAAACTTAATAGAGAAAATGGGAAAATTTTGACTAACAGGTTGTGAAAAAGTTGACATGAAGGCAAATGCTCCACAAGAAAAAGGGAAACTTTATCCTAGAAAACATAAATATAACCATTCTCACAGAGACAGGGTTTATGGCAATTGAGAGCACTCCATCAGTGCAGAGTTTCAGTGTCTACCCACATGTTCAGACTCACCATATTAGATGAAGACACTGAAGGAACTGATGTCACCATATTCTTAAAAAAACAAACACCTCCAAACTTGTTAGATGAGATAATGACCTGGCACTCCTCCATATCCAAATTACTATTAGCAAATTCCCTTATCATATCAAAGCTAACTATAGGACCCCATCTAAACTCCCTTTCCAGCCATACATCTCAACTGTCCAGATGTTCACAGAAGGCCCAAATTTTTCCCTCATATTTTTGGTATGTTCCTGATAAAATGTGTGGTTTTCTGGCAAGTCACTGGGATGATCTGAGGAGTGAAGTCACCAAATAATGGCATACATTTGAGGTTTCAAACTTCAAATCCTTCAGAAAATGTATGCTAATCAACCCTGTTACTCTAGCAACTTTCTAAGTTTATAAGTGTGATATTTAAAATCTGTCACTATTTTTGGGCCTTTGACCCCCCATTTTGTCAGGCTTTGTCCAGATTTCTTGAACTAAAAGGTTGAGAGGTACGTTTCTAGCCTACACACAAATCTACAAAGGCTAAATATAGATTTGTGAAAATGGTAATGTAAATTAGCAGTAAGAAAAGTTGTTAGTGTAAAATGGAAGAATGTCTGTGGGTAGTACAGTATGGATGGCATATCCATGGTGGTATGTCTGCATCCACATTTGTGTTGGCATACCAAAATTACCAATAGTAAGTTCCTCTATCATATCATAGCTAACTATAGGAACCATTCTATACTCCCTCAGCCTATACCTCCTACCTAGACAGTCCCTATGTATTAGTCCAATCTGCTGGGAGACTTCAACTATCCTATCCATTAACTGTGACACTTATACATTATCAAACATGTATGCCCAGAAATTTCTGAACTTAATACAAACACTCTTGAACAGTTAGTCTGTACCCCAACCAGGGTCAATAAAATCCAGGACTTGGTCATTATCAATATATGGCAACTTTGCTTGCCACCATTTGTAATTTCTTCCTTGTTCATATTTGATATTCAGAGTTTATACCAAGGGTAATCTACAAAAACTGAGAGATGTGCTGGGTGAATTCAAAAGCCCCTTCCTTGTTGATGACCCAACTGCTTATGGGAAATTGTTTTCCTGTAAATAGCTGCATAGGTGCATCTTTTTCCCAACAGAAGTAAGCGCAACACCAATTTTAAGACTAACTCCTTATAGTAGAACCATAATATAAATAGTCTGTAGAATAAAATAAGAAAACTCATTGCATGCAAAAATAAATCTGTCACTCAAGATGGTGATAATTGCTAAACTTTACAAGGAACTCTAGACCCTGATCAAATCAACCAAAGTCAAGTATGAGGTTAAAAACAGCAAACCATGCCAAGGATAACCACATTTTTTTAACTGCGTTAGAAATTTGACAAACAATGCATACCACTGTGCACAGCTAATAGAAAGGGTTATCACATACTCAGAACCATAGGACATAGCCATTCTACGTTGAAAAAAAACAATAGTTCAAATTTCACCCCCCCATATTCCCAGATCACATACCTCCATCTACAACCCCATCAGATCTCCCAAGAACAATTATTTAAGATTTAAGACACCCCAAGAGTACTACTTCTGTGGGGCCAAATAAGATGCCAGGCTGCAGAATTGTCAGCATGAAAAATGGCTTGTCTGACCCCTACAGATGTTTCTCAGTATCAACCTCCAAACAGGCTTTGTGCCACTTGAATAGAGCAGCAGTCATCCCCTTGCACAAAGATACAGTTCCAACAGACCTCAGTAACTGCAGATCCACAGTGCTGGCAAGCCTCATCTGTAAGGCAAATGATTACTATGGAATAGGCCCTTTTACACAAAATATCTAGCGTCAAACCATGAACTAAAGCTAAATGCCAAGGAGTGTATAATTTTATCTTTTGGCATATATGACTTCCCTTGTAACTATTACATTGACAAAACACTCCTAAAAGTTGACCCCCCAGTTGGGGATCTGGGAACCTATAATGACAACAAACTGTCCTTTCATCTACATGTATCTACTACTGTAAGGAATTCCATTACTATTGCACGGACTAGTCATAACGTATGGTGTCCAGGTCAAGAGATGAATAATTCCACTGTACTCGGCTCTCATTAGCGTAATTATTGAATATAATGCTCAATCTGGTATGTACCTGTCCAAATATTTGTCACAACTGTAGTGACCGCAATTTTTTCCAAAAAATAATTAAGGGCCTAAATCACAAAAACTATGCAGACAGTCTCAAAACTTGGTCCCTTTTCTTGGTATCATACAGGCTACTAAGAGGATACCTGTGCCTCGTGTATAGAGCCTTAACTGACCCAGTCCTGTTAGACTTATTACACGTTTTCAAGTCCAATTGGAGCATGAACACCTTCTCCTGGGGTCTCAGTCTCTTTTACAACATAAACAGACAATGCTGGAGGGATAGGTATGTATCTCAGGGAATACCTCTTCTATGGAAACCATAAACAGACCATGCTGGAGGGATAGGCATGTACTGCAGGGAGCAGCCCTTATCTATGGAAACCATAAACAGACTATGCTGGAGGGATAGGTATGAATCACAGGGAACACCTCTTCTATGACACCATCTTCCACTTCACATAAAGCTAAGCTCTTCTTGTACTCTAGTCAAATCTAATTTAGATAATTGGATGGGCAACAAAAAATTCATCCCCCCATCTCTCATGGGAAGGTGGGAAGAGGATGGATGAGTGGTTTGTAAAGATGCACAGATAGTACTGTTTGAACATTTTTTATTTAAAGGTACATAGGTACACAGGTAAGGACTAGGTTAGATGCCCTCGGGGGCCATTTTAAGCCTAGTTATTTTCCTGTTTTGCACTCAAATCAACCTATCCCATTTAGTTATTGATTGGCTTTACCCATCCCATGGACAATAATTATACATTACTTCTAATGAGAATAACTGGTATCATACCATAGATAATTCAAGGGTACCCATGCATGGGATACATTAGTTAGGATCCACATCAATATATCCAAGTTAGATTTGAATATGGACAAGCATGAACCTTGTTTTATGTGGATGGGGTGTCTATTCCAGTGCAGTGGTAACTTTGTGAGAGATATTCCTGTCCTTCCAAACCAGTCTGTTCATATTGCAGAAGA